>NC_051436.1:4664859-4696820 GCF_001649575.2 Kryptolebias marmoratus
GAGCCAAAGGGTCGGCTGAAAGGAGCCAAAGGGTCGGCTGAAAGGAGCCAAAGGGTCGGCTGAAAGGAGCCAAAGGGTCGGCTGAAAGGAGCCAAAGCATCGCTCGAAGGTTAACGTAGACACAAACAGAGGCAGTATGCTGAAGCAGGTTTCAAAGACAACTGTGTCTTTAAAAGAATTAAAAAGGTCTCAGTGTATGCCTAAGAAATAAAAATTGTAAATAAAGTTACAAAAACACAAAGTCATGGCTTCCGTCTCCTGAATGAGCTGAACGTGAGCAGAAATGGTTGGATTGCAAAAACAATGGTATAATTGCTGAGTCAGCGTTCTCACAGGGACAGACGTTTAACCAGGAAGGGCCTGCCGGTGGTAAACTCCTGACACAGTGTCATCCTGCTCACAGCGGAGTAAAGAATTCTGTCTGGATGTTATTTTTACAGCTCACACAGTTCTGAATACGCTCCGATTTCTAAAGTGTATCTTGTTGAATTATCGCAGCCCTAATGAAACATTCCCGCTTCTTTTATGTGAAGAGCTCAGGCAATCAGCGGATGAGATTGAGTTCCTCTGCGCTGATAGAGATGCAATATCGTCTAATCAAACTCATGGATTCAATTAGAACCACTGTTTTCCTCTTCCTGTCAAACTTTCAGACTTCGTCGCAGATGTAGACGTTGTTCTTCAACAGCATTTTCGACGGGGGTTTAAACCATTTTATTTAACTCAAAAGACGCTAACGCTGAGTAGTAATCGTGCTCTCTGTTCTTAGCTTGATCGAGAGAATATCTGAAGAAAAGTTCGATTGGTGTCAAAACTCCATTTTCCTATGTTTTGCTGTCTAAACTGTATTAAAAGTACAAAGAGAACCAAGAGAAGCACGAAAGCTGCTGCCAAGTGGCTCATATGGGTCACCATGGTAACCACGCACCTGTGTCTGTCACTCTGCCTGCCAAATCAAGACAAGCAGGCAGAAACGGACTAAAAAGTAAGCCTCAAACAAACAGTTGCCTTGTAAAAACTGTAAGCTGCGTCTTAAAGGTTCTTGAATCGCGATTGGCAGAGGTTCAAGATGGCCACACGTGTGTATTTTATAGGTTTCTACGGCGTCTATAGGAGACATGACAAGTTAGGAAAAAACACTTTTCACGTCCAGATTTGAAGAAGAATTTTTGAGGTAAAAGTGTGGAAATGTGAGAGAATTCTCTGCAATCTAGGGGGATTTTAGAGAAAACTATAAGTCGTATAGCGATGAGACACACGTCGGGTGAAAGAAGACACAAATACGGACCTTTTGATGTATAATTTGTGTACGTACTGAAAAAGGTTGGTTTGCAAAAGGTTTTGAAAGTTCAAAAGTTGGTGTGTGGCGTCGTCGGCTGTCAGTTGAACATCCTGCAGAAAACTGGTTGTGTAAAAACCGTACAAGATATCAAAATGTGCGTCCAGACATGTGAAGTCCAACTTCCTGCGACTCGCTTAAACTTTAAATGTTTTTACTGTGAAGAATGCTCGAGCTGTAGAGCTTCAAAGAGGGATTTTTTTTATTTTTCTCTCACCTGTTTTGCTAAAATCCCCTTGTCGTTTACGGGGAACTTCCTCGCAGTTATTTACTAAATTTGTTCCCGTCGTACATCGTAGCCCTACCAAAGGTTATAGTCCGCCATTCCTAACGGAGCCACACGTTTTCATGTATAGTTTGCATGTTTTTTGCTAGGAGGCATGACAATGGCCAAAGGTTGTGCTGAAAAGTTGCGTTGGCGCTCTTCTTTAGCCTCAGCTGAATATAGATCAGCTGTTGGGTGTTGATCCTGATTTCTAACTCCCAGGCAGTAAGTGCTGGTCCAGGATCAGTGTCGGTGCGGGGTTTTGGCGAAGGTTTGACAGGACTGATTCGTGTGTGTATATAAATGTGATTATCAGGCCGACTGCTGACTCAGTGGGGAGCTCAGCTGCTTCATATCTGTGTTTTGATGAACAGCAGTGTGTACTTGTACTTGTGTGCAGGCAGGTTTTTTTTGCTTGGGGAGTTACGAGAAGAGGTGACGGCGGTGCCTGTGTGTGTGTGTGTTTGCTTTCTAACCAGCATGGGTTTAACTGAATCCTAATTTCGTCCAGCTTCTGTACATGAACCCCTGTGTCGCTCCCTGGGAACTTCGGCGAAATCATCCTCCGCCACCCACGTGAGCACAAAATAATTTCTTCGCAAACTTTAGCAAAACTTCAACAAAGTGGGGGGTTTTCTGCTACTCATAGACACGCCGCCGCAGAAATTGACACAGATCTTTGAGGAATAACAATTTGCCGCGGTTGATCTTGTTTCGGCGGTAATGAAGTGCCAAACACAGAAGAAGAGCTCACTGTAAATAGCAGCAAATTGAGCCTGATACAACCACTCAGCAGCAGATGGTAAAAGCTCATTAGCCAAAACTGAAACTCATTCAAAACTCAATTTCTGAAAGGAACAGTTTGAGTTTCTTCCAAAGTGGGTTGCTGTGGGATTGCGATGAACAGCCAGTGTCTTACCTGCAGACGGCAGCAGTCAGAAGGATCCAAGTTTAAAGAATCGGGGGGGGTTTAGAGTCGAGCTAACAGCTAGCCAAGCTGGGGCCAATTCCAGAGCAGATTTCAGCATCTGAAACGACTCAAACCTCAAAAGTCAAAGCAGTTCAAGTGATGGATGTTTACCTGTGGTGTGCGCCCAGCTTAGGGAAGGATGCACATGGAAAAGCGGAGGTCAGGTTTTGCACTAGCTGCTGTGAAACCAAAGAAAGTAGGTAATGTTTTCAGGCTGCAGGATGTCAGTGTAGTGTTTAGACCAGAGGTGGGCATTCCTGGTCCTGGAGGGCCGCCGTCCTGCATGTTTTACTTGTTCCTCTGCTCCAACACACCTGATTTAAATCAATGGGTGATTAACAGGCTTCTGTAGGACACGAAGAAGTGATTTAAGCACTGAATCAGGTGTGTTGGAGCAGAGAAACAAGGAAAACATGCAGGATGGTGGCCCTCCAGGACCAGGAATGCCCACCCCTGGTTTAGACTATAAGAGAAAAGCTGCGACATTACATTAAAAACCAAGCAGGAGATTTTCAGCTCGTTGTACGACGACGACTTCTACGTTCAAACGGGTTCAGACCAAGTAGAGAACGGTGTGACAGTCTGTAGAGCTGAGGATAAATTGTGTCGTCAGCTGTTGAAGAACCCCGAATATCGTTTCCATCAAAGGGGGAAAAAAAATCCTGTTTCATGCAGGAGACTGTTATCCCAGGACTGGCCTACTTTAGCGTGCTTTGGCCTGGTTAGGGAGCTCCGTGACTACTCCTCGAACTGGAACGGTACGGAGGTGGATTTGCCTCCCACAAGCCCATCATCTGCGCTCCTGCAGCATGACAGCCGCGCTCCGCGAGCTCGTGTGCTGTGGGTGAAAACAAAGTGACACGGTGGCCCAGGAGTCCTGAACAGATTGGAATGCGTGCCACTGTGGATTGTTTATTCCTTGTTTTTTTTTAAATGTGCTTGCAAATGAAACCCTAGAAGTTATTTCCAAATCCCATTTTTTGGGTGGGAACATGTAAGTATAGATATATATCAGGCAGAACATATAAATACGGACGGTGTGGACACTCGTGCTGCTTAAAGCTGGACTTTCACAACAGACCGTGACTTCCTGAGCCGACGGCAGCGATAGACTCATGGTTCACGGGCCCATTATGCTCTTCCTGCTGCAGCGCGAGCTGGCTGAATGGATGCACGATTTGAGAGGTGTCTTTGAAGTTCACCGAGGCAGGGAATGGGAAGTGATGGATTTATGTGTCATGACATGCTTTGCTTGCACAGTGCCCCTCTCGGTGACACCGGCTCATCTCCGATCTGCTCCTTAAATTCTAATCGGGTTATTCCCGAGCAGACAGCCTCTTATGAGAGCCTTCTCCATCTCGGCTTTGTTTCTCGTGATTCTTTGAAGAAGGAAAAAAAAAGATTTAACCCTGTGTGTTCCTCTGCTCCTTACCTGCTGGCTGTGAGGGTGTTCATCCTGGCAGCGGATCAAACCGGACACGACGAGCGCCTCTGTCTGCCTGCTTTCCAGTTAATCCAAGGAAATGTTGCATTACAGCCTTCATCTTGAGATCTAAGATATAATAAGGGTTGCTTGAATGAATGAATGAATGAATGAATGAGGGGCTTTATTTTCTGCACATAGTAGAATGAAATTTTAGCTCTGTCTCAGAGTAAACAGAACAAATGATGGATAAAATACACAACTTACACTCTACAGTACCTAAGTATTGATAAAAAGATGGTCAAAACACACATTTACACTCGCACACTGCTTACATGTACAGTAAACTGTTACGCCACGTAGAAATAAGTAAGTGTGCGCCACACATCCATCAGTTGTCCAATCAGTCGGTCACAGAAGAAAGCTGCTGCTGCACAGATGTCTCATTATTGTACACTTAAAACTGTTGTACAGACGAGTTTTAGCAGCAGAGGTTCATTAGTGTTCAATTCTGTTTAGTTCTCATCAACAAAAGAACGAGATCGCGAATACAAGCGGCTGAAATGAGTTTCTGGGCTCTCCGTTGGAGATCGGGTGAGAAGCTCGGTCATCCGGCGGCCGCTGCTCTTTCACGTCGAGAGGAGCCAGCTGAGGTGGCTCGGGCATCTGGTGAGGACGCCTTCCTGGTGACGTCCCACCGGGGGGAGGCCCAGAGGAAGACCCAGGACACGCTGGAGGGACTATGTTTCTCGGCTGGCCTGGGAACGCCTTGGGATTCCCCCGGAGGAGCTGGCCTAAGTGGCTGGGGAGAGGGAAGTCTGGGTCTCCTTGCTTAGGCTGCTGCCCCCGCGACCCGACCCCGGATCAGAGGAAGAAGATGGATGGATGGATAGTTCTTGAAAAGAAGTCGTTCTTTAGGCAACAAGTCTTCAAGTTTATCGTCTTTAAGAGAGAGATTTACCAGGCAATGTTAGAGCAGGTTTAAACTAATCAACCCCTTTAGAATAATAAGGCATCCGTGTTTGTATGAAGACTGTTTTCTGTGCCGTTCCTGCTCTGCAGGGCCGTTTCCTTCAGCAGAAACACAAACTATTCCAGAGAACTGCGTCTCTGAAGTGCCGGTTAAACTAAAAGGCAATTTTGTTTTCTTGATGTCACAGTTTGCTCAGGCCACGAGTCGTGCGTCAGAACAATTCCGGCTCAAACAATGCCACCTCCAGCAGATTTTCACCGAAACGTAAAGAAAACACTGATTCGTTCCTGATGCCGACCAGCACACGCTCTGTGTCGTAACAGCCGTATTGTTGGGTTTGAAAGAACCGTTCTTTTTTAAGATTCACCTTAACATCTCTAAAAAGGAGCATTTTCCAGCCTCAGAATCCAGCAGGACGGCGCCTTCGGCAGCGATGCAGCCTCTCTGCGCTCCGAAATCACGAACTGAACAGGCAACAAAACAGCACTCGAGTGCGCACTTGACCCGCTGCTGAGGGTGCAGCCTTTCCTCCTGCTTTCACGAGGACCAGATGGCTCGGAGCACAGTCCTAGAATCTGTTTGTGTTGCTGGAAGGTTTAGTCAGATGATTTACCAGGGATAGTGCATGTTCTTTTAGAGGCAAGTTAGCCGATGAAGCCACGTGTAAGATCTCCTAGAAGTACTTTAAATACACAAAAAACCATAAAGACTGAACACCAGCTGTGGCCCGTTTATTTAACCCTGTCATTCAGGTCATGCATGCATCTCTGTCTGAAAGGCAAATGTCAGCAGAAGGCAGCATGTCTGCACCTCTTACCTGGCCTGTAATTCTCCAGGAGGACTACAGCCCCGGCTCTGCTTCTGCCTCCAAAAACCACCAAACTCCGACAGAGAGATGGGGAAAATGAAGGCTTGATGACGGTAAAATGTCTGCCTAATGTCCTACAGGGCAGATCCAGCTGTGATCAAACAGGGGTTGAAACTTGAAAGGATCTCGTCGTTTTTGCACCTGATCTCGAAATCGTTTCCTCCAGTTTTTTTTATCTTTTAATGCAGGGCAGTCGCTGTTCCTTGTGGTCACTTTTTTTTTTTTTTTTTTGGGCTTTTACCTCCAAATCGGTGCCATTGTTTTAGAGCCCATTAGCTTCAAAAGACAGTGTCATTAGTCAAGCAAGCTGCCGTCAGCTTCCTCTCTACGGGGCAGCCCTAATGGCTGCTCGCTTTAGGATAAACTTGCATGAGAAGAGCAGGAGATTACTGTGAGTTCACTCGCTGAAACCTGAACCTCTTTTTGTACCCCATCTGCCTAAATATTGAATTTAGGCAAATGAGCCAAGGTATGTTCAAGTAATGGGGAGTTAAATCATGTTTGAAGATGGACAACAACAAAAAAAAAGAGAACAAAATGCGTCTGAAATATCCAAAGACGTCCGGTCCACAGTCGGGCTAAATTTGGTCCAAAGGTGAAGAATTTTTAGACATTTTAAGATGTCTTAACAGCAGTATTTAGCCAAGGTTTCACCTGGATTGGCAACTAAATGGTAGTATCCCACATGTAGGGTTAAACTTGATCTACTGAGCCAACCAGTAACAAGACATCGTCAGGATGTCTGTCTGCAGTGTCATCAATGGTGTTTGATGCTCAAACACTGAAGCATCCATATTAATATTCCATCAAAACATCATGTCTTTTGAATAAAAACATGAAAACTATACATCAGCATGTGAGGCTCAATTGGAATCACTGCATTATGACTTTTGGTAGAGGGATGCTGCACAACACAGACAAAATTCACCAAAAACTGCACCAGAGAACAATGGCGGTCAATGGGTTTTTTTCCGCTCTCTGGAGCTCGATATCTGACAATCTCAGTAAAAAAAAACATCATTCAAAGTTTAAACAGGTCACAGAAAGTTGGATTACACGTCTGAGCTGAGATTTTGATATCTTTTGTGGTTTTTGCGCAGTCACAGTTAGTTTGGACTTTTGGAGGGTTTTTTTTTCATGAAATGCTGACAGTTAATGTAACTTTTGAAACGTCTAAAACTTTCGGAGAACTTTGCAAACAAACGCTCGACTCTCACATCTTGTTTTGGTACATATACATCAAAAAGTAGAGATTTGTGTCTCCTTTCACCCACTGTGTCTCTCACTGCTGCGAGACTTATAGTTTCCTCTCAAATCCCCCCAAAAATGTAAAGAGTGCACCCCCAAGCTTCTATAGATTTAAATATTAGCTCTAAAAATTCTCTTCAGAACTGGAAGTGCAGAATCATTTGAACTCCTCTCCTGTATAAAACACTGCAGAAACTTAAAACTTCACATGATTATCAATCTGCTCCAGTTAAATAACCTATAAGATCCAACTTGTAGTTTTTGTCCAGCATTTGTTGATTTGAGGCTTACTTTTCAGTCTGCCTCTGACGTTTTTAGTCAGGGAGTGAGACACAGGTGTGTGGTTACTATGGTAACCCTAATAAGTCACTTAGAGGAACTCTAACGTTTCTTTTGACCTTGGTTCTCTCTACACGTCAAATCGTTGACATTTTTAACTAAATTTCTCAATTTAACTGGATGTATTCAGGTCTAAATGAGGGCTAAACATAAACCTGTTGTCTGTTTCTCACCAAGTAGCTGGTTTTTATTATCTGATAATGTTGAAAGTATTTAACCGGTTCAAGTTGTCTGGTGTGGAAAACATTATTATCCATTCTGGCTGCAGAAGTGGTTTTATGAAACTGTTGGTCAGCTTAAAGACGAGTCGTGATTTACTGTGTTACTTCGGGTTCTTTTCCATTTGACTGTAAAGTACACTGAATCATCATCTGGACCTGGACCTGCTTAGGATGGTCAGATAGGGGCTTAGGCAAGAGGGAGAGTCCAGGGCCAGGTGAGGGGTCAGAACCAGAGAGTCCAGAGCTTGCAGTCAAATCCAGAAAGGGATGAGCCAAAGGGCAAAGTCCAGAAACGAGAAGCAAGGTCGGTTACCGTGTGCCAGAGTCCAAAGAGGTGTCCGGCAGGGAGAAGGCAAGGCTCGTGGGTCGAGGGTCAGGCAGGAACTGTGGATAAACGCTGGACATCTACTTGGTCAAGACCGTTCAATAATCTGGCAGTGAGAGGTGAGCTTAAGTATTGGCATGAACAGGTGGAGATAATTGCTGGGGCTTGGAATCCAGGGGTGTTGCATGAGTGGCGAGACTGTGGAAAAGGCAGTGAACTGTGACAATTATACATCAAAATGTGCGGCTCGATCGAGAATAGTGCGCTATGGCTTTTGGTAGCGGCACGTCATACAGTGTAAATTAAATTACCTAAAAAAAAAAAACCCACAGTGATCAATGGAACTTTAACACAGAAACACCACGAGGCGGCCATTTACCTCAAACGTAAGGTGAATTTAGAGCCTCCAGTTAACCGAACATCCCTGTTTTTAGACTACAGGAGGAAGTCGAAGGACAGTATTAGCAGAAAACAACTCAGTCAGCCACAGCTTGTTTTATTTACAGAGGGTCCTTAAAGCAGCTGCATCACTAACATCTATATTCTCCTCTTGCTGCAGTTAAACTAGAGTGCCAGGAAAAGTTTCACAGTGTTTAGCCGTCGATACATCTGCCATCAGACTTGTTTCTGCCTGTCAGTCAACACACCTGTTGTGTAAGGTGTGAACTCGTGTGTTTGAGCCCGGGAGCCTCGGTCTGCTCAGCATCCCGGGTCACAACAGTCGGCTGAATAGTTGTGCATTAGCACATGCAGAGCAGCGATTGACTGAATTATTTATGCCGCTGTGAAACCGTATTCTGCGTCTCTGCTGCTCCGCCGTCCCCGCGTGCTGCGGAAAGCAGATGGCACGTTTCGAAGAGGCAGTCATGTGTGCGAAGGAAGGGATGGATGTTTGGGATACTGTCTCAGTCCACACGTTTGGGTCTTTTTTTTGTTTGTCAAGTTTTTTTTGGGTTGCCTGTGTGTCTACGTTTGCATAAGAAGCACTGGAGTTTTACATAATTGTGCATATGCATGCCTACATATAGATCCACCATACTAAGTGTGTGTGTGTGTGTGTGTGTGGGTGTGTTTTCACACATCCAGAATCAGACAAAAGCCCAGGCAGAGTCTAGTGGCTGGGCAGGAGTGCGTGCAGCGTAGAAATGAAGGCGTCATTACTTTAGCTGGGAGGCTCCTCCACTATTAACTAATGGATTCTCCACCATCTGCTCTGCCAGGCTCCACTGGTTACTCATTTCCACCTCCATCAGGGCTTCGCTACTGGAGAAGTCTTTCCTCTGTCTGCGTGGAGGCTCCACGAGTGGCTAAAGCCCCCCCCCCCCGGCTTCACCTCCTCCTGTCAGTCTCTCAGGTTCTTTTATTCAGCGCTTCTCTTTCTTCCTCGTTCGCCTTCTCCATCGCACAAACCGCCGGGCAACCACAACGAAACTCTCAAAGTAATCGTTGTAGGCACTTCTGCAACCTTTTAACTTCTGCAGGCGGTCCAATTCAAGATGGCTGACCTTAAGCACAAAACGTGGCTAAAACCTGGACAGTTTTGCAGCTTTTGTGCCAAAATTGAGTTTGTTATTAGCTGAGACTGATCCTGAGAGCAAACAAGATCTTTAAAGTTTTGACATAAACCATCTGGAGCCGGCTCTGTCAGCAAAATATCTCATGAGCTACTGACCTTCGAGAAATAATGACTGGATGCGCCTCTACGACCGATTACCAACTGAAGTCAACCCAATTCAAGATGACCGCCACAGCCAAGCCAACAGAAATGGTTATAACTCAGTCAGTTTCACGTCTATTGGGTTCAAATTGGATGTGGTAGTAGCTGAGAGTCATTCAGAAATACATATGAGTGTCTTTTTGCTATATTGTATAAGGTTGCTCATAATATTTTCAAGGTTTGACTGAAACATCTGTTGCGTCGTCTTTTAATTTTACCCTAAAACGCTGGCGGGAAAGATGGCGGATGATATGCATTCCTTTACAGCAGGGGTCTCCAATCCTGGTCCTGGAGGGCCTCCATCCTGCATGTTTTCCTTGTTTCCCTGCTCCAACACACCTGATTCAGTGGTTCAATCACCTCTTCATGTTCTGCAGAAGCCTGTTAATCACCCATTGATTTAAATCAGGTGTGTTGGAGCAGAGAAACAGGTAAAACCTGCAGGATGGTGGCCCTCCAGGACCAGGATCGGAGACCACTGGTTTACAGCATGTTGGGCCTTTGAGTGTTTGGGGTTTTTGATGCTTGTGTGTTTTCACAGAATCAGGTCGTTGGTATCTTGTCGATCAGAGAAGCTGAATCCTAATTCCTGCGGTCCAGCTTCAAACCCGACCTCCCCGTCACTCCTGACCATTCCTCCGTCAGAAGTACCTGCGTTTGCTGCGCAATTGTTTGAGAAACACAACAAAAGGAGCTCTCCGACTGTTTTGTTTGTCAAAATTACAGCTTCAAGGTCTCTTCAGCTCCCACTTACGGATGATGTAACGCTGCGGTAAACACTTATCCGTCCAAACTTTTCGCTGCCTGTTTGTTTTAGTTTAAACATTTTCGACATGAAGTCTCTGAGCATTTTCTGCAGGGGGGGGAAAAAACAATACAGTGAAAATGCTTTGCAAACTGTTGTATTCTGCTTTTAGGAAACAGGTTTGCCTCCTTTCTCTTTCACGTATTCCCTGCGTCTTCTCAGCCAGTTTGTCTGCAGATTTCTTTCCCTTTTTTTAAAAGCAGAAGTAGGAAGTCTTTCTGATGTACTCATCTGCCTTTTAATGTTGACCTTTTCTCCAAAAGAGCACCGCAAATGAGATACCAACTCAGTAAGTTTCCTTCACTTTAGGGAAGTTTTGGCCTCACTTGGCCCTTTTCTTATGACACTGAGAAAAAGGTTACTTGTTTAAAAATGTTTAGTTTTTTTTTCTCTTATCATAAGCTCTGTTTAGCTAACCAGGATTTGGTCCAAATAATTAATAGAAAAGAGGCAACACAAAAAATATACAACAGCTTTTTGGCGGTGTTAAACAATCCAAAAAATAAAAAAAGAGGCTAAATGTGACCCATCTTGCCGGCATCACTGGGAGCTGACCCGTTTCTTCCACTCAGACTGGAACCAGAAATAGGTTGCAGGTCTCCACAGGACGCCGACTCTGATCGATTTGAAACAAAATGGCTCCCAGGGCAAGACAACAAGTATCGCCACCTCTCATCCATTTGGAAAATGTGCATAAAAAGCTGATCTGTTTACCAGATTGGTACCACTTACGTCGGTCTGTTCCAGTACTCTCTCTCTGTTTGCTCTTGAACCGCTTTTGTGCTTTCAGGCAAGTCGAGTGGCTTTTAGGCAATATTTTGGAAGA
The DNA here is from genome assembly GCF_001649575.2 of Kryptolebias marmoratus. NCBI lineage: Eukaryota > Metazoa > Chordata > Actinopteri > Cyprinodontiformes > Rivulidae > Kryptolebias > Kryptolebias marmoratus. The sequence goes on from NC_051436.1 coordinate 4,676,179, forward strand.
TCTGAACATTTCAGCCTGGTTTATTTGCATCATCTCCATTACCTTAGTAACTCTGGTGCGCAGCAGGTTCACCGAACCTCCTCAGAGGGGCTAAATTTGGTTCATGGGTAAAGATTGGATCTTTTAAAGGCTGCTAGGATTTAGATCTGACAGCAAAACATTTAGTTTAGACATTTTTATCTTAATATATAAAAATAAATCCATATATGTAGCAAATCAGAGGTTTGTTTTTGACAAGGCGAGACTTGGCTGAATTCAGAACGCGCAGACAATGACCAAGTTTTAAGATGTTTATTGAAGATAGACTGAATACCAGAACAGGTAAGAGCGTCGGGGACTGGTGGTCTGGTGCAGCTGACGTGGTCCGGTAAGGGGTTGGGCGAGGGGGCGAGTCCAGGGCCAGGCAATGGGTCAGAACCAGGAGAATCCAGAAAGGGGTTATCCAGCAGGCAATGTCCAGAGTCGAGAAGGGAGTCCGATGTTGAAAAGGTGTCAGGCAAGGATCCGTAACCATGGAAGCACTGGACATTTACTAGGGGTTAACCGTTCAGTAATCTGGCAACTAGTGGCTGAGGACTGTGGCAGGTGAGACTAATGGCAGTGATTGCGTAGGCATAGAAACGGGCGTGGCATGAGACGACGGAAAGATACTGACCAGCAAGGCTGAGGATATGGCAGGGACTGTGCCCCCCCACTTAGGGCCCGGCTCCCGACGGGCCTGACGTTAAAAACACACAGAAAGGCTTAATGCTTCATCCTGTCCTGACCTTTCTAGTTCAGACCTTTCTGGTCAGCGGCCAATACGTTCCTCAAACACTGCTGTTAATTTGATTGGAGCAGTGACTCAGCATTATTCACAACACGATTCAGCGATTAACCAAGATACGCTTTGGCTCCTAACTGCGGTACGATTCAGATTTTTAACGTGAACTGATGTTTTACACTAACTGGATGGTACTGCATATATTCTTGACATTAGATAGAAGCTGTGTCGTTGTCCATCCGCTCTGTGTGGAGATTCATCAGCTCGGTGTGTTTCTGTATGACGAACGGCCTCCGTTTGCTTTTTTTTTTTTTTATCCACCTGTATTCCCAATTCCCCCCCGATCCCGCTCGCCATTTATTTATCCCAAACACTGTCCGTCCATTTTTACATTTACCATGTACATCACATCTGTCCCCCGAGGGCTCTTTCTTTGAAATTACACATTATCACCCTTTGCTTTGACGCGGACGTGTCAGAGCATTTATCACACCTATCAGGATGCATCATCAAAATACGAGCTCATCTCTCGTCTCCTGGGGGAGGGAAGCTGCATCTCAGGCAGAACAAACATACATGAGCACAACGCGGGACTGTCAACCATCAAGACGCATCTGTCAGCTCTGCAACACGCCCACAAACACCGAATCCTACAGATTCAACAAATCTCTCTGCTGGATTCCCCTTCCAACCCCGTCCCAATTAATTGAACGGATCTCATCATTTGCGCTGGGCCGTCCCCCCCCCCCCCCTCTCTCTAATCAGTTTGAAGAGCTCCTTCGCTTGCTGCCACCCTCTCCGTCTAGCACGGCGAGTGTGTGTTTCGAACAGATCGGGTGAGTTAAGCGAGGAGGATAAAAGCGCCAATGCGAATCATCTCGTTGACATCGAGTCTAAGAAAGTTTAAGTGAGAGAGAAGAGGAAGTGGCAAAGCCAGACAGGCAGTAAGTGACATGAATACAAGTGTTGGTTTTTTATCCCCTCCATTGAAAAGAACAAAAAGAGGCCAACTTTTCAGGGTTTTTTTTTTTGCATTCAAGCTCCTGTGGGACAGGAAGACACCTCCTGGTTTAGGTGAAAGGATGTGGATCGAGTCACTTTCTCTGCGCTTTCTGAGCCACGAGGTGTTGCTTCAGAGTCTGAACTCGGCTCGTATTTGCTGAGCTGCACGCCCGCGAGCTGACTCCGATGCTTTTCTTTCACTCCCGTCTTCGACTGTCAACCCGCAAATCCGATCCAAAAGGGTCCAACTAACGATTAACCGTTGCCGTTAAAAGAGCCGCGTAAGATTCAATTTCATCGACGCGGTCATTTCATTTAGCCCTAACGACAAGCAGCATCGTGACCGCCTTCACTGCGGGAGGGTTCTGCAAGCCAGCCACGTTCTAATGGGCCATCCGGGTCGTCGAGTCATGCTAACCGTCCTCGTCTCCACGTCATTCTCGTTCCACATGTGGGATGTTCTCAACGAGTAATTAGGCTCAGGATGAAGGCACGTGGGTGTGAATGGAAAGGGCAGGATCCAGCTTACCTTCTGAACGTGCGCGCTCGTGTTTATGTTCGTTAGGTCTGCTCGCCGAAGGGAGCATATCACGTTTCACCTGCTTAACCTCCACCTCCATCTTTATCTCTTCGCCTCTTTTATCTCGCAGCTTATTAGAAGTACTCTGCCCTTGCTTTGTCATTCTGCACTTGAGGAGCTCATCGCTACATATGCATACGGAGTGTGTGTGTGTGTGTGTGTGTGTGTGTGTGTGAGATGCTCCCTGTGGTTCCTGCTGTATTTCTGTACGCTTTCAGCTTGTTCTAGCTTCCCAGTGTGACTCAACCTCACAAGTCTATTTGTGTCTCGCTCCGTCTCGCTTTTCCACCAGCTACTTCTCAGCCTTAGTGACTCTTCTTTACTTTCATTATTATTTATTTTCCCCTCAATGCTCTTGCTTTTTTTTTTTACCCCCCCTCCTCCCTTCTCTACAGTTCGCTCACCCCTTTGTCTGCCCCTCCATCTTGGTCGTGCATTTTAGCTCCACTCCTCCTTCCCTCCTTCCCTCCTTCCCTCCGTGCTCGCCATCTCTCCTTTCATTTTCTGACTCAACACCTTGCTTTTTGCATGTCTATTTCTGGTCTCCATCTTCCTCTCCCCACGCCGGCGTCGCCTCCCCCTGGTTCTCATTATCTGTCTCCCTCTCTCTCTCTCTCTCTCTCTCTCTCTTCTCTGTCTCTGCTCAGAATCCGTCTATTCCCCGAACCTGTCCCACCCACATGTGCACGCATGGGCCCAAACAAACCTGCGAACACACACATTCACACGGTTTCAGCTATTTTCTCCACTTCTTTCAACCTTTGGGAACATAACAAACATCCTTAAACTGCTTGTTAAGAGGCAAAGAAACAGCGGAATAAAGAAAAGATGCACCAAATGCTGTCTTACTCCCTCCCTTGAACACGGTTTTAGGATTACAGTTAATGTTGCTGCAAGCAGGGACGGCCTATATCTGAGAATCAGAGCATCTATGATATCGGGTATCGGGTTCTGTCCTTACTTTTAATATAATTCCCTCAAGCAACGCCACAAAAAACATCAACCTGCCTGTAGACTGAAGCATCTGTTCCCTGAAAGGCTTTTTACTTCTTTGAACCTTTGGAGCAAAAAAAACAAAAATATTAATCGGTGATCTGAGAAACAGGAATGATTATCAGTCTTTAATGCTTTCTTCCTGTCCTGCTGCTCTTGATCTTCTTTTTTTTAGCTGTAAACTCCTATTTTTTTTCTTTTTTTTGTCAGTAATGAGCCCTATTAGTGCCTTTTGCGCTTAAAAGAAAAGATGTTTTAGAAGGCATCTTTTGCTCGATAACTACATGCGAGTGTCAGACATGGTGGCATCGCAACGAGTATTCGTGAAAATGGTTCTTCACAATCACAGGAGCTCTGCTCTTGGTTTGTCTTATCTGCTTTTGCAGATTGTTTCTATTCCCTGATTTTATTGCCTTGTTAAGCAGAACGTCTCTGATTAGATGCGACATATGTGCGCCGAAAACTACGAAGGAATCGATTCCCGTATTAACCGATTTCATGGTGGTTTGTAGAATTAACATTTTCATCCTCTGGTTTTGCAGCTATAAAGGATTTTGTGGACACCAAAGTTTACTAATTAACATCAGGTGTTAATCAGCGTCCTTTCCTTGAGGTGTTCCGTGGAACCGGACACCAGGGGTTGCTTTTAATCGAGCGAGAGCTGCAGCGTTCCGGTTCCCGATTTCAGCTTGGACTCCAGCGGGGCTCCACCTGGATCCTGATCCGGTTTCTAGTGTTCGTATTCAGGATCTGAAAAGAGGGTGTCTGGTTTGGGTCCGTGGCCGTGGGAAGCTTTTTTTCTGGGTTTCAGTTTGGGTTTTGCCTCAAGTGGAGGAGTTCTAAGTATTTCCCCGGCTTGTTCGTGAGTGCTGCTGGGACGGAGCAGGAAATGGATTGACCCGTGTGTACAGTAATGAGGAGTGTTGTTTCTGTAGTTTTGAGTCGAAAGGTAAACCTCTCGATCTTCTGCTCCGTCTGCTTCCCAACCCTCACCTGTAGGGATGAGGTTTGGATTGTGACGGAACAAGATCCCGGATCCAAGCGGCTGAAAGGAGCTTCCTTCAGATGACCCGGTGAGGGGGGAGCTCGGAGAAGAGCCGCTGCTCCTCCTCGTCGAAGGGGGGGTCAGCTGAGGCGCTTCCTGGTTGCCTTCCCTTGGAGATGTTTTGGTCGCTGAGAGGAAATCCCAGGGCAGATCCAGAACCTGTTGGAGCGAATCTATATGATCTGGGAACGCCTCAGGATTCTCCAGGAGGAGCTGGAGGGTCTGACTGAGCAGAGGGAGGTCTGGGTTTCTCTCCTGGACCTGGTCCCTCCACAACCTGACCCCAGGTCAGTGTTTCATGGACGGATGGATAACTATCATCTAAACGAACCAAACAAGTTAAAATACCTTTTTGTTTTTCACTGTTTCTTTAAACAAACTTTTGACATTTTCCTTTTTAATAAAAATTGAAATCTGACCTGTGCTCAAACAAGAATTTGAATGAATCCTGATTCTGATCCGTGTCATATGTTCTTAAAAAAACTGATGCAAGCGCTTGAAAAACACAATATTTAATCTTTTGATTGAGCTGAAGCTTCATCATTGCAACAAGTGGCATGGTATCTGTCTAAACTTATTGTCATTTAAACCTTACAGGTTACTCAAAATAAAACACAACTTTCATTAATTCTTTAAATTGACTCCATAGAACGATGTTTCTTTCTTTACCCAGTGCCTGTTCACATATTGAAGAACTTGTCTACAAATTACATTTGAGGTTGGATCTCATCTGATTTAAAAAGGCAACTGCACCAAAAAAGTTTGGCAGTTTGTTGCGTATCCGTGTCTCTGCTTTGTTTAATAATATTATTTAAAAGTATTAGCTAAAGAAAATAATTGTTCGATGTACAATTGAGAATAAAGCCCACGGAGAGGCACCTCACTGTGCCAGCAAACACATTTATGGAGTTTTCATTGTGGATTTTTATCATGGTCATTTTTAGTGAAATTATCAGCAACGGAACATAATTTACTCCATTTCAGTTTTCGCACTAGGACAGCAGTTTGTTTTTGACAGAAGACCCACAGGGACTTTGTCATTATTATTGCCTTTTTATTCTTAAAAAAAAAGAAGAAAAAACTGAACTTCATTCAGGCGGAACGTCATGCATTTTGAGTAGGATATTTTGCAGAAATTTGTTTTTTTTTCAGTCTTGTAAGCTTTGTTGCTAAAACATCCGGTGCACAATATTATTACTTCGGCGTTGGTTTTATATTTGGGAGTGTTGGTTGTTGAGGCGCACACAGTTTCAATGCGCTAATCTGGAATTTGAAACAAAGAATTGGCTGCGGAGTCGGTGAATTGGACACAAAAAAATCACAACTTCAGCTGTTGAAGTTGGAGCAAACAGACGAAGAAAAGCCGGATTACTTTCAGCAGTTGGTAGAAACCAAAGAACTAATAATTTGATGTTGGATTTGTTTGTGGGTTTAATGTGATCACTAACTAAATGGCAAGATAAAATACATGATTAGTCAACATGCTGAGCAAAACCTTAAAACTTAATGCTTTGCTTCCAAGAAGCCAGAATTTCTTCCAATCTTGGTTTTCTTCACACTTGGCTGATTGTTTGTTGGTTTTTATCAAGTCTTTGTATCGGGCCAAGTAAGATGATTGTGAGTATGTCCAAGTTTCTTTAAAAAAAAAAAAAAAAGCAATTAAACAACATTTGTAAGTTATGTCTTATGTCTCTACGACTCTATGCAAGGTTTCAGCTAATAATGTTTAAGGAACTGAGTTATCCTAAATATATTAGTCTACAGAAACATAAGGAAACCTTTTTTCAGACTGATATACCATTAACCAGCATGTTACTCGCTAGCTAATACTTTTGCTAGATAGTTAGCAAATTACTAGATACTTTGCTGGTAACTAGTTGAAGTATTGTCCTGCTAGCTGGCTAGTTACATTGCTAGCCTGCTAGCTAGCTAATATTTTGCTTAGGTAGCTACTACATTACCAGTTACTTTGCTGGTAAAGTATTAGTTAGCTGGCTAGTTACATTGCTAGCCTGCTAGCTAGCTAATATTTTACTTAGGTAGCTACTACATTACCAGTTACTTTGCTGGTAAAGTATTAGTTAGCTGGCTAATTACATTGCAAGCCTGTTAGCTAGCTAATATTTTAGCTAAATGTGAACCTCCAATTTAAAATTGTTTATTTGCTTAATTGTCTGTCAACAAATTACTTGCTCATCCTTTGTGTTTTGAAACCTTTTTATGCCTGAATGGATTTTAAGGTCAGTGTTAAAGGGTCTAACAAACAAAGGAAATCTTTAAATGACCATCAGAAACTATGGAAAGACAAACTATGGCTCCTTAGAAGCAAACTATAAAAGGAAAATAATGGCGTTTGTTTGTTTGCATTGCTGCCAAGTTGCCAAAAGCGTCATTTAACGCCACCGAATAACAGTTATTTGTCAGAAAACTGCAAATTACGACAAAAATTGCTAATCAGCGCACTTTTCTTCCTCCCCAGAGAAACGTGTTGTTGTTCTTTTAAATGGAACTAAAGCTGACAGTTTATTCCTAGCACTTGTCTGTTACAGTGTTCGGAAGCTGCTGCTTCTGTCTGTCCGGGGCGGCAGCATCAAGCAAACCAGAGCGCTTCTTGATCCGGGGAAAAGAAAGAGATCAGTCCCCCGGTGCCGCGTTGCACAGGAGAGCGTGGTTCAGACGGAGGTGAAGGTGTGTTGCTTTATTTTGAGAAGAAAATATAAAGTAACATTTGAGGGAGGCTGAGAGGGAGGGGGGAGATTTATAGCTTTTTGAAAACACTGAGGTACTTTGGAGAAAAGGGAAGAGACAGAGTGATAGATTGAGACATAAGTGCTCTGTCGACTGAAATTGAAAGTGGAGTATCTGTAGTACTTTGAAAAATACACGCCGTCACCATCAGACGGTTGGCTTCGGTGTGTGTTTGTGTGCGAGGTTTTGAGCAGGGATCTCTCCTCCGTCTGTGCCCCGTCCACTCCTCCTCCTGCCTGGTTTTCGTTCTGTTCGGTCCTCGCTCATCACTGCCTGAAAGGCCCCCAAGTTTCTCCTCGCTCCCGTCTTTCATTACAGCCTCTCCTCCTGCCCGGAGTCCTTGAACAGGGGGAAGGGTTTCAGATCGGTGAGGCGGCAGCGGCGGCAGGTGCCTGATATCCAGCCAACACGCCGGAGACGTTTCTCATCTGCTGCACCCAGTCTTCCCTCCCCGTCCGTCCTTTCTGTCTCTGCGCTCGGCTGAGTCCCACTGCTGCTCACTGGAGATAGCAGGACCCTCAGAGGAAGGCCAAATTCCCACCCGCCCCTCCGCCTCCTTCTTGTTCTTTTCACTTTCCCTCTCATTTTTCTTCACCCAAACACTTCTTGCAAATACCCTCCCCTCCATCCTTCTCCTTCTCCTCTTCCTTTGCCTTTAGGCCTCCCTGCGTTTCAAGCTTCCCTCTGCAGGCCTTTTACCCAGAATCCCACCACGAATGCACCTGAAAACATTTTGTTTTTACCTAAATGTTCGCCCATATTTTTACTTATTCAGACACATGTTCTGTATATGCACAAGCCCAAAAATTATTTCAAACTGAGAAACCTCGCAAACGTTTTGAGAGCTTTTGGGACCCCCTTGAGAAGGCTGATCACATCCCGGTGAGATGCTGGTTTAATCGACTTTAGAAAACACAGAAATGACTAAAACTCGTTGAGCTAAACTTCTGTGGGGTAGCATCTGATCAGATCACATGGGATTTTGGTTTAAAACTTAAGCTCGTGAGGCGGCGGGTGATGTGCATTCTTTCAAGGAATCAGGTCTTAAAGCGCTCATCTTGTCTAGTTCAGGTTTGGGAGTGGAGCTCTCTTTGTTTGCTCTTCTTATGGGGGTGTTGTCTTAGCATGATACATTAAAGTAGGTAGATTTGTTTAACTGTTTAGGAGTGAGGTGCTGCCTGAAGTGAAGGAGTTTAAGTATCCGACAGTCGGATCGGTGCTGCTTCGGCTGTATTGTCTGAGCTGTAAACTCTGTTTACCTGTCGGTCTACATTCCTGCCCTCACCTGTGGTCGTGAACTTTTGTTAGTGACTGGAAGAACGAGATCTTGGATACAGGAGGTCAAAATGAGTTTTCTCTGCAGGGGAGCTGGGCTCTCCCTTAAAGACACGGTGAGAAGTTCCGTTATCCAGGAGGGACTCGGAGTAGAGCCGCTGCTCCTCCACGTCGAGAGGAGCCAGCTGAGGTGGTTCGGACATCTGGTAAGGATGACGCCTGGATGCCTCCATAGGGAGGTGTTCTTGGCATGTCCAACTGGGAGGAGACGCCAGGAAGACCCAGGACTGGACTCTCGGCTGGACTGGGAACACCTTGGAATCCTCTTGGAAGAGGTGGCTGTGGAGAGAGATGGATGGATGGATGGATGGATGGATGGATGGATGGATGGATGGATGGATGGATGGATGGATGGATTTTGGACCATCCTGGTGGAGAAAACCAGAGCTCAAGGCTGAATCCTGGTCCCGTCACCCTGATTTCTGTCAGAAATCAAATTTTTCTTGGTTTCTATGGCAGACAAAAGTGTCATGAAAAGTGTCAGAATGTAATTTTAAGGACATTCAAAGTCATATTTATGTAAAACTACACATGGATTGGTCAACATGAAGACCTATGTGTTCAGTAAAGACATGAAACATAAAAACTTTTCATTTATTTGTTCTCCTAAACCAAATGAAAACCCCTCAATTTTCACCACATTCACTCATTTAGAGCATTCATCCCATTTAACACCTCCTCTGTTCCATTTCCCCAACTCCTAATTGCTCCGCCGCCTTCCCTCCCGATCAAACTCATCGCCTTTCATGGCTTCCATCTCTAATGGCAGCGACTCAACGTTTATCTCGGCTCTGTTCTCGCCCTGATCACCTGTTCCCCCGCGCCCGCTCCCAGCTGCGTTTGTGCACGGCGGCCCCGCGCGCCGAGATGAAATGGCTGCAACAGCTGAGACACAACCACCAATCTATCTATAAATCAATCATTCTATCACCTGCTGGCACTTCGGCGTGTACTCGTGTGAGCTTGTATTCACTGGCGCGCCTTTCATCTGCCTCCGTTTTCCCCCTGATGTCTCTTTTTACCCTTCAATTCAGCTCTAATTCTGCTCAGATTTCCGAAGTAATTTCGCATCCCGACAATCCGCTTTGTCGTCCCGCGCAAACGTGCGCGCAGGTGCGTCGGGAGGCACGCTCCCTCCGCCGGCTCGACTCGTCTCCCCTCTGACATCGCCGTTATTTGTCACGCGGCTCAGTCTCAGGAGGCTGCTGACAGGTTTCGCTCGTCAGACGCTTGTTTGTTTCTGCGCTCCCGTCTGTCTCCGTTCGGTTGGTCTCACTCACGTTTCAAGCTCCTGTCAGTCGTCTGGTTTGCAAGTCAACCAAACAGGAAGTGCTGCGGTGGAGAGACTAATAAAACAAGAACGAGTGACGATTTTATGATCGATAATCAATACAGCGGCTTATGTGTGGTGGGCTGGGCTCGCGCTAGTCGGGCGTACTCTGGCTGGCTCTTTGGACCTGGGGCCCTCCTGCGGGGGCGCCCACCTTTGTGGCATCTGTGTTCGGTGTTTGTGCGCTGGTTGGGGGTAGCCTCTTGGGGGGACCTCGGGTCTTGCGGGGGGGGGTCTGCCGGGTGGGATTGGGGCTTGCTGGGCGGTTGGGCTGCTTCGCCCTGGGGCTGCTCTGGATGGCCGGCTCATCGGGGCTGGGTGGACTCTAGTCTCTGGATGGGGTCGGGGCTGGCAGCTGGACCGGGGTTGTCCGGGTGGTGCGCCCTCGGGGCTCGGGTCTCTCTGTCCATGGCCGGATCTGCTCTAGCATAGCGGGTTGCCGGCGGGACCTGTGGGCTTGTCGCTGCGGCCCCCTGGGGCTTCTGCATGGTGGCTGCTGGGGATCACCTGGAGCTTGCCTCTACTGCCCTCTTGGATGGGGTCCGGTTGTCCCTGCGGGGGGGTCCCCGGGGCTCCGGGCTTGGGGGGCTGCTGTGTGTCTGTGCCTCCGCTCTTCCTTGTGCTGTCCTCATGTCCTGGGGGGTGGATCTGGGTCCCCACACTCACTCCCAAATGTTCCTAAGGAGAAACCTTGTAGATACACATACATGCATATCTAGATTCAGGTGTCTGTCAGATACACCTTCAGTTGTCACTAAATACCCTCTTGTATTACCTGGTTCTGTGTACTTTCCATTGAAGTTATAATTATCATCATATACTGCATATGCTTTTTGTTGTTGTGGATTCAACAAAAATTATTTATTATTTTTGTCCCATGTTTTAGAGGGGGAACCGATTATTTCAGACGACTGAAATATTTGGTTCCCCCCTGGTAACTTTTGCAAAAAAGAACAAATGTCTCCATATTCACAGGACTTGTTGTCCATGATGAGAGGAATAAACACAGTTAAAAACTTGTTGGTAAATTATTTTTGTCCTATAAAAAGAAAAAAAGAGAAAAAAAAACAGTGACAAAATTGAACATTTTTTAACTTTGTTTTTGTTGCGTCGCCCGCACAAACGTGCAGCTGGGTGTTTTCAGAAGCAGAGGAAGTGAAGGTCATTGTCGCTTTAGATCTTATTTATTAGCAGTTTTAGAGAGAGAAGAGAGGAGAGAGGTCAATGTGTGTACGGGAGGTGGAGTATGGAGCCCACTGCCACTCTGCTGTCTGGCTCATCCTCCACATCTGGCCTCTTCCTCTTCCTCGGCCTCTCTTCCTCCTCCGGCTGGGTTTCTGAGTCGAGCTTCTCCCGAGATGCTGCGCCCGAACCCGTCGGCTCCTCGTCTGAGGACTTTCTCCCGCGCTTCCGTTTTCTCCCGCCACCACTCTGCGCTTCAGTCCTCCTCTCCAGGAACGAGCACCTCCTCCTCCACTTGTCTCGGTTCCGTTTCAGTCTGTCGATGCGTCGGTCTTTCTCCCGAATCACGTCGCGGAGCTCGCCCGTCTCCGCCTCGCGGTCGTCTGCGGGTCTCTGCAGCCACGACTGTCTCCTTACGATATCGTAGAGCTCCTCCGTGTAGCTCTGATAGCTGCTCGTTAAAGACATCAAGGTGGATTTGAGGTGTTGCTGGAACACGTTGAAACTTTGAGCCTCGCTGTTTTGGTTTCCCCGGGGATCGGCCCCCCGCGCTCCCGACCCGGCGGAGGCGTTCGCAGCCGACATCTGGTCATGGAGACTTCTCTGGAGGTTGAGGATTGTCCTCCTCTGCTGGATGATCTGAAACTTCAGGTTGGAGTTTTCTGCTGCCAGCTGGTTTTTTTCCCTCTTCTCCTCTTTTAGAGCCAAACGCAGCTGCTGTGCACCTGAGGAGGAACCAGAACTGTCCGCCTCGTGTCCTCGTCTTTCCATGTCCAATAAGCAAAAATATCCAAGTGAAGGAAAAGTTGGACCCTTGCGCTTCGGCTAGCTGTCAGAGAACTGTTAGGAAAACAAAACCGTTGGTAAATAATCATTCCAATGGGTTTCCATGGAGACGAGGATCGTTATGTTTTTTTTAAAACCTACTCAAAGAATAATTTGAAAGATATGAGCTGAAATGAGAATTACCCATATCATATCACTTATTTAATAGACTGAACAGGGAAGTTTTATAAAACTGGAGTGGGCACTGCTGACCTCACCCATTTTTTTACCTCAGTTAGCTTCTGTTAGCTTCAGTTAGCCTCAGTTAGCTTCTGTTAGCCTCAGTTAGCTTCTGTTAGCCTCTGTTAGCCACAGTTAGCCTTAGTTAGCCTCTGTTAGCCACGGTTAGCCTCAGTTAGCCTCAGCTAGCCTCTGTTAGCCTCTGTTAGCCTCAGTTAACCTGTTGTGTTGGCTCAAGTGTCAATGCTGTAGTGAACAATTTCCGTACACGACTTACCGTACTATATGACAAGTTCTAGGGCACTTTACAGTGAAAGAAAAATGAATAACATTTCACCGCTACAAAATGGCTGGTTCACTATATAGTGAAGGATTGAACAGTTTAAACACAGCTCGTGAGTCTGGATTTGTTTTAAATCTGTCACAAACCAGAGATGCACGACTCTGTTCCACTGGGAGTAAAGAAAATGAATTAATTCATCTCATAATTTTCCCTTTCTTTATTCGAGGAAAACTCCCAATACAAGCACCTGCAGACACAAATAACACGCTGCTTCGGTCCAAAAAACTGAATCCCTTCTTTGGCAGGCGCTTGGATTGTGTGGACACCAAAACCTTGTTTTCTTTAGAAGATAAACAACCAAAGGGCTGTTTCTGTGCTGCCAACCGAGCATCTGTGTGGCCTTTTGCACCCGACCTCAGGTGGTGGATGTATACATGTGTGAATTAGTGAGTGTGTGAGTACACACCTGCTGCCAGGTCAAAACAACACGTTCACTTCTTCATATCTTTATTTTACATCTTTGTTTTCCACCCAACGTAGACGTGCATGTTTTAACACCTTTTTTTTTAACCAATTTAACCCCAAATAGATCGCTCTCCTTTTTGTCTCTTTTTCCATTTTTACTCCCATCTTTCTGTTCATTCTGTCATCCACGCTCCCCCCCCCCCAACCTTTCATCTGTCCCTCTTTCTATTCTCAGCCTTCATCGCTCATCTCTTCTGTCTTTCCCATCCCCTGTCAAGCTTTTATCCCTCTCCCGTCTCATCTCATCCCACTTTTCGCCTGTTGCTCCATCCATTTCCCTTCCTGTCACTTTACAGAGACTTTGCTGGCCGTTTATCTGAGTCTCTTTTTTTGTCTAATCGGTGCACAAAATGTCCCTTTTAGGAAAACGTTGCCAGTTGAGGTTTTGAAAGTCAAAGCAAAATAATTTCTATAGTCAAAATACGCTGCAGGCGTTTGAAGTGGAGTAAAAATGATGCGAAGCGTTCGTCAGGATGATTTACCCGATTCAAAATGGCTGCACGGCCAACTGAACCTAAACACAAAGATGGCTCCAACTCCGTCAGATTTACAGATATAGAGCTAAGATTTCGTGTGGTGGTAGCTGAGACTGCCCCCGACACACACTCTGAGCGTCATCTACAAGTGGTTAACTTTGGGCGTCGACCCAATTCAAGATGGTCGCCGCAGGTAACTGATCTGAGCCAGCAGCAAAATGGTTCCTAGTTTTATAGATACTGAGCTGTAATTTGGTGTGGTAGTAGCTGAGAATCCTTCTCAGCACATCGGGTTTGTTTTCAAAGTTCAACTGATTACTGGGCAGTTTAAAGATTTCAGCGAAACAACATTTTTTGTTGTTTTATTTGTCCCGTTTAATGAGGTCGCTTTAAAAACAAGACGGACTGTTGTTGCATTCAGCTAGTGTTTTAGATTTAACCCCGATGGTTTCTGTTGAGCCAACGTAAGCTGATGGGTTGAAACAGAACAGCTTGAATCTTACAGAAATCCATGTCATTTGTGTTGAATGACTTTAAATGTTGGTTTTGTTGGAGTTTTTTAAACAAATACATTTAATCCAGCCAATGAGAATACAGTAACCTAATGAAAACGATCTGTTGAAGTGGAATCAGTGGGTATTCGGTCGGTTTTAGGGTTATTTGCAAGCGCAAACCAAAGCAGCAGCTAGCTGTAGCGCTTCCTGGAGGAGTGTCAGATTTCTGCAGGAATGACCACGCAATGCAAAACCGTCAGCAGCGTAGAAGCTAAAAGTAATGAGTATTAACATGAACCGCCATGAAATATTTGAGATGGATTGGCAGGAATCCCCCCCCCCGTAGAGCCGGTCGTTCCGAAATACCTGCTTTTAATATCTTTTCTAGAATCTGTTGCAGGCAACTTGTGAAGCATTTGATACTGAAGGTCTGGATGGAGCAGTTCCACAGTTCCAGTAGTTTTCCACAGCCTTGCCACGCCCCCGAGTCCCACGCCTCTGCGATCACTGCCGTCATCTCCACCTGTTCCAGCTCTCCTCTCTCAGTCACTCAGTGCCAGATTATCGAAAGGTTTTCACCAAGTAGATGTCCAGCGTTCTTCCACAGTTCTCGACCCCTTGCCTGTACCACAACTCTCAACTCTGGCCTACTCGTCGTCGGATACCTTCCTGGACTCTACGACCTCGCTTCCCCTTTTTGGACTACGCTCTCTGGTTCTTACCTTTCTGGATTTGGCGGTCTCTCTCTCTGACCTCCCGGTCAGATCTGACCTCCCTTTCCATCCCGAGTGTTAGCATTCCTACTGGCTTTATAGCTACAATAAACATCGGAAAACTTTGCCTGTGTCTGCCTGTTTTGCCAACGCTTGTCACTGGATGTTTTTCGTGGATAATCTGTTCACTTTCTGGGGTTTTAGCTGCCCTGGACGCGATGAGGGTGTGAAAGCTACTTGTTGTGTTTATTTCCAGCCGAGTGCAGCCGTACGACTTCAGGTTTCCAGCAAGTCCGTTAGCGCGCGCACGCCTCACCTGTCGGCCAAATATAACTCTGGACGAGCTGCCGCAGCGCGAGACGCCGCCGCGCGAAGGTCAGCGAGTCCAGGCGCCGGGTGAGCACCTGCCACTTTTTCTTTACGCGAGCGCAGCTGCCTCCGTCCAGCCCCGCGGCGTCTCTGAATAACCTCCGTCTCGGCTTCTCTACAATTAGAGGGAAAATGATGTGTTGCTCCGAGGCGCTACAATTAGGCTGAGTCACATCAGCGCCGGACAGCTCTGATGAAGGGCTGTTAGAGCGCCGGGGATGATGGAGGCGCTCCTCGCCCTCCACCTTTACCACCATCGCCAGCAACCCCATCCGTCACCGCGGACCCCTCGGACCAAATCGCTCCTCCCCCCTCTTCCTCTGCATCCATCACCATTACCAAACTTTTGGGATAACTTCTCCTACCAGGAGTCAACCTGGCAGCTCTGCTCCTCCTCCTCCTCCTCCTTGCATCTGCCTCATTTCCTGCCACAGATTCATATATATTTCGGGATAAGTGCTCTCCATGAATCTAACACCTGCTTACTCTCTCTCTCTCTCTCTCTCTATTTCATTGCCTTTTCCAACTCTCTATCCTTCATCCACTTTCTTCTTCCCTTCTCTTCATCTGCACATCTATTCATCTTCCTCTCTCTGGTCTCTGAGTGCTTCGCTCTCTCCTCCTATTCCTCTTTTCTTTTTTTTTTTTCTTTCTCCAAGTCATGCACCTCTTTTAATAGCTCAATTTCTCTTATTCTCCACTTATCTTCTCCAATTTGATGCATTTCACCTGGCTTGAATCATTTTGCCCCCATCTATCCATCTCCGCCTTCCCTTCTCTTCAGCTCCATCACCTTTTTTTAATACTTCACAGCCTCTATTTGTTTCTGAAAATGAATAGTTCCATGTGCTTTCTCCTCTGTTATAATTTATATATATATATATATATATATATATATATATATATATATATATATATATATATTCAAGCTTTCCATATCAAATCTATTAGGGGAAAAAACTGTTTCGTTGTTGTCCAAAGCTTGCATTCACTCATTTGGATACGAATGCCTCATTAATTTGGGGGTTTTATGGTTTATTTGAAGCGTTCTCATCCAGAACTGGGTGGAATTCATTGTGGATTTCTCTAATCCGCACAAATTAAACCTACACCCTCTGCTAATATTAAGTTTAATGTCCCTTTAAGAAGCTTTTCCTTCACCGTCGGTTTTTAGCCTCCATCATGGAGCTTCTGACGTTATTCCTGCTCATATTTGACTCTTTTAAATAGTTTTTTTTATTATTATTTTCTGGCACGAACTCGCCTTTTAAGCTCAGTCCACCACTGTTGAGGTCCGGGCTTTGGGAATGCGGTGCCCGGAGCTTAACGTTAGCCGGATTTATCCGATCAGGAACCAGCTCCGATGTGTTCGGGATCCTCTGGAGAACCCGGATCTGTCCACGTTTTAACTGTTCAGCTGTTGATTTGAGGCTGAGTCGAAGAATTCGGAGGTGTCTTCGTTATTCTATCCACTTTGTGCAATGCTCCAGTATCGCAGCATGATGCTACCACCACCGTGCTCAACATCTTGGGTTTAAAAGCGTCACATAAAACAGGGATGTTCAACTTAAGCTGCAAGCTTGTGATAAAAAGTAAATAAACACTGGGGCTTTTGAGGCCGAAGGCAACAATCTGCAGAAGTTTTTTCATCAACCACATCATGGACTCTCAGTTTCTGCCTCTGGAAACATTTCTCCGGTTTGTTCGGCTGACGGCGCCCCTCGCTCGGACGGATCGATGGCTCTCTGGTTTGCTGCAGAAGGGGCCGATGGTCACTTTACTTTGGTGAAAAGATGTGAGCAGCCTCTGTAGTTTGCGTCTCGAAAACCTGGAGGGTCAGTTCGACTCGTAGTTTCTGTGATTCTTTAATCACAGAAATGCTTCTGCTGCTCAGTAAACGGGTTTTTCTGCTTCCCGTCTTTTTTTTTTTTTTTTGGCTTAAAGGAACATCTTGGATGTTTAGTTTAGTTGAAGGGGAAATGGAATAAAAAAATGTCACAGTCAGTCTCCAGACAGCTAAACTGACCACATCCATCCAACCTGAAGAACGACTCAGATGTTGGAGTTTTGGGTCGATTTACTCGATTAATCACAACAAACTGAACCGTTTTACCTCCACTCTATCTGTATTTACTCATTCCTGCCTTGTTGGTGGTCCTGTTTGGCTCTTTATACGTCACACTTCCTGAGTGATCACAGAAAACGCCAAAGAGACGATCTTTGATTATTAATTTTAAATTAGTCTAATTTTTTTTAAATGCAAGACTCTAAAAACAAGCACCTTTTATCAGTTTCTTTTGATTCATGTTAGCTTCAAAACACTTTTCATTTCTCCTTTGATATAACGTTTGCAGTCGTCCTCCGTCTGTACTGCAGCCTCTCGCTCAGGTGAAACGGACCAATCAGGTTTCCCCGTTTCCAAAGTCGTGGTTTACCAAAGACTGTCTGTTTGGCACATGCAGACGTCGACTTGCTGAAAAGGTTCAAGGTATGAAATTATCTCTCATATGTGTTTCATTCTGTGTTCTTGGCTAATTCAGACAAACCAGGGAGATTTGGTTGCTGTTGGAGCCTCCATCTTTCTCAGAAAGGGTTGATTCTGACCCCGGGGGCCACTTGTTGAGCTCTTCTCCAGCAGTCTGGTCCGTCCATTTGGACAAGCTTGAAGTCGTTGTTGTTTCTGGATCAGGAGCTTCTTTCTTGGACAGTGGAGACTTAAACCTGTCTACACTGTTTTCATTTTCCACTTTGGTCATCTGTGTCCAATCCTGGGGGAAGCTTCCCAACATGCAGGAAGTGACCCTCCAGGATCAGGATTGGACGCCCCTGGTCCTGGTGGTTTGTGTTCCTGAACATCGTGACCAGTTTCCTCTCATCCGAGTCAGTAAAGAGTGTCAAACAAATACTTTTAGGCTGGAAAAGACAAGCTGCGGTCAATCACGATCACTCACAAGTATTCAAGCCTTAACCTCGTTAAGTTAAGATATTCCAGAACTTTCGGCACCAATTATTAAAAAGATTTAGGTGAATATTTGCTTATATTTGGGCTTGTGTGGATCAGAGAAAATCACACAATAAATTGAAACTTCTTGTTTTTAAAAATCATTTAGATTGCATGTTTAATCATTCCACTCTGGAAAAAAAGATTCAAAAAAATCATTAAAAGGTCCGAATTCATGAGTCTTAGTCTGTCTCTGCTGCATTTAATTACCCCTAAGGTGGTTTAAAAAAAAAAAGATGTGATTTTTAGTTAATTTAGTTCTGGGTGAGGTTGTTTATTGGTTGGCTTTTATGAGCGTGAATATTACTTTTTTAAAGGAGACTTTTTTTTTTTTTCAGTTGCAGACTCAGGTAAATGTGTAATTATATGAAGGAAGAAATAAAAAATAAGGCCCAAATGGCGAGATGTTTCATTAATGCGAGGTTCGGTGTTAATGAACTTGTTTGTCTGTGACCCAGCTGTAAAGTGCACAAATGGAGAAGGTTAATCAAATCATCATACAGTAAATTAAGTCACATTAATCTTAATTCCCTTTTGTAGAGCTGGAAAAAAAGGTGGTTAATTAAAGCCGATAAACAACTCTTTGATGGCGAGGTTATAAAACACATTTACGTGGTTAAAGAAAAAAGAAAAAACTCGACGTTTGAGTCTTTCTGATCGAGCGTCATTAACGGGAATATTCTTTAAAAAACAGGTTTTTAAAGCATCTATTCTCCAAAAGGAAATTAATGGGCTTTTTTTTTATTATTATTATTATTTTTGTTTAAAAAATGAAATAATCTTGGCTTTAAAAGCCAGTGGCACCATCATTAGCAGAAATTGCTCCTTCTTGGTGAACGTTTTTGTCCTTTTTGTAAGAAAACTAATATTTTCATCAACAAAGCTGCTGAAGGTGAAGGTTTTCTGCGAACAAACGTTTAGTTTCTGACGATTTAACGGGGTTAATATCCGAGCTTTGATTAGACCGCAGCTGTTCTGGTTTGGTTTTATACCTGATTGGATTCGTCTACTACCACACCACATTTCCGTTTCAGCCGAGTCAGGTTGTGTTGCTAATGTTGCCTAACTGTGGCGGCCATTTTGAGTCAGCTTTAGATCCGGATCCAGATTCATTACGATGCATTCAGTGCTTCGGGAGAAATTAAAATACCTTCAAAATCCCCCAAAGAGCTCCTGATGTAGATTTTATTTTCTCTCTTTAATAAATCTGTTAGTGAAAGTCGGAACCAAAGTTTTACAAATCAAAGAATTGTGATTTCAGCTGCAGGGTTTATAGATTTTTTTTTTATTTCACCACATTACAATTACTGTATTGTGTCCAATAAAAAAAAAAAAAAAGAAGTAATAAACAGGGTTTGTGATTGTGGTAATTGTATCCGTCTCATTTAATTAGGAGAGGCTACCGTTCATTTTCCCAATCCTTTTATTTTCTGGACCCCCCGTCCTCCTTTTTTAATCTCGTCCACCTACTGCCTCCATGTCTGCGCGTTTCACCATGGTTACACCCCATAATGTCCTTGTTCCTCCTAGCTGACATTTCCCACTCCTCCATCACCCTCTGCCATCCGCCTTTCCATCTCGCCACACAGGAATTACCCTGATTATGATTATAGCTGTGATGATAATGATAACTGCAGCAAAATTGCGCTGCCTCGCTCATATCCAACACTCAGGAGATTATGATTGACTGAAAAGATGTCTGCAAATGTTTCTCCCATCTCCATTTTTTTTTTTTTTTGGCCTTTCTTTATCCCTCTGTCCCCCTCGCTCTTTTCTTTTTTGCCTTATTTGGCTTTTTTTTTTTTTGTACTTTTGTTCTCCGTGCTCTGATTTCTCTCTCCTTCCCAGCTCACCTTTTGTGTCTTTTTTAGCCTTTTTTTTCCCCAATTTTTCTGCCGGTCTTTCATCTCTGCTGTTGTGCTCTTTTCAACCTTTTTCTGGCCCATCTTACCACCACTTGTCTCCATCTCTCTCTGTTTTATTTGTTCTCTTCGTCTCCTCTCCTGCCTGCTTACTCTTCTGCCACAGAGGAACAAGATTAATTTGCTTTTGCATTCAGGAAATAATTAGAGTTGCCTTGCTTCTTCAGTAGACATAATGGGCAGCGTGAAATGACTCTGTTGGTCTCTTTCTTGTCCATTCTTCTTCCTTTTATCGCAACATTCACTCGTGTTTTTGACATGGATGCTCTGGTCTTTTACATTTGGTCTAAATCTGCGCCATGAAGTGGCTCCGAATCAGGTGGAACTTCAACATACGTTGAACCCAAAGCCATCAGAAATGATAAAAGACAACCTGATAAAGGCCAACGTGGAACTTTGCCGTTTATCCTCATCAAAAATTGTTAGAAAATAACTTTTTTAGTCATTTTAGAAGACTTGATGATGCCTGTTGGACTTGTTTGTTTTAGTATTGGTACTTTTTGTAATTTCCCAGGGCACAAAGATGGCAGAGGAAGGATTAATAAGAAGCTACAGAATCGATTATAGTTCTGGAGGTTAAATCGTCCCGTTTGTGAGGAAGAGTCGGACCGTTAGCCGCCGAAAGGAGGCGCTGGAGTCACAAGTGGTACTTTGTTAGAAACAAATCTTTAGCCTCGTCCATTTCCAAAAATTTCTAGATGTCTATTAATATTTTCATCTCCATGGAAACGCCGCAGTAACAAAAAAAAGTTAAAAAACAACTGGACTTCTATTCTGTAGCTGAAGACGTTTCGCTTCTCATCAGAGGAGCTTTCTCAATTCAGAAATAGAGAGTGTGGAGCTGAGATGTGATGTAAGCTGGATTGCTTGCAAATT
>NC_051436.1:4698120-4716869 GCF_001649575.2 Kryptolebias marmoratus
GAGAACAATTTGCAAGCAATCCAGCTTACATCACATCTCAGCTTTAAAAGCTCAACTCCACACTCTCTATTTCTGAATTGAGAAAGCTCCTCGGATGAGAAGCGAAACGTCTTCAGCTACAGAATAGAAGTCCAGTTGTTTTTTGTTTTTTAACTTTTTTTTGAATTTACCATGGCCTGGATGACTGAGAATCTACACCAGCATGCCGCAGTAACAACACCAGGCCTACAGTAACGTTCCCTTTTTAGAGATAAACCAGCAGGTCGGCTGGACGTTCAATCTTTGCCTCCTTAAATCAGACGTTTCCTGTTTCTGCTCAGATCACTGTTCATCAGTTTCCTCTTCTTCCTTCTTCATCTCCGGCCTTTCTCTCTCCCGCATCTGCGCTCCTTCCTCCCGTTTGTCCCTCCGGACCTGAGACAATATCTGCTTGATATTTGAATATCAGCTCTTTGTCATCAGTCCCATTTATCACGGCTTGTAATCTCCTGCCTCCTGATCCTCCAACCAGCACAACGCCAGAGAAGTCCCGATCCGAGCGCGGCGTCCAGCGGAGGATTTCTTACATAATGACGATTATTTTAGAGCGACAGCAGCGCTGGGCGTGCATTTCTGTGGAGAATTTATTGGCTGGATCTAAAGATCAAACTGAAAGTTCCGCTCAACTTCGTGAGATGTTCCCACCAGATGTCACACTCAGAGTTTGTGTTGTGAAGGCCTGTCAGCTACTGCCACATCAAAGTTTAGCTCAGTAGCTGTAAAATGGCAGCGTTGGAGCCATTGGTTGTGGTGGCCATCTTGAATTGCTCCAAAAGTGGATCATTTGTAAATCTAATGATTAAACACTGAAAGGTTTACACACAGACACGTGAGCAAAAACTGAATTATTAAATATTTTACAGCATAAAGACCTAAAAGGCCTTACCTTCTACCTGATACTGCTGTATATTACTGCCTGTGTGGACGTATACACCAAGATGCTGGAGCCCGTTGTTGTTTTTACTTGTTTTTCTGTGTAATTTATTGCTGTGATGGTTTTACAGTCACAGTGATGGATGTGGTTTAATAAGAGAGTGAAGCTGATCAATTGTAATAAAGCCAAACTGATGAATTCAGCAGGAGGTTACATTTTTCTGGGCGTGCAGCAGGCGGTTCGACTTGGGGTTTTCCCAAAGACGGACCTGCAGGAGCCTCGCTCCTCCAATGGAGGACGATTCACGTGAACAGATTTCAAAACCGGCAGCTCCGGTCTTTGTTTCCTCTCCCAGGAAACTCCCCCGAAGCCCAAACCCGCAGCATCCGAACACTCGCTCCAGTCAATCCCGGCGCATTAGCGCGATCGATGTGAGAGGTCCTCGTCTGCTGCGCTCGGATCCGTCTTTGCTGTGTTTGCTGTTTCCGACTTTTATGAATCGGGCCCGGCTTGAAACTCTTTTTAAGAACGCAGCATGCGGCGTGGCTAAAAGCCACCCTGTAGCTGGAGGAGAAAGAGCCTCTTTGCACCAAACTCCGCTCCCTGCGTGCTGCTGTTAGTCTGCCACTTTGCCACATGCTACTGCTAATCGATAGCGGTACATTACTATAAAAGCAGCATGGAACGCCACGCCGCTGATGGCTTTTGTGTACAATGCATTTATTTCTTTTTGAACGACGTGTGAAGGGGCTTCCATTAATGTGGATGTCACCCCCTCGAAATACAAGACACTTGATCTCTTTGAAAAGACTGAGTTAGAGGCGGTAAAACTAAGGAAGATAAAAGGGAATTAGGTAAGTTATTATTCTGTTAGAGAAAGAGCCTTTCTTTTTAATGATTTCAAACTAACATGAGTCATGTGGAAAGGTTATGAACTGTTGTTGCAAATAACCATCAGGTTCTTTGTAAAGAATTGCGTAATGCAGAAGCGATGGTGGCGTAAACTGGCATTTGCATGAGCCGCTATGAAACTTTAAGGTAAACATGTACTCAGGCATGTGGATGAAGTGTTTGGGGTTTTTCTGGAATACTGACCAACCCAGGGTTATGAAAACGTGCTCATCTGTGAACACAGTTTAATGTGTCGTCCTACTTTAACAAGGAAATTAAGTATTATAGCTGCAACACTGAGGGAGAAACTCAGATTACAAGACCGTTCAAACACATAAATCTCCAAGATGTCCATCTATTGCCCCTTTCACACGGGCTCTAAAGGTCTTGGCTCCACTCTACTCGGCTCGCTTTGCGCGCATTTCCACCGGCATTTTTTGAGGTCGGTCCCTGCTTCTTTGGTCCCTGCTTCGGAGTTGGGCCAGCCGGGCCGGCCCTGCTTCGTGGGCGGCGCAAGCTTAGCTCCCGTTCCCTCATCAGTCGTGGGTGTGACCAGATGCGAGCATAAAGAGCAGACGGTAGGAATATAAACAACAGCATTAGCTTACCCTGCAACGTTTCTGCCGTCTGTCCCCCAGCTGAAGGCGCTGTAAAGCCTGAAACCTCCGGCGGATAACAGCTGTCCTACTCCGCGCAACAATCACAGCATCCAGAGCATTTCTTCCACTGCGCCTCTCTTCCTGAAGTCTCAGGAGAATCCCCATAAGTTTAAAAAACAGCAACAACACAGGGCCAACGCTGTCCATAGCGCTTTCGTTGTTTACACAACTGGCGCCAAGTTTCGGTAGCGCACCCCGGCCCCGCCCCCCGCAACACGAGGAGGCGTTCCTCTGCTACCGACCAAACTGGCTGGTGTGAACGCGATGCATTCTTTATCGAGCCGAGCCGAGTAGAGCCGGATTTCTGAATTAGGGCCCGTGTAAAAGTGGCATTAGAGTCCTTTGTTTAATAATGAAGTAAAATACCAAAAACAAAAGCAGCTTCTGAAGTCAACAAAAAGGATTTTCCTCTCATCAGGACTTTAGACGCTGCCTGCAGTCCCCCTCCTGAACAGTAGGTGTCACTGCTGGGAAACTAATACAGCTAATACAAACCACGGGCTGCACATATCGAAACCTTAGACTATAAATAATCATTAGACCTCGGTGTGAAACCCTGAAGTTGAAGCCAGAACCGGTTTTAAGAAAAGTCGCTGAATGTAAACAAATGAGACAAAATGTTACAAAATAAAAACACATCTCAGATCATTTTTTTTCAGGTGTTCACTCTTGTTGATACAATTACTCCTCGATGCTGAATGTTCAGATATTTATTTTTTAAATATGTTTAGCTGTAATTGCGTCATGTGAGACCACGATTGTGCGCCGGCGGGATTAATCTGGACTTTAATCATGGCTGCATCTGATGTCCACCACTGAGGGGAAAAACATTTTGAGAAATTAAAGATATGGAGGAAAAAAAAAATCAAAATAAATTTAAAACCAGAAACTGGGATCATTTTAGGTTTTCTCCAGGGGGAACATTAAAAAAGCGGGAAATCGTTAATTGGATTTTGGAAAAAAAATTAAAAAGCCTTCAATTTGATTTGCTGGTTTCTGCAGAAACTCTCTGTTTTTCTAACAGGTCAGACTTAAATAAAATTTTTTAAAAAAGTCACCAGGATCCAACGGTTTGTTTCACCAACACAGGCAGGGACTGGGAAATGTGTCAGCTGTGAGTACAAAACTCATTAAACAGCACTGGAAGAGAAATGGCTGAAGAATTATGTAAAATAAGTTATTTTGCACATAAATAATGTGAATAATATTGTTGTGACTGCGTGAACATGGAGCATTAATAGCCTCAGACGGCCTCCCCGTATGTTCCGGAGCTGCAGTAAATTGAACACTTAGCACAGACACCATTTGTCACACTTATTTGCTGTCGTTCTGCATTTGGTGTCCTCCTAAAAGTAACTCCCTCCCAGCTGCATCTTTATCCGACGCTCTAATTTAGACAAAAATGACATTTTGGATGTGGAGACAGAAGCAATTCATATTTATTGATTTCGGTGTGATAATCAAAGCTTTCTGCATTAATTTAGTGTTTCTTTATCCGGGGGGGTGACTGAACAAATCTGACTGACTCAGAACCATTAGCTGTTTTCTGACAGTAATTTAAACTTTTATTAGCTTTTTATTGCCCGCCGCCGCGAGAGCAGGCGATCGTGGAAGTGCCTACGACTGCGCGAGTCTCTTAATCCGTTCGTCTGTTAGCGAAATACCTCACGACTGGACACGTTGGAATGAAATAAAATCAGTGGATGCACGTCTATAACTGAGAGTCAACCTGATGCAAGATGGCCGCCACAGCCGTTCAACCTTAATGAACACAGAAGTGGTGATGGCTCAGACGCTTGCAGAGATTTAGAGCTCAGATTTGGTGTGGTAGTAGCTGAGAGTCATCCCCAACAGACACCCCGGGCTGTAACAGATTGCACAAGATCTTTGTTTAAAAGGCAGCAGGCAAAACGGGCCTTCCTCTTGTTTTGTTTTTTTTTTGGTTGTTTTTTTGCCTTACAATCTGGAATATATTTGGGTTTTTAATCTGAATAAATTCAGTGATGCTTCGAAATTTTTTAAATGAAAGCAGAGACTCAGTTTGAAGTCTGGGCCACCGTCCTGCATGTTTTAGTTGTTTCTTCCCTTCTGCAGGTCTTCTTGTCCTGCAGAGGCCTGTTAAATCACTCGTTTAACTCAGGTGTGTCAAAGCAAAGAAACACCTAAAACATGCAGGACGGTGGTCCTCCACGACCAGGATCGGACACCGCTGCTTTAACTGGTTCCTTTAGGGGTCATTGTTCTGCTGGAAGGTGGACCGCCGTCCCGCCCTCAAACCTCTTGAACTTCATCTAAAGAGTTTCTCTGTTCGGTTCCCTGCTGCTGGTCAAACAGCCCCGCAGCATGATGCTTCCACCCCCGTGCTTCACTGTGGGGTGGTGGTAGATTCGCCTCAGACGTGATGTTCTAAAAGTTTGAGTTTCCGAACTCCAAACATTCCAGCTTTTTATTTTTTGTCTCTTTCCTGCAGCTTCTAGAGGTCCCGCGGGGAGATCCTCCCATCTCACAGCTCCACCAGGGTTGTGTCCTCTGATTAACGCCTCTATGAGGCGGAGGGCGATCCTCTCCTGGCAGGCTCGCCGTGGCGGCGTCATCTTTCCATTTCCTGAAAATGGACTCAATGGCGCTCCTTAGTCAGAGACAACGAGGAGGGAAACGTAAGGGTTAGATGGACGAGGATGACTCGCTGAAAGGGGAACAGGTGAAAGAAGAAGTGCCTCTTGGGATGTTCGTGGTTTGGGGTAACCCTGATCTGTCCTTCCTTGGTCTTCATGACATTTCTTGTTTGCTGGTAGACCTCACTCCTTAAAGGTGTCGCTCGAGTATTGATTCTTGGAGACATCAGAGCAGGTGCAGGTCATTTGACACTTGGATTTATCACAATCAGATCTTATTTACCTGATTAAGTTTCTTCTGAAGGTGACGGTTGGGGCTTTGGGCTGAATACACGCTACGCATTACTTTTTAATTGTAAAAACGTATTTCGAATGATATTAGGCACAATTTGGACCCAACGACTCTTGAACTTTCTCTGAAAAACAGTCGTTAGCCCCCGCGGTGTGTTTCCTGTTCTTCGTGCGGTCCTGTGTCCGGAGTCCGGAGGGAATAAAGACGGACTCGCCTGATGGAGCGAGTCAGGAACAACCTGCTCCGTGCGGTCCCACCGGGTGGTGGTGGGTGTGTGTCATTCAGGCGGGCCCTGCTTCTTGTGTCCGCCGCCCCGCTCCCCTCAGCGAAGCCGCGCTCTCTCTCTCTCGTTTCACACCTCTCTGGCCTGCCGCTCCCTCGAAAACGAGTGCATTAACACAGATGAACGGCCGCGCTCGCACAGCCGTAATTAGGCCGGAAAATTTCATCGACTAATGTGTTTGGCAAGGTACTCGCCGTGAACGTACACCGGCTTTCAACACGGGATTATAAGAGGTGGAGGGGGTGGGGGGGTGTATGATTCACACTGTAGTGCTTCTGGGTTGAAGAGCCCGGCTTTTAATGACGCTCACTTTCTCTCCAGCAAGTGAGAGCGAATTGATGTCTTAGCAACCAGGGATTTCAAGCTGCTTTTGTGTGTTTTTTTTGGATACACCTCTAAGCTTTTTTTTTTAGGGGGAAGTGGGGGTTGTTCCTTTTCTTTTCTTTGGTTTGTTGGAAAAGCATCTGACATGAAATCACATGTTTTCTGGTAAACTTGGATCCAACTGCAAAGGTGATCATCGAGACTAATTATACCAGCTGTCTCAGGATCCAAATGTTTTCTTTGCAACGGGCTTGAAAGGCGATACCACGAGGAGAGAAGTGAAACAGTAGCAGCGAGCGGCGTTTGTTTCTTTGTTGTTGTGTATGAGCGATTATTGGGCCGTGACTCGCCAGTCCTGCTAATTAAGTGCAATCTAATTAAATCTGAATGAGCCAAATCAATGTTGCATTTGTGAGCAGGGATGAACCCCCTTTCATTGATTTTTCCTCGTTAGTCATGGCTGATATTTGGTTGTAAATAAATAAATAAATAGAGGGATTAAATTGAGCAGAATGAGCTGTGATGGAAAGCAGTGAAAATGCAGAGTTTGGTGTCTGAGAAGCGCGGCGCGGCGCCCAGATGACCTCGAGCCAAAGCCGTTTCCGGACGCCGCCGTCCACCGGCAGCAGAGCCAGGCCAGCCGTACGAGCGTCTGCAGAGGAAATGTTAAGATTTACATTTCACCGGGATCTAATTTTGATTGTGTGAAAGCCGAGTCTGTCGGTTTTCCCGTTTATAGATTTTCCCGTACATTTTTCCAAACACTTTGCGCTGCTTTAACCCGTTGTTCCGACCCGCTGGCTCAAACAGATGCAACGCAACAAACGGCTGGAGTTCTAATTAGTTTAAAAGCGTTGCTCTCTTTAAAATCTGCTTCACCATCCTTTAATGCTAATTTTGGCTTTTGCTGCTTTTAGCAACCATTCAGCTCCCTTTAGCTTTTAGCCACAGTTGTGCTAATATCAGCATTAGTTCTGCTTATTTTTAGGTATTGTTTTGCTAATATTAGGATCTGATTTGCTAAGCTTGAGCATTTGTTTTGTTAATCTCAGCATTTATATTACCTCATTTAGCTGCAGGCCTGGTCCTTTTAGCTCCTTGCTACTGTTCTGTTGCTTTTATCTTTTAGCTTGTGTTCTCATTTCAGCCCGTGGTCTGCTCATATTAGCCTGTTTTTGCTCATTTAAGCCTCTGTTTTGCCCATTTTAGCTTGTGTTCAGCTCATATTAGCCTGTTTTTGCCCATTTTAGCCTGTTTTTGCTCATATTAGCCTGTTTTTGCTCATATTAGCTTCTGTTTTTGCCCATTTTAGCCTTTGTTTGTTTCTATTTGATCTGAAGCCATTTAGCACTCAAGATTTTAGCAGAAAATGCCATTTCTCCAGTGTTTAAAATGATACAGAAGAGTTGTTTGATTCCTTGGATTGAGTAATTGTTGCTTACAGGAGCTTTTAGCAGCTCCTCAGTCATATACTAATGACAGGGGGTCGAGTCTTAGCATGAATCAGCATGTTGGGACCAGACTGAGGCTTGGTGTTGAAGCTGGGCGACGCTGTAACAGACCCCAGGCTCTCTGTAATTGGAAATGACGGGTTGCTGCTGTAGCAGGAAGGGTCAGTTGTGTACACACACACACAGATGAAGCTCACATTTTCTTTTATTCTCGCTCCTTCAGGAGTCTCACAATTTCGTGTAGACTTTCTTTTTCTGGAAACACCTCTGTCCTTTTTTTTTTTTTAAACACACACACACTCAGGCTGGTTGTAATTAGTGGCACTGGGTAATGGCCACATAATGCCTCTAATTGGACTGGCAGGCACCATTACCCAGGGCTAATCACCATTCCCTGGGTGACGAGGCGTCCTGAACCTCTCACCAATCGCTGCTAGCAGGATCTGTATCGCATAACCAGAGCTCAGCGAGTCCTTCTGCACCAATTAACCTGCCGACTCTCTGACTCGCACTGTACAGAAGGCAGCAAACTCTGCTTTATTTGTTGGTCATGTTTTGAACTGGTTTATGCTACTTTACGGCTGAGTTTGTGGCTGGATTAGGGTTGGGCTCAGGATGCGGTTACTTCGTCAGGTATTCCTTTGACTCGGGCGGCTGTGGATCAGTGGTTAGAGCAGTTGTCCTCCAATAACAGAGTTGGAGGTTCGATTCTTAGCAGCAGTCACACTAAGCCCCTCATTGCCTCCGATGTGTGCCCCATTGGTGTATGAATGCGATCCAAAGCCCTGATTAGACTCTATAGAATGATTTATTCAGATTAGCTTTGTAGAGATGTAGTAGATTGCTGTATGGGTAAATGAGGGCACAGATTGTGTTGTAACACACTTTGAGTAGTCAGATTGGCTAGAAAAGCTATGTAAGTACAGTCCATTTACCATTTACTTCAACAGAAACATCGTAGAACACTTTAAACCTCCGACTGCTGCAGACATGTTTAAAAATTTTGTCTGCGATGCTATCACGAGTCGTCAGAGTTGGAATAAAACCTTCAGCTTGTGTAAGATTTCTGACTTCTTGCGATGAAGGAGGTGAACGGCTGGGGAGGCACCTGGGAGAGGACCCAGCGAACACAGTGTGAATGGAAATGGGACGAAACAGGATCTGGTTCAAGCTGAGCCACACAGACCAACGAAATCGTCACGTTTTCACGTCAGTGCCGACTCCTTGGATTATAAAATGGATTACTGTCATCCGTCGCCAAAGGGCACAAGTGAGGGATAATGTTTTTACCCGTGGTTATGCACGCATTTGTCCATCTGTTAGCAAAATATCTCATGAACCAAACTCTTAGAAAGTAACTTGATTGACTTTGAAGAACCCAGAAACGGTTTTAACTCCATCAGTTTCACAAAGACTGACCTAAAATGTGGTGTAGTGGTAGCTGAGACTGATTCTGAGCAGATTGTGCTCCGTTAACTCCGTTAACTGTTGGAGTCAACTGTGTCTGTTAGCAAAATATCTCATGAAACCACTTCTTTAAACCTAATGAAAATTTCAGAAAAGAACCATTGGATTTAACCTACAACCAACCCAACTGAAGATGGCCCCCACAGCCCAGCTGATCTTAAACACAAAAATGGCTCCAAGTCGGCCAATTTTACAGATAATGAGCTCTGATTTGGTGTAGTAGTAGCCGAGCATCATCCCCATCACATGCTTTGAGCGCTCCACATTGGAGTTAAGGTTTTAGCATTAACTGTCGGCTTCTGTCTGTTCCCGAAATATCAGACAGACTTTGTTAAAAACTATAAATACATATACATTTTGTTAAATGTTAGAATTGATCCAGTTGAAGTTGGCCACCACTGCTAATCAAATTAGCCAACGCAAAACTTTATCCTAAAAGGTATTGGGACACTTGTACACAGTGTTGTGGGTAAAACATAGGTGCAGGTCTGAGTGGTGTTGGCAGAGAGTAAAATAAGAGTCACTCTTTCAGAGACGGTTAATATTCACCATCACTGTCTCCCAGATGCCCTGCAGGTGACCAGAGCTTGCAGTTCTGGTGTTTCTCAGCTCAGCAGGACCAGAGTCCGCTCATCTTTCCCTCTCTGACACGAAGGGAGCCTTTTTTTTTATTATTTCTTTGAAATGAAACTGGCCCACCGGAGCCTTGAGGCCAGCCAACCTGTGAGAGAAAGCTCCTTCGAACGCGAGGGTGGAGGCAACGTAGCAACCTGAACACAGCTGAGCAGGAACTGAGAGCTTTATTTAGCTTTCCACATCAGGAGGCTTTCATTTTCATGCCCATTAAACATGACCTGAGTTTAATTGCATTTGCAAGCTTCTCGACCAAACCTCATTTCACATTAGGGTTTGGAGCTCTTTTCCACAGCGCTTGAGTCATCTTTGGCTTCCTGCAAACTTCCTGTATTTCCATGATTTATTACGCCCTTTGCATCAAACAACAACAAAAAACATTTATGCAAACATGTTGGGTAATTATTAAGAGGAAGTTTTTGGAATTTCCATCTATTAGTGCTAAAGTGTCGAACTGATTAGCCTCAGTTAGGAAGTTTTTTTCCGGTTTGTGAGGTAATTCTTCCAAGCGCACCGGCCTTTTGATGTAACGCTGCGGAGGCCCTCTGGAGCCGCTGATGAATTGATTCTGAAGTAACTGGGCTAATCGTACTGGCTTTCCAGGACCTTATTATTACAGGAGGTGGGCTGAAAATAATGCAGCTTTGTGTTAAAGTTGGAGGTGAATTATTACAACATTTATGAGCTCAAACTGAGCCTGCGGTGGCGTTTTATCGCTTTGTTTGGTGTCATGAAGCACCAAACAGCATTAGGAATATAATTCTGCTTCTAAACATAAATAAATGCACATTTTTAGACAGAATTTACGACACGTTCCCGCTTAAAACAAATGGTTTTGTTTATTCAAAGCACATTAAACCTAAAATACAGGACATTCACTCTAAAGACTATTTATGTCGTCTCACTCGGCACCAAAAGGCGAAGGCAGAGCAGTAACATATTTATCTGTGTGTGTGTTAGTAAAATATCTCATGAATCACTGGATGGATTTTAATGAAACTGTCAAAGTAATCAGCGGGTGTACATCTACAGTCAACTCATTTCAAGATGGCTGCCATCTAGCTGACCTTTAAAAACACAAAATGGTTATAAATCAGTCAGTTTTACAGATATTGTAGTCGAGAAATATTTACAGCTTTTCTGCTCAGACCAGAGGCGTCCAGCTGGTCCTGGAGGGCCTCCATCCTGAACGTTTTTTGGTGTTTTTCTGCTTTGACTCGCCTGATCTGATTGGCTCAGAGATAAACGGGCTCCTGAGGACCTGAAGACCTGCTGAAGAGCAGAGAAACAACTAAAACATTCAGAGTAGTGGACCTCCAGGACCAGGATTGGACACCGCTGGCTTGAATCTTTGGCATCACTTGTTGGCATCAGCTCTGTTTGTCTGTTAGCAAAATATCTCTTGAACCATTGGACGGATGTTAAAGTAATCATTGGTTATACATCTTACAGCTGATTGCCTCTGGGATATAACCCAATCTAACAGTTTATCGACCCTAGCCAGCATAAAAATGGCTTTAATTCGATTAAATCTGCAGAAATTTAGCTAAATTTTGATGTGTTAGTAGCTGAGAGTCACCCTCCACACACACACAAAACATATCATTTATAGGACTTAACCAGAACAGCTTTAACTCCGTCTTTTCTTATAAGATGATCTTAATTTATCAGTTTGGCTCAAAGGTGGCGAGCGATAAGCATTCCTTTAAGAAATGCTCAGCCTTTAATTAGCATATGCATTTAGCTCCAGGCACATAGATGAATATTGTTGTAGTTTATCTTCAGAGTAGAAAACCGTTTCACTGCAGGACAACTATTAATGCACTGACTCTGAGTCGTCAGGATTAAAAACCATATAACGGCCTGTGTTCGACATCCAGCCTCAGTCCACTCAGTGAGTCTTTGCATTAAGAACGCCCCTCAGATAAAATCACAAATGGCCAAATGAATCCCCTGCTGTTCCTGCTGCAGAAGGGCAGATGGTTTCTCTCAAAGGGTCAAATTAGAGCGAATGTAAAAACCGTCCCTCCTAATGTTTGATCGTTAAACGTCTAACTTTTTTTTCCCTTTCTGTCGTCATTCAGCCCCCTGACCTTCTCTGTTCGTTTCTGAGAAACTTAAAAACGAGGAACAGAGATCAAGTTCCTGCAACAAACAGAAAATTTCTCCTTTTTTTGAAATTTCAAACACAGGCGGGATGAAACGGCTGCAGCGCTTTAAGCAGTCAGCCATGTTGCCTTCAATGTCCTGGGGGTTTTTTTGTTTTTCACTCCACTTTCCTCTCTGCCTCCTGAACGCAGCAGAGCCTGAAGCATTAACGGGTTTAGCAGACTGATGGGTATATTGAAAATATGTTGTCCAGCGTGAGAGCCCAAGCCCGAGTTCGGCCGTCTGTCATGAAAACCGCTTTATCTCCAACTTTTATCTGCGCAGACGTCGCAGAGAAGTGCATTACGGTTATCTACCAGGAAGACTGTTTATATTTAAAGTGACTTATTTGGACTGGATATCAGATAAGATGTTAAAGAAACGTCTGGTGGAGCCATAAAGAAAGTTTCCAGCATTTTTAAATATTCGTAATGTTTTCTGAAATGACCACGACTTCTGGTTTCGTTTCCTAACGGAGCGGAGTCTCTTTTTCATAAAATCAAAGTGCAACTGTTCAAACTGTGACCTTTCCTGAAGTTTAACAGGAAGTTGGCTCATTTTGAAATTAAGGATAGTGGGAAAAAATGGGATTTAAAGCATAATAAAGCTTTTGCACCAAACAAAAAAGGTGTGATATCCAAATGTTGTTGTGTTGTATAGAGGGCCAGAAGTGGCAAAATTCATCACAGACTATAAATTATACTATCAGTTCATTCATACTTGGAATAAATATATTAATAAATATATAAAATGTTACAATAGGTAATGCCCATTATTCCTTTTAAACTTGGCTGTTATTTGCTATGTTTTGAAAACTACATTTTTAAGACTATAATTTTTAAGTTCCTTAACTAATTTGAAAATCAATTATAAGTTTTCGGATCAAATTTTTCTCCATTTTGTTGAGTTAAAAAGAACTGAGAAATGAGTTTTTACCCAGAAACAAGACAAAAGTGACATTTTGTCACCTGATGTTATAAATAATTAAAACGGACAGAAATGCACAATGATTATTATTATAATATGAGATGATTGTGAAGGTGTAGTGACTCTGTGTCATCTGCTGCCTCCCCCCAGTCAGAACGAGGACCTCAAAGATAAATGTGCCATCAGAAAGGGGTAAAGGAGAGTGAGCGAGTAAGTCACCTCACTTTTTTTTTTTTTATCGTGTCACTCCCTTTTAAAATGTCCTTCGTCTTCCCAGGACCTCTTATTCCCTCATTTCTTTTCTCTGGTCAATTTCTTTCCCTTGTGTGTGTGTGTGTGTGTGTGTGTGTGTGTGCGTGCCGTTCAGTTGTTTTTTTTCTTCTCTCTTTGGTCTCTCTGACCTTTCGCTGCCCCACCACCCCCCTCCCACTCCTTTCTTCGGCTTCATCGCTCCGGCTTCATTCAGCTGCCAGTTCACTGTGTGGCCGCGGCGTGACATTCAGGGACAATTGAGTTGTGGCGGTTATAGATTGTGACTGCGGCATGTCACGGTGACAGATTTGTCAGATAGCAGAATCATGCGTTTGCTGAGGTTTGCCAGAAGCCAAAAACACACATCTTTATATATAAAAAAAAAACTTCATTGGTACATCCATTACGGCAATAACCTCTACAAATCACATCTGATAAAGTACAAAAAAAAAGACCTCAAGTAATATAAATATTTCAAAGAAAGGACAGCAGTACATAACACAACCTGGTACTTCTTGGTACGTACATACATGTAAGTACCAGGTCTGTAACCTGTAGAGCAGGGGTGGGAAATCCTAGTCTTTGAGGCCCACCATCCTGCATGTTTTCCTTGTTTCTCTGCTCCAACACACCTAATTTGAATCAATGTGTGATTAACAGGCTTCTGCAGAACACAAAAAGGTAATTTAACCACTGAATCAGGTGTGTTGGAGCAGGGAAAGAAGTAAAACTTGCAGGATGGTGGCCCTCGAGGACCAGGATTGCACACCCCTGCTGTAGAGCTCAGTTCCCGTATGTGACCCGTAACAAGCTGTATTAAGCATGCCTACTAAAAAGGAAAAAAGAAAAGATGCTGAATTGCTTGTAGAATTAGTCAATAATGCATAAAAAGAGTAAAATACTCATTAAATACATCTTGGGCAGTGTACACAAAGACAAAAGTACACAATCAATCACATTGACCTACAGTTTCATGGTATAGGTCCTATAATCGTGACCACAGAAGTCCTTCAGGATGTTTGCAGTCTGTGAAAAACATCACATTTTAGAATACGCTGCAGTCTGACAGAGTTTTATGTCAAATTAGTCTGGAGTATCAGTTCACCGTGTTCATACAGATCATTTATTTACCTACTGGTCAGAAATGTGTTCCATCTTTTGCAGAGGAGAAGAAAAGGATTACCAGAGGACGGGCTGGCTCGACAGAGGTCAGAAAGTGAGTAGTGGAGAGAAATGAAGATGAATTGGTTGAAGAGGAACTGAGGGCGAGAAGTGGCAAAGCGCCACAGCAGGAGAAGGTTCTGAAAACGACACGAGGCAAAAAAAAAAAGTATATATATAGAGTTATGGTGAGTACAACAGCTTTAAAAGCCATTGGCAGAAACAAAAAAGAGGGATAAACTCAAAGAACTTATTTATTTATGTATTTTCGTCAATAAGCAAAACCACCCAGACAGACTGGTGGAAATGAAAGTTGATTTAACTGCAACTGTGACCCTAGCCTGGCTAAAAGTGGGGATTAAGAAAGGAGTCGGGCAGTTATTCTATCTTCTCCTGCATCGAGTTGGTCCACAGCTGCTGAAAGATCTTCCAGATCTTAATTGTTCCAAGTGTCCAGATGGACACTTGGTTGCGGTTGATGTCTGAGCTTATCCCACAGATAGACTGGAAGACGTCAACATGACACAAGCAGTTCGTAGACATGTACTGAATGTGAAAGGACATTGTTTGTTGAAGGACTGTGCTGAATGAGAGACTGTCGTGTTAGGATGGGTAAGACATGGACGAGACATGGACGTAGGAGGTCTCTGATGTAGCGCTGTGCTGTCAGGATCCCCTGGATCACTACCAGAGGTGACCTGAGGTTGTACCCTAATGCTCCCCACACCAAGATCAGAGTAACACCCCAACATTGACAGAATTGGTCCTTTCTCCTCGGTGGTCATCTATGGTAATAAAGAGCCAGGGTCCATCGCTGAACGGCCTCTTCGGGTTCTGGTGACCTTCACTTTCTGTGAGACGCTCAGGCAACCGTCTGATACCACTATTCCTTCACTTACGCTCTCTGGTGCTTGTTCTGGATGTGCCAGCTCATGCAAGTAAAATCATTTACATACTTCCTGTGTTGTACCAAATTGCATTCAAATTGGACCATTCCACGGGTGTTTAACTTTTTTCTTGTCGGTGACTGTGTAAAGCCTGGAGAGTAAAATAAATTTTGACAAAAGACTTTCTTTTGGTGGACAAGGTTTTAAAAGGTATCCTGTAAATAGCAATACAACTGTGGGCAAATTTCACATTAAAATACATCAAGTGTCTGTAAAGCAGCAGGGGAAGGACTGTTTAACTCAGCCGAGCTTTGTATTGTGAAGGCTGAGACTTGACTAGAGAAGAGACTAATTTCCACTGCAGCAAAGCTGACAGATGGACTCAAGGAACCTTATTTTACCCCATAAATTTTTTATTCCTAGATCCTCCAAACTATTAGCTGCTTCCCCTTTGTTCCTCTCTTGTCTGGCTCCACAGCTTTCTTCCACCTCACTCAACCTTTCCTCGGCTCTCTACTGGGAGCGCATTTTAAAAATTTCTGACTTTGTTCTTTACCTGTTTTATTTTTAAATCAAATTACTGAAAACCTTTGATAATTTGACTGTGAAACCGGGTACATACAATAAAACCCTGGCAGGACTGTAGTAGGACCAGTTTTCAGCCCAGAAGTTTCCCATCAATGATTGACGACGCCACTTTTTCAAAGCGTAGAGTAGAGATAAACTAAATAGGAGTTTATTTCTTCTTATCTCAAGTAATAATCCTATTTTAAATTTAAATTGGGCCTAATGTTTTAGTTGAAACTGTGTGCTTTCATCTTAGCTTTCATTACTTTCTCATTGTTAGTGGACATTTCCTTTTTATCTTTTAATATCCATTAGCTTGCTAGTGCCCCCAGCTAGCAAGCTAACTTTTAACTAACACAAGCAGTTCACATACATGTAGCATTTTTAGCTACTTTGCCTAGCAAGCTACTTTGCTAGCATATGTAGCTTAAATGCTAGTGCCCCCAGCTAGCAAGCTAACTTTTAACTAACACAAGCAATTCATAGACATGTAGCTTCCTAGCTACTTTGCTAGCATATGTAGCTTGATAGCTAGTGCCCCCAGCTAGCAAGCAAATGTGTATCTTTCTAGCTACTTGAACTAGCAAGCTACTTCGCTGTAACGTGTTGCTTGCTACCCCTATCTAGCAAAATATGTTGCCCGTTTTTCCTCAATCTTCAGCATTGAAAAGCATATCTTTCTGACAATTTTAGTTTGTTATAAAACTAAAGAATATACCATTGAAACAATTTTTTTCTATTATCACACTCTGTTGCCAGTTGTTTATATGAAATTGCTAAATTTGAAATTTACAAATGCAACCAATTACATGAGTCTACTTAATTAAAGGACAGAACTTCAGTTTTAAATTGATAATAACAACAAACTGAGTACATTCAAAAGTCTCTGAACATATCAGTTTTATCTGTAAACTTAACTAAGTATTACGAAAACATGGTACATGAATTCCAACAACAAATCCAAATATTGTTTTGTGTGTGTGTGTTTGCGCTAAAAATAAACAAAAAGGAATACATTTTCATCATCTTACTATTTTACCATATTTATCCACCAAAGAGGTTGTGGGTTTGGAGGTCTGAAGGAATGTAATTTTTTTCATTTTTTTGTGTTTTTTATGTTTTTTTTTCTTATCTCCAACAACTTTGGTCTCAGTAGTCGGATTCCTCAGTGCTGCTTCTCAGGCTGATCAACATTTTCAGCGTAGTTTGCGTTATTTGCTGCTCAAAGGTTACAGAAACATTTCATGAAGATGCTACTTCTCTGCACTAAGTTTCTTTTTAAAACTCATACTTTATTTTTTTCTTATTATAGGTGGCATTTGAAAAAAAAGAACCTGACATTTGAAATTAATAATATACGCAGAATATAGCCTTAAAGCACTGATTTAGATCTTTCAAAGTGTGATTCTGTGGAAAGGTTATGAACAATTATTATCTTATCTGTTGTAGATAGCTCTTTGAATGATCTTAGTGTAAAAAAATAGGACATATTTGAAATGGGGGACAGCACAGTGTTTTTGCATTGTGAACACTACCTAAATGCAGTGGTTTTTTTCATAATTCTTCACAGAATATTCAGTCGGTTGTCTGGTAAATAAACTATGCTGGAATACAGGTATGAATTTGAGGTGGCGGACAACATAATTCTGCTGGTTTTGGCTGAGAAAATGTAATTATAACGATCTGAATGCGTCAAACGCTGACATAAAATTCACAAAAAAAAGAAAAAAAATGCACATCTGTTGCACTTTTTGGTAGGAGATGAAACACTTACTCTAACATTAGAGATGACTAGATAATTGAAGGGATTTTCAAATCTGAAAATCCCAATAATGAGCTGCAGATGTTAGCATTAGCCTCGGTTAACCTGCTGCGTTGCCTGCAATGCATTGTGGTCTATTTCAACAGATGTGCTCAACTTCTACAAGACTACATGACCAGTTTCTTTAGTTCTATATGGCAGATGAAATATTCCAATTAAAATTTATATCACAGCTGGATATAAGATGATATTCCTGCTGAAAGTGACCCAGGCTGCATCAGAGGCACTACAGCTAGCTGCTGCTGCTGCTGTTTGTGTTTACAAATAAAGTTTTATAGTTCAGGACTGACCGCAGTAAACAGCGTTTACATCAACCACGATGACAGTTTTGAGCCTCGGGTTGTTTTAAGACCACAGCAGTCCACTTTGGTCAGTCTGCTCCGATTTAAAGTCCGTTTCTCCAAACTGAGGTTGTCCAAACGTCCATCTGCAGCAGGACAGATATTAATTCTCCATAATGTTTAAAAGGAACCCCAGCTCCTGTAGATCTGAGTCCAACATGTTTAATAAAAGCTCTGTTCTGCATGAGAACAAGCCCGTTTTTGTGCCAGTGGTGAATCACTTTGAAACAGACACCGAAGCGACCCTTTCTGCTTTCTTGTGGGCTATCCTTTAATTACACTTTTTACACAGCGGTGAAATTCTTTCTAATAATTGCACCTGCGTGTTCCCCTAATGGTCACTCTCAGCCACACTTCGATGATGGAATACCCTTTTTTTTTTGTTTTTCTTTCCAGCCGACAACCCAGCTGTAATTGCTGTAATTCTTGACTTGTTGACTGGTGACTAAACTGAGGGAGGGAAAGCTGTTTATTATCCACGTCTTTGCCTCGTCGTCGTTGTTTTTCCCGACCCGTCGCCGAGCCGGTCGGACAGCCGGGGACCGTGTTCCCGGGCTCTGTGAGCAGCACGTCTGTCCCGTGTTCCCTTCGCTTTAATCTCGCGGTGACTTCCAAACAGAACCGTTGCTTTTTCTCACCAGCTTTGTGAATATTCTTGCATCTTTTGTAGCAATAAAGGTGAAGTGAAGACAGGTGTGAGGGTGGATGTTTGAGCAAAGCAGTGTGCAGTTTGTTAGTGTCATCATTACACCTTTCCTGCTCCAGAGGTTTTGCTTTTATTAGAACCCTGAGAGCAACTGTACGCTTTCTGTTTGATTATTAAAAGGAGTCCCCCGCTGTGTGTATATATATATATATATATATATATATGTATGTATTATGCTTGTGATGATGAATTCGTGTCGTCTTTGCTTCTTTTTTTTTCTTCTTCCTGACAACTGAGCGGATCTATTCGCGGCTGCTTCGGTGAGGAGCGAGCGTGTGGGTTTGTGGATAGCTGTCACTCAGCTTCCGCTGCTTTATTCCGTCGGTGCGAATTAAATTTGGCAAAGTCGAGCTCAATATTTATGCGATCACAGGAGGATTTTGCTGCCGCCAAAAAAAAAAAAAAAAAAA
>NC_051436.1:4717253-4724786 GCF_001649575.2 Kryptolebias marmoratus
CTCCGTCTCTTCTTCTGGCTGTCTGGCTCAGCCCTCCCACCCACATGCTCTCCTCAGTAGCCCCGTTTTGATTGACTCTTCTGGAGAGGGGAAGGAAAAAACAAAAAAAAAGCCTACAGTAGGCCGAGGAAATGCCACAACGCTGGAAGTGTCTTCATAGCTTTTTTTGTTTGTTTTTTTAATCGCATGTTGCCATGAAAGGAGGACAGT
The DNA here is from genome assembly GCF_001649575.2 of Kryptolebias marmoratus. Taxonomy (NCBI): domain Eukaryota; kingdom Metazoa; phylum Chordata; class Actinopteri; order Cyprinodontiformes; family Rivulidae; genus Kryptolebias; species Kryptolebias marmoratus. The sequence goes on from NC_051436.1 coordinate 4,717,464, forward strand.
AATCTCCTGTCTGTTTGTCTATCTGTTAGCAAAATATCTCACCAACCACTGGATTGGTTTGGACGAAACTCTCAGAAATGAATCTTTAAATATACTCCACATGTATACCACCACAGCCAGCTGATCTTAGAAAGCACAAAAATGGCTAAATGTTTGACACATTGAGCCAAATATTGGTATGGTAGTAGCTGGGAGTCATCCACGATGTCCACACAAGATCTTTGGCATTAACAGATGGCATCAAATCTGAATATAACCTTCACAACTCCAGCCTAGTTTAAAAGCCAATTGATCGAAGCCAACACTGTAAAGGGTATAACTCAATTAATGTTAGAGATATCGAGGTAAAGTTTGGTGTGGTAGTAGCTGAGACTCATCCCCAACACATACAGATCACATGAGATCTTGGTTTAACACTTTGACAGGAAGTAGTGAAGTCAACCATGTTTGTTTAGCAGAAATTCTCCTGAACCTCTGGACAGATTCTGCCGAAACGATCAGAAACTATTAAACTGGATGTTTGTCTACAGCTGATTACCGATTCAAGATGGTCGCCACCTTTTAGCAAACACAAAAATGGCTGTCGTTGAGCTTAAACCTGGCGTGGTGGCAGCCGAGAGTCATCCACAGCGCATACTCCAAGCGTTCCCAGTTTACACGAGCTTTGACATGCAATGTTTCCTCAAAAACAGCTTTTTATTAACCACGAACTTCAGACACTTGTATGAAAAGTTTTTTTTTTTTGAGTGAGGTCAGCTATGAGCCGTCTTACCTTTCCTACCACTTTGATAAAAGCTTTGCATATTTTTTGATTTGAATGATTCAAACGTTTACAGGATAAAGAAAGAAGGTTCAGAGCAGGAAATCGGACTGTGTTGCCAGAAAGGAGGACATGAAGCCAGTTATTTGTGGAGGTGTGAGGAGGAATTGGTCAGTCTGGGGCAGAGTCAGAGGAGGTGATCATGGAGAACGGGCAGGCAGGTAAGCAGCAGGTAAATTGTCCCAGCACGGAGCGACCGACAGACTGGAGTCCATGAGCTGCCCACCAATCAGCTGCGAGGCCTGGAGAGAAACAGGGAAAAAAAATGTTACTTCCATCACAAAGACCTAAAACCAAAATTTATTTATGGCATTTTTAGATTTCATTTCAGGACGTCAAGAACCAGATGAGGATTGGACCATATTTTGCGCTTTAAATGATGGGAAAACACTCCAAAAAGTGCCTTTTTCTGTGTTGTTTACCTGGATTTCTTTGAGAATTTCTCCCTGATTCTACAAAAGTGGGATAACTTTTTCTGGCATCTACTGCAAGTAACATGTTGCCTGCTCGTAACTGCTCCACACAACCCCACTTCAGAAAAAAAAGCTTTTTTTTCTCCCCATAAATTACCTGAAAATTAAATATTTTGAATGTCACACAGTGACTGTTTGGTATTCCTATTTTTAGCCCGACTCTTTTCTCTCCCAGAGTCCTGCCGAACGACTTTGATTTATTTCCTGCCTCCTGGTGAGAAAACCCAACGAAACCCTGCTGCTGGCGGCTCGGGCCTCCAAAATGATCAAAACTTTAGCTCTTTTCATCACAACATTAAAAATGCCATTGAACTCTGTTTTTTTTTTTAAGCGTATAATTTGTCTTGTCTGTAAATTGAGTTAACTGCTTCCAAGTCTTTTTTTTTTTTTTTTTGCATTGTAAGGCTAGTTTGGCCACTCATCACGCAGCATCTTGGGGAAAACCGGCACCGGCCTCCGGACTCGTGAACAGGCGGTTAGCGTTTTCGCTGGTTCTGGGTCAGGTCGCCGTGACCCCGCGAAACACGGCTTTGGTGACGCCCGATTCATTCCCGGTGTTTTATATCTGAAAGGTCAAAGGGCAGATTCGCTGCGAAATAATCAAAAGCTGTTTCCTGAACAATATTTAACAGCGTAACCCGGGAGCAGGCGGATGTTAACTGCAGCTTGACGCGCCTCCATCGCCAGGCGGTGATTCTGGATGTATATTTTTAGTGTCGAGTGTCGTTTGTTCACAGCAACATGCTTTATGAATATTTGATTGATCTGGTTTATTCAGACAAATCTCTCCCTCCCTGTATTGACCCACTGTTTCCCTGTGCTCTCATGCTCATCAGGATGATTTGAAGCTATTTATTCTAACAGTGAAGGCCTGACTGTTACTTTCTATGGTTTGTTGCTTCTCTGACACGCCTCTCTGCGAGAAGGGAAATGTCACCGTTATACATCAAGCAATTTGTTTGTTTATGGAAGTCAATTTTTTTATTGTCTTTTTTCCCTTTGATTCGTTTCCATCCGTCCATGTCTCCTCTTTTTGTTTGCCTTAGATTCAAAAGTCGCAGTCTGGCTACAAATTGCACAATGTTTTTTTTTTCCTCCTATGTAGGACTTAAATCTATTGTTACTGCTTGACAAGTGTTTTGTAACAGAAAATGTTATCGTTTTTTAAGATTTGATAAAAGTACTCCTCACAAAGTCGCAAAGGCCAGTCAAAAAAAAGTGAAATGGCACAATGATGGTTAATGTGTTCATTAAATTAATAAAAACGTGTGTTTGTTTACCTACAAAAACAGCCGAAGTGACTGAAAAGAAGCCAACGGTGATGTCGTCCTTGGAAGAGCCGTTCGAGGACGAGAAGTCAGACAGTTTGGATGTTCTGGTAAGTGTTTACGCTTATTTCTTCAGTAAAGGATGTCAGCGTTAGACTAAAGTTGGGGGGTAAAAAACGACTGAAACAATAAAATCATCAGTAGTGATTGGATGCAAAGCTGTCTTTATGGCGCTGACCCCCTAATAGTTCCTAACAGCTGTCTGACTCGATCTTTCCTTTTCTTTTACGTTTTGCAGAAGGTCCACTTCTATATTTCCACCTAAACATCTTCTCAGAGGCTCTACACTTTCCATATTCTGCAACATTTGTTGACCTACACCAGCGGTGTCCAGTCCTGGTCCTGGAGGGCCACCATCCTGCAGGTTTGAGATGTTTCTCTGCTTTGATTCACCTGATCTGAATGTTTACCAGGCTGCTGCAGAAACTGAAGACCTATTGAAGAGCAGAGAAACACCTAAAACCTGCAGGATGGTGGCCCTCCAGGACCAGGATTGGACACCACTGACCTACACAGCCAGCCTGACGGTTTTCAGCTGATTCGGCAGTGTGTGACCATTTGATATAGTTCAGGGCAACATTTCCAACATTGTACCAAAGAGTATCTTTAAAGCTTGAGTCTGTGGGGAAAATCCAGGCTCCAACATTGTTTTGGTTGTGATTATTTTGGCTGCTTGGCTTCAAAGAAAGACCCGTGAACTCTGTAATGCACCAAACTCCATTAACTGGACGGATTCATTACCTCTGCACTTCAATGAGCTAAAAGCCAGCTGAAGAATGAAGGGGAGATGTGATGAGTTTGCTGCTCTGTGTTTAAATCCAGGGTAAACTTACTGTGTGGCAGCTTTTGTTGTCCTGATGTACCCATCATGCGTTGTTTGATGACAGCAAAGTGCCAAAAAATACAAATTAATACGTATAAACTGGCAACAATTAAAACCTGTTTAATAAATACTACCGTCATCTCTTTTAAGCATTTAAAGCTTCGTTTATGGCTTCGGTTTGAAGACCAGAAGCTCCTTTTTGTCCCAGTTTCTGGCCTGTCTGCCATCAGCTCAGAGGACGTGGAGATGAGGAAATCTTCGAAATGATGCGCTGAAGCTGTGGATGCAGCTACAGCAGCGATGACCAAATGGAATTTATGCATGGCTGATTTTTTAAATTTTTTTTATCCCCCCCCCCCCCATTTTTACTCATCAGTAATCTGCTGTAAACTGCAGAAAGGGCCTTTCACACCCCGTCAGAGTAAAGTCCAATTAGATTAATGGAGAATGACAATCAAGCTCAGACGCGTAAGATGGAATCGTATTCATAGTCATTGGTAAAATGTCTCTTTTATTTGCCCCTTCCATCTTTACTGTCTGTGCTCTGCACGGGAAGCTCTTCGTTTGCTCTTTGGTAGCTTGTGTCACCTTTCAAAGGCAGCCTTTCAAGTCAGATTTACTGACACAGAAGTTTACAGACGAGAGGCAAGTTTAAGAGGGAAAAAAACCAACAGCCGTATGAAGTGTCTTATTTAGGTGTTAGGAGACAGTACCTCGAACTTTATCTGAGGACGGCCTCAGTGACAGACTTTACTCAACAGCAGTAATGGCTTACAAGCATATATCAGACACAATAAGCAGATCGGACAAACCCATCACCCTGGTTGGAGGGCGCAGTTTAGGATCTGACGATTCCTCGCGTTATTTCCTGAGAACTGCTCCACGTTCACCGTTTCTCGGCTCTTCTTCTGCCCCCGCAACGAAAGACAGCAGGTTTGAGACGACTTGAATCAGATTTCTCACCGTTTAGGGAAACATTTCACTGGTCTGACGAATAATAATCGCCTCTAAAAAGGTTTTGATGCTCTCAGTTTCTTTGCGTGAGCCTAAAAGGCTCGCTTGAACTTTGACCGTTTCACGCAGTAGCTATCTGCATCTCAAACCCGACTCGAATTCTTCTCAATTTTATTTCTATAAATTTTAGAACACTACACCTGTATTTTACCTGTGCAGTATTTAAGTACTTGACACAGACTGCTGATACATAAATGCCGTTAAACTTTATATGGCTACTTTGGGAATGTTTGAAAAATCAGAGAACGTCTCAATCCGAGCCAAGACAGCAACAGCTTTGTGCAAAAGCTCCCACAGGTGAGCAGTGGGACCGTCGGGAAGCTCGTGCTCAGATCCGTGTATTCCCTCTTCTGCTTCATGATGACCTCTGGACGGTATTAACGAACTGAATTTGGTGACGTGTTGGCTTCTTTTAGAGGTTTTATCAAATTTAGTTTGAAGTGTTGGATTTAGCCCTCCTTTTCGCAGCTTTGTTGAGCATAATGTTCAGTCCATTTTACTTCTGTGGCCGTTGTTCGCTTTGAAAAACATCCTCAAGGCTGAAATTGGTCCTCCTCCACCGCCTGAATGCTTGGATGAGAGGTGAACGTCACACTGCTGGGAAGTGGTACCAGAACACTTTTCTTGGAACAAACACACACCGTATCAGGCAGACGCCCAGCGCTAGTATCGGCTCATACCTGGTGATAATTCTTTCAAACTGATTTTAAAAAAGTGGACTCTGGTATCATAATTGTGATTTACCGTGTGGGTGGTAATAATGTGCACGGCCCAGAATACAGATGCTGTGATTTTCCAAACGTCTGCCCACGGCTCACTGGTTGGAAACTGAGGCTGCAGCTGAAAACTCGTCCGTTTTCTTGCAACTTTGAGTCACCGACTGGCCTTCAACAGCTGAAGCACTCTGGTTTCAGCACCTTTTACAGTTTAAGTAGCCACTATCCCAACAGGCCACCATCATCCACTCGGTTTCCCAGAGGGGTTGTCAAAATATTCCTCATGGCATTTTTTTGTTTCCGGTAGTTTTTGATTTGGAGACAAGATTGTCATCAGCTTGAACGGCTCATCTTTTGGATTATCTCTGCTATGTGTAAATTTGAAGATGCCAACTTTTTTTCCCTGAGGAATCAGTCGTACCTGGTGGCCGCGGGTGGTCAGGGCTCGCTCTGAAATCTCCCATTGACTGATCGGTTTGGTTGAAATTAAAGGTCACGGCTCATGACTGGTTTTCAAAATTATTCAGCTCTTCTGTCCCCCCCCCTTGCCCAGTATGGATCGGGGCATGGTCAACCTGGAAGAGACTACTCTCATCCCTGGATAAAGGGGATCACCGAGAGCACTTTGTATCGATTCGCGCCGCTGTGCCTTTTAGACTCAGCAAAAAAAAAAAAAAAATTCATCCCGACACCACGAAACGTCTCATTTCAAGACCGGCTTTAGCGTTTCCCCTTTAATGTGCGACTTAAATGCTCATTTTATACTTTACTGAAGATTGACACGATTTCATCAGTATATTTTCATACTTCTGCAGAAATCCTTTCAATAAAATCTCCAGGAGCTTAAATGTGAGGAACACCTATGATTTATGCAGGAATGGGCAGAAGGATTTTGTATTTCGGAGCGCATCGCCTCAGCTAAAATTAATGGCAGCATGCATTTGAGTCTTTAAGGCACAAAGTCTACTGATTTTTATTGTATTTTATTTATTCACCTTTATCCTTTTTGATGAAGTGCACTGCAGCTTCACCCCCTGCTGAGGCCTCTGGTGGGTGCGGAGTACCAGCACCACCAAGTGGAGAATCAGAGTTTTACACCATAAAAATGACAGGTTTTTTTGTTTTTTTTTCCTTCTGTAGAAATATACATAAACGTGACATTTTCTAAACACCATTTCTGAGATTTAAAGCAGCTGAGGCATGAGCCAATAAAAGTCTTGATCTATATGTCACAACATGTTGAAAATGTGAAGTCATGTGTCGTAAATCAGCTTATAAAACCATGAAAACAACGCAGAAAGCTCAGCCTGTTACTTTGATTTAAATAAAATACTTAAATGTTGTCATTCTAGTTTAATCACAAGTGTTATGGTTGACCTAGTCATCAACAGGAAGTTCCACACCTGCATCACTTTCAGCTCCTGAGCTGCTCATTCTGTGGTTTGGTAAATAAATAATGATAAATCAGCAGCAAACATGAAACCGATGCGCTGGAAAAGAGCGTTAAAGCTGGTGTAAAATGTAAAACTACAGAAGCTGTCCTTGGAAGTGCGAGTTCCCAAAGCCTCCAGGTAAACATGAGGATCGATGCAGTCGTGGATCTCTGAACCTGGCAGCTCTGATGGATGGACGACTCGAGGGTCAGCTAATTCAAATAAAAATAAGCGCTGGAGTGGAGCGGATTTAGGAGATGGCTGCTGTGGCTTTTCATTTCTACTAAAAAAGAACTCAAGATGGCCACCACAGCCAACCGATCTTAGAAAACAGAAAAAGTGGCTGTGAACTTTACAAATACGGAGCTAAAATTTATCATTATTAACCTCTACTCTGAGAACTGATCCTGAACCTTTGATATCAACTATTTGGAGCAAACTGTCTGTTGTCATCGTTTGTCTCCATGTGTCCTTGTGGTGGACCTGCGACCTGTGACCTGTCCAGGGTGTCCCCCGCCTCTCGCACAGCGACTGCTGGAGATAGGTACCGGCTCCCCGTGACCTGGAAAGGAGAAGCGGGAAAAGTGGATGGATGGACGGATGGATGGATGGATGAATGGACGGATGGATGGATGGATGAATGGACGGATGGATGGATGGATGAATGGACGGATGGATGGATGGACACATGATTGGATGAGCTGATGGATGGATGG
>NC_051436.1:4725581-4727860 GCF_001649575.2 Kryptolebias marmoratus
CGCAGTGTGCCACCACCGTCTTTGTTCTGAATCCATGTTTTAATAGTGGAGGTGTATTTATCCATCGCTCGGCAGTGCTGCGCTGACACGCATTGTCCCTATTATATATGCGCAGAAACCCAATTATTGGGTTCTGGCAGCAGTCCAGCTGCGATTCTTTAAAAACGCTCCGTTCTGGCTTCACTGCCTGGACTTGGACTGGACCGGACCGCGTGGAGACGTGAAAGGGGGGAGCTCCGTCGGCATCAGTGAAGGAGGTTAAAAAGGTGTAGATAAGAGTTCATCCACTGAGCCGGGGTCTTTGGGGGCAATTTGTTGTCTCGGTTCATTGGGCCACAGTTCCCAACCCTGGTCCTGGAGGAACACCATCCTGCAGGTCTTCATGTCTGCAGAAGCCTGTTGAACCTGCAGGATGGTGTCCCTCCAGGACCAGGGTTGGCAACCACTGCCCTACAGGAGGAATGTTCATCTCTGTCCAACAGGCAATGGGGATAATGGAGAAAAAAAAAACCTAGAAAATCGGAAAGGGTCATTAAAAGAAGAAAGTGGAAGAGAGTTGGCCACAGTGACCTCTGGACTGACGGTACGATCTAAAGTGGCAGAGATGATGGTGATGATTGGAAGCAGGTGTGACTGCTGGATCAGGAAGTGAGTGGGGTGGGGAACATGGAGAAGCTAGCCCGCAGCGGGGCGGGGTCCTCACAGGTTCCAGTCCTCGCGATTTGGATCACGATCGAAGAAAGACGAAGATCCTGAAAACAAGCGGCTGAGACGAGCTCCCTCTGCGGGGTGGCTGGGCTCAGACGGGCGTCTGTTGGAAAAGGACGGAAGAATGATAAGTTCGTGGCCTTCCTGATTCCGTCTTCCTTCAGCTCAAACCCTCACGCTCGCCTCTGTTCGTGCTCGTCTTCGGTTTGTGGACTAATTGTAGCATAAAAAGCAAAACGAACCGTCCAAGGCCTTTACCTAACCCGACCCTGAGCTCATTGTGTTTAAAGCAGCGGCGTATTGCTGCTTAATGTACTGTGTTTGTGCTCAGTTTGTACTTTTATTGAAATATTGGATTTCAATTAGGGCCGCTGCCTCCAGCTGGGCTCATCTATTCTTCGGAGCACTTGTGAACTGGTCAGCTCTCTTTCCCTGGTTCTTCGCTCATATACACGCCATCTTTTCTCATTTGACTAAGTAAGGCTGTAAATCTTCTGCCTCGTCTGGTCTAAACAGGCCATCTGTCCTGCTTATTTAGCCCTTCGATCCCCCCCCCTCCGCCCCTCCTTGGCACGGCAGCCTATTATTAAGTCTGAGATCACAGACTCGGGGCTTTTTAGTTTCGCTCTGCCTGCCAGTCCATCTCTGGTCATTTTGGGTCTGGTTTCTACACAACACTTGAGTCAGAATGAGCTCTCATTATGCTGTTTTGCACGTAAAGCTGCTTTTATTTGCCTAATGTGCGTAGAGCTACGACAACTGTCCCTCAGATGACCCGAGCCTAACAGCATACAGCAAAACAGACAAGTGGAAGGAAAAAACAGAGGATAAACTAGACGTACCTTCAGAAAGTTTAGAGAAACTTTGCTTAAAACCACTTTGAAATATCACAAAGAGAGTCTGGCTCTTTGGAAGCAAAATATCAAACGAGGAATAGCTTAAGACTTTTGCACGGTGCTGAGTTACTGTATTTATAAAGAATTGTGGGATTTTTGCTGCTGAATTTTATGCACGTTTCAGGCCAAAGATGCGCAGTTATGATTATCTTATGTAGATATCAAAAGGCAAACTAATTATTTAGTATAAAGCTTACAAGTTTATCACGAGATAATTGTGTTGCCGCTACATTTGACATCGAATAAACAACAAACCCACCAACGCTTGTGCTTGTTAAAATGCTTTTGTTTTTTCCTTTTTTTAACACATCATTGCAATAAGTGAGCTTTAAACATGCCAGAGCACTCGTTTTCTCCGTCCTCATCGGAAACGTGAAGGATAAACGTGCAAATTAGAGACGTTTTTGGAGCTAAAAGCTGCTGGAAAAAAAGGGGGGGGTGGCGCTGAATGAGAAAAAGGAGCATTTTGGACGAATATTTCCTAATGAAGCTTCGCAGACAAAATGTCTGGACTCTGTCGGCATTGTGTGGGAGAAAACCCAGACTTTCCTGCAGGAAAATACTCTGAACTCCTGAGAGGGAGAGAGAGACAGAGAGACAAACGAGAGAAGAAAGTGAGCCGCGAGGAAGACGGATCCAGTAATAGGAGAGAGGGGAACGAGGGGGGGGGGGGGG
>NC_051436.1:4729237-4748988 GCF_001649575.2 Kryptolebias marmoratus
TTCGCTCCTCTTGTATCAGAAATGAAAAATTATAAATGCACTCTACGTGTTGGGAACCTGTGTTTGTTCACTGACTTTTATTTGTCAGGCTTAAGAGACAAAAGTTGAAAAAAGATCGATTCTCTTTGCATTTAAAATAACACAAAACAGCGTAAAAAGACCTCCACACGAGACCTCGTTTATTTATTTATTTATTTTATTTTGATAGCTGCCGATTAAACTGAAAGTTACAACATTGACATGATTATATGAGTAGTTTTTACCGAGAAATCGCTCAGAAGCGCCGTGAAGACGGTTGGATCTAACTGAATGCAGTGCGCGCTCCTGACGCAGGGGGGACAGAATTTCCTACAACACCGGCCTTCGGTGGTTACCAGGACAACCAACCACTCGTCTCCATGGCGACGCTAACACGGAGAGAGGAGTAGGCTTTGACGAAGAGCGGCTTTGGTTTTTACTGAAGGGAAAGTGAAATATATATATATATATATATATATATATAATATACGGTACAATAAACCGAAGCTGCAAATGTTAGAATGAGCTTCCCTAAAGGTTTTCTCAGCTGTTGCCACCGCGGAGCCGTAAAATAATTTAATTAAACTCCGAGTTCACGTCAACTGACCGTTAACTGGCAGGTAACTCGGTAAATGCTACAAGTTTTAAGCTAGCGCTAAAAATAGCAAACAAACTCTCAAAACTTTTACATAAACGTCCTCTACGTTAAACTAACTGCAACACTATATATTTATGTGCTAGTTTAGATAACTTAAAGAACAGCTGTTACATACGTGCCAAGTTTTAAACATTAAAATACTATTTAAAAAGATTAAACAGCTTGTTTGTGTTTAAGCTAACTTGCAGCCCGGGGTCTCATGTCACAGGATAATGCTCAGTCAGCTGGAAGAAATGGAAGAGGATGACACAAAGGCCGTCTGTCAGGTAGGAAACTTAAAAATTCAGAGTGTTTATTTTTTATTCTTGACTCTAAGCCCATCTTTTAATCTCTTTTTTTTTTCCTCTCCATCTGATGCCAGTTGCTTATGCAGTGTGTGTCTCTGTCCGGTGTAAGTGAGGAGACATGGACAGAAGAGAACCTGAAGCTCCTGGGAGAGTTTATTTTGGACACCTACATCCCGACTGTAGTAGTTTACGTGCACACGTCCAGTGGGCTTCAGGTGGACTTCAGCACCCCTTCACTGGTACCTTTTTTTTTTAAATTTCTCTTAAAATCAGTTGTTTGTTCATCGGTTTAAGGTGCATGCATTCATCAGGTCTTTACACCGAATATGAGTGACATCAGCATTTGTTCAAGTAGCCCAGCGGGTACAAAAAGCTTTCACATTTCTTTAAATGAATGCATATTTCCTGCTGCCTTTCATGCCAGAGTTTTACACAAAGTTCATCTTACGTTGCCGTATGTAGCCGTTTTTGCTCACACCTTGAATAGATAACATTATCATGTGATGTTGTAAAATAGCATGGGTTGCGAACCTGCTAGCGCATCAGATATTACCTTAATATCTGTAAAACTGACTGAACTGAAGCCATTTTTATAATCAGCTGTAACTGTACATCCAGTGATTTCGCTGAGAGTTTTAGTCGGTAAAGGCAGAGATTTTCTGCACTCAGTTAGTATTTGTTGGTGATTTTTTTCTGCACGGTTTACTGAGCCATTTTTGTGTTTGTGTTGTCAGTTTTGCTGTGGCGGCCATCTTGATTTGAGTTGGCTCTGAAGGGCAATCAGTTGTAGACAAGTATATCCTGTAATTGTTTTCTTAGAGTTTGATTAAAATATGTCTACTTTTGTTTTAAGATGCTTTGCCAACACACACACAGACAGACAAAGACATGATCGCCGTCCTTTTGTCTCACGGCAGTTAGATAATTACCCTCCGCTGTCTCTTTAGAGAGTTTGAAAACCAAACTTGCACCCTTCATGTTTTCTGTTTTTTTTTTTTTTTCCATTTCCTTACCTTTTTCTTTCACAGGTGGAGGTAGTTGACGGGCTGTGCTACATCAGCCGCCTGCCAGGGGCCATAATCACAGAAGAGACGTTTGAGGCAGCCATCCAGTTTCACACGGTGAGGGGCGATCCCCTCCACGCGCTGCTCGAAGACGTGACCTGCCTGCACGCCCCGCCGGTGGCCCTCAGCTCCTACAAAACCAAGAGCATCAAGGACGACTACTCCAAGAGCATGCACTGCTTCGTCGCCTGCCTCACCGGTGGGTACGGTTTCTGCGCTCTCCTGAACGCAGCTTTCGTTGTTAGCAGTGTGTTGAATGTACCCGGCATTAACGGTTTGTTTTGGCTTCGAGCACACGTGTAGTTTGTTTCGTCCCTGTGTTGGAGCAGACGACTGGTACAGGAAGGCAGGAAACACGGTCCTGTACGTCCCAATGGAAGCCTTACAGTTCACGCCGGAGGAGGCCTGCAAGGACAAGAAGCTCGTCCAGAGGATGGAGAGTGAGTTGAAGAGGCTCCTGATTGTGGACCTGCTGACTTTCCCCTCAAAATGATACTGAAACTGCCACTCTGTAGGTTCTTCAAGCGACGGTTCGAGGTTATGAACAGTAAGTATCTCACCTGTTGTGGATAGCTCTTTTAAGCAGGTCGGGTTCATTTGGATGAGCTATCTACAACAGGTTAGATGTTATTGTTCACAACCTTTCCACAGAACCCCACTTCAAATGAGCTGAAACATAATAATTCACAGTTCTTATTTGCACCAGAACATCACAGTTGTTTGGTTTCCCATCAACTATTTTTTTTATATTAAATCCACCCCATTAGGTTCTTTCTGCTTCTTAATCATTTCCCTAAATCCGAAATTTTGTTCATATAAAGTAGCTTTGGCACGATTTTTCTTCTTTATCGCCCACTGTTGAAAGACATGCTTATGTTTTTGTGTGTTTGTCTGTCTGTTAGCAAAATATCTTTTAAACACCTGGATTGATTTAAATGAAACTTTCAGGAAGTATTTATTGGATGTACGTCTACAGCTGATTAACTTTTGGAACCAACCTTATAAAAGATGGCCGCCTCAGCCGGCTGATTTTTGAAAACACAAAAATGGCTACAACTCAGCCGGTTTTACAGATATTGTGTTAAATTTTGGTGTGCTAGCAGCTGATCGTCAGCACATATTCCGAGCGCTACGTTTTATGGGGTATTTTTGCTTGAATCTTTGGGATTGACTTTTGATGTCAACTCTGTCTGTCTTTGAGTGGCCCGGTTGGCTAGAAAGGTGCCGTGTAAGTACAGAACGTTTACCACGAGAGTCTGGCGTGAAAGGCGGAGGGCGATACGCGTCCTTTCAAGAAATTAACTCCTTCATTTTCCACTTGCATTTCCCGCCCTCTCCGCTGCTTTAGTTATGATGATCCACTGGACGGATCAGATCAAGGAGCTCCTCAACGCGCAGGAAATAGTGGAGAACAGGGACAACTGCGGCCCCCTGCAGGAGATAGCCTTCTGGAAGAGTCGCTCCACCAAGCTGTCCGAGATCAGCAAGCAGCTGCAGAAGCCAGGGGTCAGGCACATCCAGGACATCGGGCTGCTGGCCAAGTCTTTGTACGTGCAGAGCTTCTGCCAGCTTGCTAAGGAAATACAGGTGAGCACGGAGTTGCCTCTTTGGACAGATGTCAAACCAAACGTTTTTAACGAAAGCTTGACCCCCACAGCTGTTGACGTGAAATCTCTAATCTGGATGCTCGTGTCTTTCCCGTGCTGTCCAGGATTGCTCCCAGCAGGCTCAGTCAAACAAGTCCTTCCTGTCCATCCTGAAGGAGCCCTGCGAGGAGCTCTCCCAGCTCAAGCCCAGACAGATCGCGTCAAAGCTGCACCACGTCGCCGTTCTCATGCGTGTCATCTGGATCAACTCCCCCTACTATAATGGCATCAAGAGAATCACCGGGCTCTTCTGCCAGGTACACGGATCATTCCTATTCCAGGCCTGCGGGGTCGGATGTTCCACCCAGGTGTCTTTACTTGACCTCTTTTTTTTTCTCTCTCACACACATGCAGTTCCAGTTGCTGCTTGTGTACCCACACAGTTGTTTGTGTGTTAAACAACTGGCTTAGGTGGTTCTGTTATTATTAAGCCTCATTATCACAGCAGCCCACAGAGCCGAGGCACTTTGACACTCAGTGCATTCAGCAGAAAAAGCTCCATCATCGCTTGTCTTTGTCAGGCTGTGATCTGACCGCATTGATGCAAAAGAGACATCCTCATTTAGCCCCCACGCTTCCTTTTTTAAACCAAACAGAGGCAGCTCAACGGTGGATTTACAAAAGAGCGAGCCTCCCCTGTGTAATAAGCTCAGTGATAATAGCCTCGCCTGTAAGCGCGGCGGGCTGCACCGTAATAACTCCCACCCTGTTCAGCTCTGTTATTGATTCCGAAACGCGTTAAATAAGACTCGACCCCCTCAAACTGCCTCTGTTCTTACGAGCAGCAAATATAAATCCTTAAACAACGAGCTTTAAAAGGACCTGCTCCGTTCATCATCAGAAGCTTTGTTTCAGTTGCCACCATCGTAGGCAAAGAGCTGAAAAAACATAAAAGTAAAAATTTAGAAAAGTGTACCAAGATTTCCAACACCAGTTTTGTAATAATCTAGTTCCTACAGTTTGATATAGAAACTGTAAGAAGAGATCAGGGGCTCATTACGGTCACCATGGCAACGACACACCCGCGTCTCACTTCCTGGCAACGCACCTTTTTAAAGGCAGACAGAAACGGACTGAAAAGTAAGCCTCAAGCAAACAGTGGCCGCGTGAAAACTATAAATCCGACCTTACAACACACGTCAGTTTTTTATGTTTCCACAGGGTTTGATGATGAGCAAAAACACTCTGAACTTCTAGTTTTGAAGGAATGTTTTTAGCTTAAATATAACTGAGGTCTGTGAAAGGTTGGGTGTGCGAGCACCCTCTGCCTACTGGGGGGGGATTGGAAACGAAAACCACAAGTCCTGAAGCAGTGAGAGCCGCGCCGGGTGAGAGAAGATAGAAAAACCTTCGTTTGGATGGAAATTTGTGTTTGTGTCAAAGAGTTCAGTGTTGGTTTGGAAAAGATTAGAAAGTTTTAAACAGCTCGAAAGTTAGTGTGTCACATCATCAACTGTCAGTTCATACTGTTGGGAAAAAATCACAAAACCTGGGCTGTGAGTGTGTCAACACTTAAAGGTGTCAAATGACCAGATCAGACGTTTTATGGGGTATTTTTGCTTGAATCTTTGGGATTGACTTTTGATGTCAATCCCAAGTCCAGCTTTCTGCGACCCGTTTAAATGTCGAACGATGTTTCTGACTGACCTGCAGATGTTGCCCTCTTCGTGCGTCGTAACACAACCAGACGTCACAGCGCACGATTCTGGATCAAGTGGCCCATTCTGATGTATAATCTGCTTGTTTTTATTATAGCAAAATACACACAACAAACTGAAAACTAATAAAGGTGCTTCAGTGTTTATGTATTGGCATTATTTTCACCATTATTTGTGATTACAGTTTACCCTGTTTGTATCTGCCAGGAAGTACATCTGCCCCTGATTTTTTTTATATTTGTGTTTTATCAAGAGTGAGCTGAAAACAAATGGCTTCAAGTTAGCTGCCGGATGCTTGAAGTGACAAATGTTTGTGTTCTGCCAAATTTCAGATGAGCAATGAGATCATCCGCCTCTGCACACAAAGCCTCTCTCTGGACAAGATCTTCGACAGCTACATGTCTTCCAGCAAGCAGGTCCTGCAGGACTGTATCCACTGCTGCCTGTCCTGGAGGGACATTTACCTGCACGTCTCACAGCTTCATCACAAGTAGGAGGACGTTTACGTGGACAAGTCTTTTTTTTTTTTTTTTAAATTCCCACATCCATCCACGCATCCATTTTCTTTTCTCCTGTCCGGGTCGCGGGGAGCTGGTGCCTGCCTCCAGCCGTCACTGTGCGAGAGACGGGGGACCTGTCCCTGTGATGGACAAACGAGACAAACCCTCACACCTAGGGACAATGACTTTAATGACTTAAAGCAGATTTGTTTACTTATGACTGGATTCAAAAACTGACTCAGGAACTCCGAAATGAGACGTTAAAGAGCCTCACGTTGTTTGAGTTTATGTCAGAGATTCCATTCAAACCTTTTTTAGTTTGTTTCATTTTTATGTTGTCTCGTTTACATCACGTTTCAATCCTGGAAAAGTAAATTAACCGTCCCCAGATAGCAAAAGCACAGAAGCCAGGAGAAAAAAAAAATGCCTATAAATTTGTTTTTATGACGTTATCTGAAGATAAAAGCCTAAACATCTCATCTCGAGATAACGCCGCTCGCTTTCTGTAAAATAAGTTACAGTATTTATCTTATCTTGAGCAACGGAGCTTGTTTTCTCAAGATAACAAGTTAATTGATTTGTTTATTTTTACTTAGAAAAGCAAATGTTTCTGTGACGACTACAAGTTTTTTTCTAAATCGAGCTTTTGTCATCAGAAGTCGGTGCGGTCCAGACGAAAACGTGTCCTGAAGGACCGTCCGTCACTGATCAACAGATCGTCTCCGAGTGTCCCTGCAGTGGTCACAGATGATGAAACCGGGTGTAAAACACGAGCCGCTCATTTTCACACCATAATCAGCTCATTATTATTTATTTTTTTTGTTTTAAAAAGCCCATTTTCATTAGATAATATGTCGTTATCCTGGTTAACTCGAGAAAATGGGACAATTAACTTGCGATTTTGAGAAAACCACCTTAAAATTAATAATTGCGGCTGCAGTCATTATCAGCTTCTGTACAAAAACAAGTTTCTTCTTGAGTTGTTGTTGTTGTTTTTTTTCCCCCTTAAAATCAGAAACACGTCAGAATTGTTGTGTGAAAAAAAAAAAAACAAGACTAAGAGCTTCTGTAAATGAACTCGTCACAAAGATCAGATCCAAACTGAGGAACAACCATTTCCTTTTCTTACCTTTAGACTCCTACTTGTTTTGAATAAGGCATTTAAAAATGCTGCCTTTTCTGCTTAAAATCACCCCAGAAAAATGATTTGAATATTGCAGAACTTGTCTTAGATTCTATTTTTTTTTTCATTTCTTCTGTCACGGTTCTGTTTTAGTTCAGTCTGTTCGATTTCCACCAGGTTATGTCGTCTTACTTCCTGTTTTTATTTTGGAACCACTGACTTGGTCTCTGGCGTCCCTCCGCTCACCTGCTCCTGAAACGTAACTCGTTTACCCTCTTCCTCGGGACTCGTTGCCCCTCTGTGTATTTATAGCCCCGGGTTTTCCTTATTTAGTTGTCAGATCCTCGCGTTCTCACTTCCCTTAGCTCCCTGTGAACAAAAACTTTAGTTTTAGTTGTTTTCTTCCTTCCTTTGCAGCGCCTTTCGATTCATTCTTGGGTTAAACATCTTTACAGCCGGTTTCTGAGTTTTCTGTCCACGTCCCGTAGGTTTGACCCTTAAGGACAGCGATGGTTTATTCTAACACGTTTAGTCGTTTTTGATTCCAGTGTTTTGTCAGTTTTTATATGTTTTATACACGGTTAATGTGCTACTTTGCCGACTTCGATTTGACAGTGGACTTTAAGTCCCAAAAGCTTTATTTCACGATTAGGTAAAAATAAAAAAAAAGTTAATTTAAAAATGTTTGCCCGCTGTTTGCAGTGTAACCGTGTCATTTTTCATTCTCCCCTACCAGGTATTCTCACAAATCCTGGGTCCTGGACCAAAAAAGGGTCTTTGTGGTGATTGATGCTTTCATTAAGAGGCTCAGAGACCTGCTCAAGGTGATTTTTTTTTTTTTTTTTTTGGTTTTGCTCATTCACTGATACAGACAGATTTGAAATTGATGTCCGACCAAGTGATTCTATAAAACAACTGCTGCAGCCTGCACAAGAAATCCATGTGATAAATTACTTTGCGCTGGACGTAATTAATTAATCTTTGCTGTTCCCAATAAATTCTATCAGCTTCACTCGGAGCCTCCTGTGAAAAAGAGCAGGACTGAAGAGTTTAGACTATATCCAGTGAGACGCCTTTTGCTTCTCTTGGAGTCAGTGGCGGCTATGAAATCGATCAAAATGTCTGCCGCCTCTGTCAGGTTTGTGACTTCCAGCATCAGTTCGCCCGTTGGGAGGATGGTCAGCAGAGACACATGCCGACCTTTAAAGGCTGCGAGAGACCGGCGTTGACTGGCACGCTTCAGAACATAGAGGACAAGTTTCATCGAGGCCTGCAGAACCTGCGCTCTGTTGACGACGGCATCCTCGACGTCAAATATCCCACATGGAACAATGAGTTCAACAGGTTGATCTACTGCTTTTAAAACAATAACATTCAAACTGAGCACTGTGTGTGTGTTTTACATGTTGTAAAAAAGGTACATTATTGGCTAGAGAGCATGAAGGAGCATCTTTTTTTTTGTTCACAGTGCACTTTTCTATATAAAAAAATCCCAGTATGTCCTCGTCAATCCCTGTCAATGTGACATGGACTGTCATGTTTCAGATACGTCCCATAAATGTGCTTCATATGTTTCCACATCGCTGAGTTCAGATGCTGCCGTTTACAGCGGGCCTGTGTGTTTGCGTGCTTACAGGTTTTGTGCGTTTGTGAGCGACCTGGAAATACAGATGCAGAACCTGATCAATTCAGCCTTTAAGAGTGAGAAAAGAGTCGAGGAAGCAGTCGGACTTCTGGATAGCTTCAGGCTCATGTCTTCACGCAAGGTGTCTCACCAACACCGACACATCCAGCTCGTATTCATGCACGGGAGATCCTTCTGATTTGTTTCAGCTTCGATAAGTTGTGATTTTCTACTCTTTTAGGGGCTAAACTTTCATCTTATGCTTGTCCGTTGCAGGCCATCAGGCGCTCATTGGAAGAGAAGGCAGAGGAAGTGTACAACATCTTTAACAAAGAGCTCAAATTGGTAAACAAGGTACTGAAATTGGGGAAATGGTACTCTTCTGACCATTTGCCAAAGACTGTGGACCACTTTCAGGGGCCCAAGGCCCTCAGACAGAGTTTAGATAGACTCATGGAGGTACGTCTACTGCTTTTAGTTTGGGTACACATACCAGTCTACAAAAAAAGAGCTCTTCTCTTTGACCTTCTTCTTCGTTTGTCCCAACTCTCGTTTGCTTCCAGGTCCTTCAAATGGCCTCCTTCATGTCCGACTCTCACGGCCGCAAGCAGATATGTTACACCTACAGCCAGACGTGCCACGTCCTGGATGAGATCATGAGGAAGAACTTCATCAAGTGGGTGCAGAAGTTGGACGGAGAGTTGCACAAAAAACTGGAGCAGCCGCTCCTGATGCGCTGCAAGAACGCGTCCTCTAGGCTGGAGATCAACTTTGACAAGTGCGTCAACGAGTCGAAAGTGGGATTGTGGGTTTGTGTTTGTTTGTGCACACAAACCCCTGGAGTGTGTGGGTTTTACCTCTTTAAATTACCCTGTCTCTAAGGGAGAGCCCAGCTACCCTGCAGAGAAAACTCATTTTGACTTCCTGTATCCAAGATCTCAATCTTTCAGTCACTACACAAAGTTCAGGACTAAAGGTGAGGGCAGGAATGTAGACGGACCGGTGAACAGTTTACAGCTCAGCTCCCTCTTCCCTCTAAATCCTTAACATGTATTTATTTTAAGGTACCGTCATCATCAACTAGTTTTAAAACTTGATAAAATTGAAAATATATTCATGTTTCTGCAGGTGTGCTTTGTACTTTTTCACCTAAAGCTAATATCTCATTGGGCTGCAACTGTTGGAGACTACTAAACAAATGACATTCGCTTGGGAGTCTCTAAAATGTCTCAAAACTTTTGCGGGGGTTTCTCAGTGTCCTCGCGTGAGCCGCAGAGGCTCACAGTCGTGTCGCTTCAATTTCAAGCATATTCAAAAAAATTGGTTCGACAAAATTTCTCGTAAAATAGTCTGAGTTGTTGCGGGCGTCTCGGACCCATCTCAGTTTAGTTTTTGTAGCTCTAGAGCACTGGAGCTGTAGTTTGACACCAGCTCTGGAATATCCAGGTCCAAAAACCACATGGGTGGTAAATAATAACTTCTAAAAATGTGATCTAAAACGACCTATTTTCATTTTAAAAGCAGTTTAGACCATAAATATGGGAGTAGCTGCCAAGGTGGGTACAAAGCGGGCCGAGGCAGGTAAGGTGTGGTGGAGGTGGGCAACAAAATAATGTGCACGGTCCAGAATACAGTTTTGCAAGTCGTGCACACAAAAGTAGGTTAGTATTTTCATGAGTTGGCCACAGCCGCATGCCTCACTGGTTGTTTGGCTGCAAAGTCTCTGATTAGTCTCTAACAGTTGTAGCTCAGTGAGATACCGGTTTTAGAAATCAGAAGTTATCCTGTTACCCCCCGTCTTGCTTTTTCAGTTTAACTCCACTCTAACTTCACACAGTTTGACATCTCGGCGGTGTCGTCAGTCTGAGAAACTCCACGTTTATCTCCCGGTGCCTGTGGTTCACCTGCTCAGGACCGTTCATCTCGAGTTTGTCATGTGTGGTTCTGTCCAGCGACCTGTTCGGCCTGCTTTCTGAGATTGTCTACTGGGACCGACTGAAGGTTGAGATCCCCCAGAAAGTGTCTGACATGTGCCAGAGCAGGGAGGACATCAAGGTCTTGAGGGAAAGAGTGCTGCTGCTGATTCAGAGCTACAAAAGGTCTGATACACACAGAACAAATTAAATTCACTTTTACTTCCTCAGCTGACAATATAAAACCCTAAAAGGGGGTTCAGATCATTTTCTCTGTCCCAGGACTAAATCCAGAAAACATATTCACTGTTTGTCAGGATTATAAGAGTCCTGTCGTCGGACGAACTGAGCCTGTTCCGGGAACAAGTTCGCTTCATTGACAGGAAGATTCAGCCGGGTCTGACCAAGCTGCTGTGGTTCACTAAAGGGGCCTCTAACCACTTCATCAACAACTGCCTCCTTCACATTGACAAGGTTGAAACACACACTCGATTGTTTGTATTTTAGTGTCAGTAATGAAACAGTTCCTGGTTACTGTTTTTTTCCTCTCTTCTCTTATTTTGAAAACCACTCCAGGTCCAGTTATTAGTAGACAGCTACAAAGTTTCCAACCTGTCCATCGTCAAGCTTTGTTGGCAAATTAGTGAAACCTCGCTGGTAAAAATAGACGGCAAGACCGTGTACAGGTAAGAACCGGCTGGACTCCATCTTGAACCCGCTGCCTTTCATGCCAGAGTTTCAAACTGAAATCAGCTCGTGGTGAGAAAATGACAGTGTTGACCTCGTCGATGATGCGATCTGGTGAGATGCGTTAGCGCCCGGAGTATGTGTTGGGGATCCGTCTCAGCTACTACCACGCCAAAAGTTTAGCTCAGTCTCCGCCAACTTGATTTGGGTTGACTCCAGAAGTCAGTGGTTCATGGGATATTTTGCTAACAGACAGACAAGTAGACATTATAAGGAAGAATTTTGCGACATATTTACTGTATGAAATAAATTAAATGAAACAAAAACTCTGATCTTGGCAGGTGGGCAA
The DNA here is from genome assembly GCF_001649575.2 of Kryptolebias marmoratus. Classification (NCBI taxonomy): domain Eukaryota; kingdom Metazoa; phylum Chordata; class Actinopteri; order Cyprinodontiformes; family Rivulidae; genus Kryptolebias; species Kryptolebias marmoratus. The sequence goes on from NC_051436.1 coordinate 4,740,765, forward strand.
CTTTAATGCATAAAACTCTCCATAAATCATTTAATATGAGAATTTGGCTCCAACAATAACAAAGTAAATGCACTTTTTTAATATTTCCACACCCTTGTTCTTAAGGAACTTGGAGTTTGAGGAAGACCAGAAGGCCTACCAGCAGAGCCGTCTCCAAACTTTGCGCTCGGCTCACCAGGAAATTGTTAATATTATGACCCACATCTACAGCATCTTTGCTGATGATGGAGCTGAGGTAAGGGCTGCGTTTTTCTGCTTTTAAGCATCGCTTCATAAATGTTGAAATGTTGATTTTTTTAGATACATGTAGTTCGGTTCTTGGACAATACTAATCTCTTACTGTGTTGTGGTGCTGAAGGTCCAGGAGCACTGGGTGGCCTTTACAGAGAAGGTGGACCACATGGTGGAAGAAGCGTTTCAATGTAACATTAAGAACTCCATAAAGAAGCTGTCCAGAGCCATCAGCGTTGAAAACACGACATTGCCCAACCCTTTGTTCAAAGTCCTCGTAACTCTCCGTGAGACATCTGCCGAAGCCCCACCAAAGGTACCGCCATCATACAGATACTGCCGTCGTGCTGCAAGCTGCTCAGACTGAGGCCTCCTCACAACCAGGACAACACTCACTGTAGAGATATGAGAAGAAAAATGCTTTTATTCCATGGTTAAATCGCAGTAAACAAACGCAAGAACACGAGCAGATGAATAAAACGAGCAATAATATCTGGTTCTCTTCTTTGCGCTCCCTCCTGCCCCCCTCAGATGTTTTTTTTAATCAAATTTCCCGCCCAGTTTGGAACTAAAACGTCTCGTCTCTGGCAGGTGGAGTTCTCACCGTCCCTGATGAAGCTCGCTCAGATTGTCAACATTTTGCCTCAGCTCATCAGCCTCATCTCAGAGTTTAAACGACTCCCCGACCTCCTTACAAGCAAAGAGTCTCAGGCGGATCCCATATATGAGAGCATAGGTGGGAAGATTTTTTTTGTCAATCGTTTTTGTTTGTACATGATCATTTTTGTCTGCTTTTGCACCTGGTTCCACCCTGGTCCTTTTTGTCCCTTCAGAGCAAGACGAGGGGATTAGAAAGACTCAGGCTGCCGTCACTGCGGAGATGTCGGCCAATGCCGGCCACCTGCGGGCTTATTTGAAGAGCTGGGACAAATACAGGGCCATCTGGGAGATGAACAAGGACTCCTTTATACAGCGCTACAAGAAACTGAACCCTCCAGTGTCGTCCTTTGATGCGGACATACAAAGGTACATCACTCTGCAGTTTACCTCACTAAAACCTTTCCATTCTCCTGCGTTTTCCAGAAAAAGCACCAAATTACGGTGGCAGTAGCATAAATAATATCTTTATATAATAAATATTTACAAAGAGCTTTTTGTTTAATTATTTGAGACATTTTTTACACATAGTTGAGGTAGCAGTACATAATACAGTCCTGCTACTTACCAGGTCCCTCTGAGGTACATACCTGGTATTTAACAGGTACGTACCTAGTACCTACAAGGTACATACTTGTACCTGATGTTTAATGGTTGAAGTTTTTGTGATGCAAGACGAATTTCAGATCTATTCTGAGAATAAAGTATTATTGGACTGTACCTTTACTTACCTGGTACTTCCATGATGCTTAACTGGGATGTACCTGATAAGTACCACGTGTGCATCCGGTACCTACAGGGTATGTATCTGGTACTTCCACTGTACTTACCGGGTACTTACTGTGTGTACCAGGTACCTACATATAATCTGATCTCACCTCCATTTTCTGATTCTCTCCCAGGTACGCAGAGAACGCCAACAACATTCAACAGGAGGAGACCATTTTCAACATCCACTTTGTCATGCTGGACTGCTCGCCGCTCAAGTCGTCCCTGGTGCAGCACTGCAACGAGTGGCAAACCAAGTTCACAGAACTTCTCAGTCAGCTGGCCACCACCCGACTACAAGAACTGTACGCCTCCATGCAAGACAATACTAACAGGTGTGTTTCTGGGTTTTTTAAATTATTCTTTAGCTCTACTGGCACCTTGTCGGGAGGTAATAATAAAAACTGACAAATAATATAAAGCTGAAACAACTTAAATCCATAACGTCAATTTTGCTGATTTGATTCATTTCAGCTTCTTATGAACTTAGGACCTTCTTTGGTTCGAAGCAAAATAATCATTAAAATTTAAGGAATTTGGGCAAATTGTCCTTTATTACATTTACAATTAGATGCATTAATCAAATTTAGTTTTGCATATTGTATTACATACATCATGTCAGATCAGATAATAATAATAATAGTTATAATAAGACATTTTATTTATTGGCACCTTTCAACACTCTCATGGACATCTTACATAAAAACAGACAAATACTACAGTTAAATAGGCAAAGTCAGAACAGGGAAATACTTCAGGTAAAGCAGGCAGATAAAAAGGAAAGAAACGTTTAAAACATGTCAACAGTCTATCTGATATATCAAATATTACATATCAGATGTATCATATTTTACAAACCCAGTTATGTCTATAAACTTAAATTATACTTCATAGATCTAGAACCTGCTTTTCTACAACAGAAACGAATGGATTGCTTTAATCAATGCATCAGCCTCTGAAGGAAAGAGTTTCTGAAAAATAAAAACTAGGAATTTATTCCGTTTTTTTTGTTTTTGTTTGTAAATCTGTGTTCAGGCTGAAGGAGCGTCCCCAGACTCTGGCTGATCTCGGTGAGAGCTTGAAGCTTGTGGAGACCTTCCAGGGCAGTTTGTCAAAGACAGAAGCTCAGATTTCTCTTATCCACGAACAATTTGCTATTCTCGACAAATACGAAGTCCATGTGGAAAACTCTGTAAGTATTTTTTTATTTTTTTTTATAAACAAAACCTAACATATGCATTAAACAGTGTCTTTAAAATAAATAAACTCAGTTTTAATGTAATATTTTTATGTAGAATCCTTATTCTCAAAGACTCAGGCAGAAATAACATAATATAAATTTAACTTATAGTAAAATGGAACTAGTCATTTTTAGCAATTTGTCGAGAATAATAACTTCAGCTGCGACCGCCTGAAGTCAGTAACCATCTCTTCTTCACCAAAGAGATCCAGTATTGCTGTTTACAATCTGTTTTTATTTGTTTTGACTGGTTGAGATCCAGTAAATAACTTTAGTTATTGCAAAATATTCTACTTTTGTGCATTCCAGAACTTCTGGTTTGTTTCAGAAGGGGCTTTGTTTCTTTGTTACTTTCAAAGTGGTAGTCTCTGAGAGTTCCTGTTCACGTTCACGATCTTTGCTGAGAACTTTGGCATGCAGGGCCACGGGCAACATGCGTTCCTTCAAGGGATGCTGCTTTCATTTGTGTGTGTTCTTGGTGTAAATATTACACAACAAAAACGACCTTTATCAGGGGTTTCCACACTTATGATGCCTCTCTAAATCATTCATTGTATGTGGAGTGGGAAACATTCAGTTTACTCAGAAGAAAACCTAAATGCATCTGTTCTTATTGAAGCCAAGTTGCTGAATGTCATCACATTCCCTGAAATTAGATAAAAGCTGTTCCGTGTCATACTGTGTGTCTAAATGTGAACGAGGGCTCAGACAGTCGTTGATTCTCCCCGTCCTTCCCGTCCCGTTCGGGTCACCCACAGGTGCAGGCGATGCGTGAGGGGCTAAATGAGGAGTGGCTGGGTTTTCAGCAGGTGCTGATCGACAGTGACGTCATGTTGCAGACGCACAAAGAAAAGTTCAAGAACGGTCTTATTCTCTCCTACGAGGACTTCAAGAAGAAGATCAATGCTGCTGTTGAGGAGTTCAACACCAAAGGTCTGTTACTCCTCCAAAATACTACAAATACTTGGATACATTATCACCAGCATGGCTTATATCCTTTGCAGTAGTCTTCGTTTTCCTTTTCTCCTTATTTTTAACTTATTCATAAAAAAGCCTCTTTAGGAAAAATAGTTGACATAAAGTATTTTTCCCTAGGTTTTTATGTTTTTGAGTGAGGACTTGCTGCATGGACATGTAAGTGAGTGTTTAGTCTTTTTAATAGGTTTGCATCTTTATACATTTTGTATGTCCAGGTCCATTTCAGAGTGCGCTAAGCGTTGACTCTGCCTTGGACCAAATAGCGGAGCATCGCATCCAACTGGACACTCTGACAGAGGAGCAAAACAGCATTTTTGATGGCCTGGCCTTCTACAACATCAAACAGCCCCCTTCCAAAAAGATCCAGATGCTGGAAAAGGTCTGAAGCAACTCTAGACTTACTGTCCTCATAACATACTCTTATCTTGTCCTGTTCAGAACCTAACACAGTTTAGCAGGTATTTGGGTCTCAAATTCAAATTCAAGAGATGTTGTAATAATATTTAAGTAAATTGTTGTGGAGTTTTTGTGCATATGCAAGGTTTATTTTGTGATTTTGTGTCTTTACGTGCTGTGCAGGACATAGATAAGCTGCAAGAGGTCTGGGAAATCGCTAAGGACTGGGATGCCAAATGGAACGGCTGGAAAGTCGTTCAGCTTGCTAAGCTGCAGACGGAGAACATGGAAAGCACAGCACAGGAGCAGTTCAAAAAGCTCCACATCCTCCAGAGAGATCTCAAGGTCCGTTCAGTCATAAGTTAGGTTTTATTTTCCAAAACGTGCACAAAAACCGACGCAATGCAACCTTCAAACTACACGTTAGGGATACAGTGGTGTAGATTTCCTGTCATTAGGGACATGGTAATCCTTATTAGGTAAACTGAAGACAACTATACTTCTTTTTTTTTAATTCATAAAAAAATCCACAGATACAGATGCTCTCACTGTTTGGTTTGATTGCAGGACAAAGAGTGGGACATAGTGGATTTCTCCAAGACCAAGATTGAACAGTTCAAGTACATCGTTCCTCTCATTACCGATCTGAGGAATCCAGCCATGAGAGACAGGTGCGGACTGAAAGCAACACCTTGTAATTTCAGTGTGTCTCGAAACCGTTGTGTAGTCGATATGACATACAAGAAATATCGAGAACATTTAGGTCAGGTAGATAATGCTTTAAGTACTTATCTGGACAGCTAATACCAGGTGAGACTTTTATAAAGTGGGTTTCCAAGTCCTGAACAATAAGCTGTTATAATTTCCTTACCAAACTCTTCCTCTGTATTAAGCCTCCATCAGTGTCTGAACTTATTCACCAGGAGACAGTCACAGAAAATGAGCTCACATCTGAATGCGTTAAATATATAACTGCATTTTATTTTTTCAAAGACATTTATTCTCCCTTTATTTGGTAATAATTTCGCTACAGTGCACTGGTTTGAGATTACCACAGCCTTATTTAGGAAGAAGCAAGAGACAAAGTAAAATTTAATAAAAACACTGTAAAGGGACCTTTTTTGGAAAAAGAAAAATGAATGCAGGATTAGGTCAGACGCTGCAACATATAACAACCATGAGAAATCTGTGGAAGGGAAAAAAAAGCCTGATTGGGGACATGAAAAACAAGTGTTGTTAAAAAGATGGCACGAAAATAAAGAGAATTCACTCACTTTGTTGCCTGTTTCAAAATTTCTTAAAGTTTCTTTAGCCCTGAAAACAGAGCGCTGGTATTGTGAGTAAACCCAACAACAGGCAGGAAGTGTTAGTTAGCACAGATTCTGCTTTGTTTTCCTGCCTTCTGTTACGCCCTCCTCTGAGCACCATCTGTTAGTTCTGCCAGTGATGCTCCTACAGAGAAAAGTAAAACATCTGTTGTGCTCGTATATCTTCATACATTCTACTTATTTGCATTTATTTATTTTTTCCTGGTGGGATAAAAACACGCCAGCGTTTCTGTTACCCAGTGAGCCGAGACAATTATGGCCCCGTCAAACCGTCGTTTGAAGCTCTCACAAGTCATCTAGTTCAAAAACTCTTCAATCTGTCCGTCTTCAAAGTTATTTAATCAAAGATTATTTTGACACTGTATATATCACAGGTAGAATATCTGTCAATATGAGCTTTTAGTTGGTATTAAATGTGTGTGACTGGATTTGCTGTTATTCATCTGAAATCTGCCGGGATCTTTGTTCCTTCTTCAGCCGTCTTGCAGAGTCGGACTAACTGTATTTTAAACGCCACTTTCTTTCAGACACTGGAAGCAGCTCTGTGAGGAGCTGCAGTGCTCCTTTGACCACAACAGCGCTGAATTCACCCTGGAGAAGATCATCTCTCTGGGCCTAGACCATTACACTGACAAAGTCTGTGAGATCTCTGGAGCTGCCAGCAAAGAGCTCTCGATCGAACAGGTCCAGTACTGGTGCATCTGTTGTTTCCCTTTGTCTTTGTTTATTCTCGACCAGGAAATTATTCCGAAGAATCAGACGTGACGCGGACCGACTCTCCTCCGCCCTTCAGATCCAACAGATTGTACAGCAACTCTATTCCTGCCAGGGTTCTCTCTCTCTCTCCTTTTCTTCAGCGTTACCCGCCGCACTCCTGAGGTTACTTCAGCGCAGATGTACAGCCAAGTTTATGCACACTGAAGTGTGGAGCAATTAGCGCAAATAGTTGCCATGCAGTTTGCAACTCATTTACCCATATAGCCTGTAATTGTGCATTTAGAAACTGGGACTGTATTCAAGGAGCAGTGAGTGAAGTAAAGCCTAAAAGGAGCAGCCGTTTAATGGTATTAAACCACCTAAAAGAAAATAAGTCTTTAAAAATCTTCAATTTAATGCACAATTACAGTTTATAAAGATGTTTCTTTCTTAGAGGGTTGGTCTGGCTATAAGTATTAGACGGTTCTTTTTCATCTGGGAAAACATTTGGATTTAAGCTCTCCTCCGTGAATCAGTACCTTATTGTGGAGGAGGAGTTTGTGTGCCTGAATGATCCTGGGAGCTATACTGTAAGGGGAAATTGCCCCCAGTAGGGTCTCCTAAGGTAACAGGCCAGACAAAGAGCAGTTCAAAAACACTTGTAAGGACAAAAGACAGCAAGAAATCTGATGTCCCTCGCCCAGACCGGGGTTACCGGGGCCTCGCCCGGGATCCAGGCCTGAGGAAGGGGCTCATCGGTGAACGCCTGGTGATGGGGCATCTGCCCATGGGGCCCAGTCTGGCTCAGTCCTAATGAGTTACATATAAAGTGAACTGAAATTGCATCTCATTTTTGCTGTCTCTCAACATCGTGTTCAGTCTATTAACAAGACAGTCTGCATTTTGATTTTACAGGGTCTGGAAAATATAACCAAGACATGGGAAGAAATCTTCCTGGACGTAGCGCCTCACAAAGAGGAAGGTCACTTCCGACTGAGGTGAGACAGACAGCTTTCAGACAGAGGCAGAAATTTCCCTTAGTCATCCTTTGACTTTATGAGACCTTATTTTCAGTGCTTCTGCACTGTTTTCTAATGTGATATTTACAATCGCAATTATGACCTCCACTGGATCGCAGTAACCTGCCGGAGTTTACCTAAAACCAACTAAATGTGTGCTCACTAAAATCTTGGAATCTGTTTGAACTAAGTCTGGGTTTCACGTCTTCTCTGTTTCAGGGGCACGGAGGACCTTTTCCAGACTCTGGACGACAACCAAGTTGTTTTGTCCACAATGAAGGCGTCACGATTCGTTAAAGCCTTCGAGCAGCAGGTGGACCAATGGGAACGACAGCTGTCTCACATGCTGGAAGTCATTGAGATGATTCTTACCATGCAGCGTAACTGGATTTATCTGGAGGTACCAAAATTACTCCAATGATACGCTATAAATGTTTTGTCAATATTGCACGTGAAATTTCAAAAGAAACATCTTAAATATAAAATATTAGTTCATGTTGTGAGTTACGACACAATTAAAGAAAGGACTTTATTTGGACTGTTTCTCTCCGAGAGCAGCACCAATGATACTTATATTTCCAAGTTATCTCTATGCAATCCCTCCAGGATTTCGCGGGCATTTTTTGTGATCGTTGCAGCTAAAATGCCTGATTTCGCGGGGCATTTTCCTAAAAGTTGCGATGAAAAGTTGCAATTTTTTTTTTTTTTTACTAAAATCAATAAAAAACTATAACTTTTAATAAATAAACCAAAAATCCTTCCTAGTTTTGTAAGATAATTACCAACAAACATTGACATTCTCAAAAGGTGCTTTATTTGAGAACTTTGATAGCTTCTAAACTGACATTCATGAGCATTTCTGGATTGTCCCTGGTCTGCAGCTCTCCTCACATGTTTTGCAGACACAAAGT
>NC_051436.1:4749084-4785415 GCF_001649575.2 Kryptolebias marmoratus
TAGCGCACATTTTGGCTTCGGTCGCTGCTCCTGCACGCTCCCGGCATTCTGATGTTAACAGGAAGTGACGTCACGTGTCTTCTTCCTGAGTTATTTGGGGTTATTTTGTATTCCACGCTACACAAACCCACAAAAAAGAGACTAGACCGCAGAAACGGTGGCGAATCACTTTAGAAACAATAAATATTGGGTTAAAATTGCAGTGTTTTGGGCAAAGTTGCAAAAAGTTGCGATTTTGCGGGGTTTGCTTGATTTTGCGTCAATAGTTGCGATCGCAACATCGCGAAATCCTGGAGGGTCTGTATATGGTGGAAAAAAGATACAACTTTACGCTTAAAAATTAAGCATGTATTTGTCACATTGTTAGATATTCTGACTCCAAGCAAGGTCTCTCTGGAACGCTGTGGCTTTGAACTAACTGTGACATTGATTGTTTTTCAAACACTTTAGTTTAATTTTTATTTTCGAGGCTCCTATCTTCACTATCTGTTATTTCCGTGCAAATAAAACCTGGTTTAAAAAGTCCATATGATTACTGAAGCATAATTTTGTTGCCGTGTTGTAAACATTTTCCTTTTTGTTTCTCTTTAACAGCTATTTCATGTTCATGTTCTCTACCATAGATTGCATTTCATTGCCTTTTTTCCCTCCAGTTGACCTCTCCTTTTCTGTCCCCGCCATTTATTTCCCATCCCCTCAGAACATTTTCCAAGGAAAGGACATTAGAGATCAGCTTCCTCAGGAGTGCAAAGAGTTTGAAGTCGTCAGTGCCAACTGGAAAACCATAATGGGTCGTCTCCACAAGGACAACAACGCTCTGACAGGGACACACCATCCTGGTACGGCAACACGTCATGTTTCACAAAAGAATCCAGACACAAATTCAGTCCTTCTTTGGCATCTTCAAACAACAACAAAAAGATTTGTGTGTTGCCTTGTTTATTGGCTGTAAAGCTTGACTAAAATTAAAACCGGCACAGTCACAAATGTATATGTATGTATATGTTTGCCTATATATTTCTTTACAGCTTAATGCTGCTTCATAACATTCTTGACTCTGTATTTCAGGCTTATTAGAGGATCTGTCAACGATGAACAACAAACTTGAAGAAATCCTGAAAGCCTTGGACATGTATCTGGAGACCAAGAGGCAGATCTTCCCAAGATTCTATTTCCTGTCAAATGATGATGTGCTGGAGATCCTGGGACAGTCCCAAAACCCCAAAGCTATGCAGCCTCACATGAAGAAGTGTTTTGACAATATCAAGAGCCTGAAGCTCGAGAAGGCAAGGAACCCTTGATAATCAACCAGCAAACCAGTCAGAGAGGCACAAACAATCATTTGCCAAAGCTAATACTTTCCTAAAGTCATTTAGGTGCTTTTAACTAGAATTAGATGACCAAATCATTGCATATTTACACATATCTTCACCAAAACGAGTTTGCGGCAACTGATTCCTTTTAGTTATTGTGAATTAACTGGATTCAAAAGCTGGTCTTTGTGCTGTATCTCATTATTGGAAATCATTCATTTATGAGCAATTTATGAGGTTTTTAGATGCAATATCATCATCAATGTTGTTTTTTGTTTTTAAACATCTATAAGGTTGCATTTCTTTGCAGTAGCGCCTGCAGGACACTTTGTCTAGGGTTTTAGCTACATTACTGACCTAATCTCAGATGTGTGTTAAAGTTATAAGTCTAACTTCAACTTAAAATGATCCTCAAAACACTTTATAAACAAATTCTGATTCGGGTGGTTCTGTAAAACAATTAAAAGCTGCCATTGTGTTATGTGTGTGTGTGTGTTTATGTAGGAATTAAACAAAGAAAAAGCTGACGGGATGTCCTCTGCTGACGGGGAGTACGTTGTCTTCAAACAACCAGTACAGCTTGACAAACCTGTAGAGGTAAACAGTTCTGCTGGTTGCTGTGTGCTTACTAGAATCTGATTTGTTTGTTCTGAAGAGAAATCGGACTCAAAACGTCGTAGGGTGAATATTTATTCGTGTAACTTCAGGTCTGGCTGTGCGATGTTGAGAGGAGCATGCGCGCCACACTGAAGGTCCGTTTGAGCGAATGCCTCGTCGATCTGAAGAAGGTAACAGGATCGAGAAAGAAATGGGTCAAGTCATGGCCAGGACAGGTACATTTATCTTATACTATATTTTCCCTCTCAGTCATCAGAAAAATTAAACGACTACTCTGTGATGCAATGAAATACAAACCAGTCTGTCATCCACAAATATGAATTTGTTCTCTTTGCCATCCATAACCTGACATTCTGCGCTCACTGTTTTTACAATATCTTTCTTTTATTATCTTTATACGCTGTAACTCTTTGATTCCAGTTTGTTAAATCTTCTTCAGATGAAAAATTAGGTTTAATAAATGAGCTTCTCTTCTGTTTTAGATGATTATCACTGCTAGTCAGATCAAGTGGACCTCTGATGTTACTCAATCACTCATCGTCGGCAAGGAGAAAGCTAACAAGTCCTCCCTAAAGTCAATGAAGAAAAAACAGGTTTTGTGTGAAGCTGATTTTGTTATTTGATGGTACTGAATTGAAATGTTTGACTGGTCGACTTAATGTTGGTATCGGGCTCTTGGCTAAGCGGGTTCCCATTTGGTGCATATTGCTCTCGTCAGGTCTCCATGCTCCAGACCTATTCAGAGATGATCCGTGGGGACCTGTCCAAAGTCCTGCGTCTGAAGGTTGTGGCTCTGGTCACGGTGGAGGTCCATGCTCGGGATGTTATCGATAAACTGCTCAAGGCCGGCTGCAACGACGTCAACGCATTCGAGTGGCTCTGCCAGCTGCGACTTTACTGCGAGAACAAGGTAAGTTCTCCTGTAGGGGAACGTAAGACGCGTGATCTCTGTAAACTTTCCTTTAAATCTTTAGATTTTCTTTGGAGTCTCCTTCATAATACAGTTAGTTTGCACCAAGGTGCAGTCTGGCAGAATATTTTCCCTTCACTTTCCTCAAACTTTCCACAACTTACTGGTGTGCGAAAGTCTTCTTTGTCTTCTCAAACTATCTATATATCTCAAATCTTCTGTTTTTGAAAGAGAAGCATAACTGTGGAAGATGGAAAATTAGTTGTCATATTTGTGGCTCTCCAACAAATAGTTTTGCCTCAGTTGTTCAAATAAGCAGCTGACCTTTTCTCCCATTTTCCTTTTCTTTGCTGCTTTTTCTGTTGCTTTGAAGTAGCCAGCAGCAAACACATTTTTAGCAGATGCATCAAGTTGGTTATTTCAAACCACAGGGGTAAATATTGTCTACCACCATGCAGGGTTAGTATGTGTGTTGGTTTGTTTGTCTGTAAGCAAAATAATTCATGAGCCAGTCAATGGGTTTTAATAAAACTCAGAGAGCAGTAATTGAATCTGCATCTAATTACAGCTGATTAGAGTCAATCCGATTAAAGATAGCCGCCTCAGCTAATCAAAATTAGAAAACACAAAGTGGCTACAAGTCAGTTCTTTTTACCAATATTGAGCTAAAGTTTGGTGTGGTAGTAGCTGAGAGTCATACCCAACACATATCACAGATCACGTTTTGTCCTTGTTTAAAACATTATTATGAAAGATGGCAGGATATGCATTTCTTCAAGGAAGGCTACTATCATTTGAGTTTTGCTAAACATTTATTTATGTCTTCAATACAAGACTACTGTATCCAACATGTGGTAAAATACTTTTGAAGCTTCTAAAGTTACATTTTTCACCATATTGTTTGGAAAACTCCCACTAGCTTAAACATTACAGCTTGTAATGAACATAATAATGGAAGCCTAACAACAAAGCAGACTTTTTTAAATTTTTGAGTTAGTTGCATAAATTTTAGAACGCGCTTAAGAGTTTGATTTAAAAAAAAGACGTAGGGAAATAGTTTTATTGATAGAAATGCACAGTTTTTAAGTGGCACTGCTTTGATTTGAGGTAAGATAGACCCTCAGAAAACCCCAAACATTCCCGTGTTTCTGCTCACCTTCCACCAGGATGACAGCAGTTGTATCATCCGGCAGACGAACACCCAGTTTAATTACGGCTACGAGTACCTGGGCAACTCCGGACGGCTGGTCATCACCCCGCTGACCGACAGGTCACCATCGGTTATTTCACAACACATCAGTCAGGCTGGGAAATGCTTTACATTGGCCTAATAATTTATGTTTGATTCATCAAAATATCAAAACTGCTTTGAATATATCCACTAACCAATGTGCTAGTTTTGTTCTTGTAATTCATTTATTCTGAGGACTGAGGGCATATTTTTCAGTTTGATTAGTATCCTGAATTAAACCTTTACAGCAGAAGGGAAAAGATAAAAAAAAGTATTTTTAGTTTTGTATTATTTAGTTTTATATTAGCAAGCATATGGTATAGTGGTGTTTAAATGTAAGAAGTGATGTTTGATCCTGTCCAGGTGTTACATGACCCTGACCACAGCGCTCCACCTCCACCGGGGGGGCTCCCCCAAAGGCCCCGCCGGTACAGGGAAGACGGAGACGGTTAAAGATTTAGGCAAAGCTCTGGGCATGTACGTCATTGTTGTCAACTGCTCCGAAGGGCTGGATTACAAATCCATGGGACGCATGTTCTCCGGCCTGGCTCAGGTACGGATGAGATCTGAGGATGTGAGGAGATGATATCGATGAAAGACCCAACAGGTAGCTTATGAGTACAGTGTAGTTCCTCATATTTAAGGCTCGTCTCTCTGTCTGTTTTTACCCTGTTCAACAGAAGTACAACCATTGTTTCAAAATATTTGGATTGTTCTGTAAAATGTAAATAAAACAGATGCAATGATTTGTAGATTTCATCAACCCATATTTTATTTGCTATAGAACTAAGTAAATATGTCAGATGTCTAAGAAATTGCACCAATTTTTGGAAAGAAAAAGAAAAGAAAAAGTAATTTTGTATTTTATGGCAGCAACATATCTAAAAACAAGAAAAAGTTGGGACACGGGTAAGAAAAGGCTGTAGAAGTCAGTGATATGAATGTGAAACAGCTGGAGGTGCATTTTACAACTAATTAGATTATTTGGGTATAAAAAGAGCTTTTTAGAGAGGCTGAATCTCAGAGGTCCACTTGTCTGCAAAACACTGGGTCTAAAAACAGTTTAAACATTTTAGAATCATTTTCTTCAAGGGAAAACTGGAAGACTGAATTTCCCATCATCTACAGTTCATAATATTATCAAAAGGTTTTGAGAATCTGGAGAAATCTCTGAGCTCAAAGAACGAGGCTGAAAGTCAGTAATGGATGCCCCTGATCTTTGTTCAAAAGCCTGCCTCTCTGATGGTATGGGGGTGCATTAGTGTCTCTGGCACGGGCAGCTTACACATCTGGAGAAGCAACGCAGAACAGTATATACTGGTTTTAGAACAACATACTCCGATCCAGCAAAGTAGACCTAGGACCGTTAAACAGCTAGAATCCTCCATCAAAGCAGAATGGGACAACATTCCCTCCAAAACCTCCAGCAGCTGCTCTCCTCAGGTCCGAGATGTTTACAGACTGTTGTTAAAAGATGCGGAGATGCTTCACAGAGAGCAACATGGCCCCTTAGTTTAAGCATTTGATGTTTACTAAACTCCATTGTGAATAAAATTTTATGCAACCTCCTGAGATCTTTGGAACTTCGGCTGTAATAAATGAAACACTTGTGTATTTCATTTTGTCCGCCCTGAACAGACCGGAGCGTGGGGCTGCTTTGACGAGTTCAATCGCATCAACATCGAGGTGCTGTCCGTGGTGGCGCAGCAGATCCTCTCCATCCTGTCTGCGCTGTCAGCTGGGCAGTCTCAGTTCCTCTTCGAAGAACACAACATCAGGCTGGTTCCATCCTTTGGCGTCTTCATCACCATGAATCCTGGTAGGTCGACAGGACTGTGGAAAAAGATCGAGTGCCTTTTCTCTGTTTTTAGAGAATGGAAAATTAAAAAATGAAACCGTTGCAGAGTTAGAATTCTTTAACAATATATATATATACTGTAAATGATTCTAGGGTATGCTGGTCGCACTGAGCTCCCCGACAACCTCAAGTCCATGTTCAGACCCATCTCCATGGTGGTGCCCGACTCGACTCTAATCGCTGAGATCCTATTGTTTGGGGAGGGTTTTGACAACTGCAAGGTAAAAAAAAAAAAGATAATTTTTTATGTTTTATGGCAGGAAACACAAACATATTGGTTTTGGACAGTTGGAGAAAAGAAAACCTTCATATCAGAAGTTTTTGATTTCCCTTTCTCTCCTCTTTAGTTTCTGCATTTTCTTTCTTTGTTACTTACACCTGTGTTTGCCTTTTTTCATCTTTATTTTATTTTTTTTTAGCTTTTGGCTAAGAAGGTGTTCACGCTGTACTGCCTGGCAGTGCAGCAGTTGTCCAAACAGGACCATTATGATTTTGGTCTTCGCGCCCTCACCTCTTTGCTCCGCTACGCTGGAAGGAAGCGCCGCTCTTCCCCCAACTTTCCCGATGAAGAAGTGGGTCCCTCCTCGACTCTTGTAGTCAATCAAACACAGAGATACAAAAATGAAGACGACAAACATAAATTCTGATTAACTCTTTGTGTCCATCTCCTCAGATACTTCTGATGGCTATGAAAGACATGAATATTGCTAAACTGACTTCTGCTGACCTTCCACTGTTCAATGGGATCATCCAGGACTTGTTCCCTGCTGTGGAAACACCTGTTATAGACTACGGCAAGGTATGCTGATTAAACTGGTAGCTCAGATCTTTTAAAGTGAAGTTCTGTGGAAAGATTATCAATAATTCAGCCTCACTTTGAAGAAATAGTCCAAAGTTCAAAGGATTGCTTTCGTCTTTAAACAAGTCCAGTCCTGAAAATTTCGGTTCATGCAAACTATTTTATAAGCCTTTACATTTCTGTTGATTTTGTATTCCACAGGTATTTATTAAATTACATAATAATTATTTATACCCTTTCCACAGAACACCACTTTTAAAAGATCTGAACTCTTCCTTTAGGATTAGCATTCTTGTAAAAGTGTTTGTTATGTCGTTGTTCCGACTGCTTGACAGTTTTCTTTCTGCTTTGTCTTTAATAAAATCTAAAGAGTAATTCTCAGAGCAAGTAAATTCCAACGAATATGTCGTGTTCTGAAGAAATTCTCCGCCAGAATTGGATATTTAAGTCATTAGTTAATTTTTTAGCACTTTTAGTTTTATATAATGTGGGAATTAACTGCTGTGTGGTCCAAACTGTCTGTAAATTTACTTTGTGAGTCACAATCTTCCTAAATATAAAACTGCTTGAGTTGTAAAACTGTTGCATGAGAACATCTTCCATATGAACCACAAATGGCCTCATACAGCCGCTACATTAAACTAGCTTTTGCCTTACAGATTAGGCTGAATATCGTGACTGTGCCGTAACGTTAGCAGGTCAAAAAAAATCAGCGGTCAACTAAATGTTCTGATTTTGAAAGGTCTGCTCGACCCTGTTGGATTCACGATACATTTGGAATGTCATCGACTCCCGCTGTTTATTTTCCTGCAGTTGAAGGAGGCCATAGAGGTGGAGCTTCGGCAGAGCAGTTTGCAGGTGACTCCTTTCACCTTGACCAAAGTCATCCAGCTCTACGAGACCAAGAACTCTCGCCACTCCACCATGCTGGTGGGTAAAACGGGCAGCGCTAAGAGCGTGACGTGGAGGACTCTGCAGAACGCCCTCACTGCCCTGCATCATAAAGGAGAACCCGACTTTCCGCTGGTTCAGGTGCGTGGATGGAAAACGAGGACCGTTTAGTGCTTTAAAAATTAGTACTGCTTCAGCGACAACAGATATTTGTGACGCACAATAAAACGTTCCTTTTTCAAGATGGTGAAATTTAAAAAATCATTCCCAAACACATCATTTTCTCACTTCTGTAAAATTGTTAATCTCTCAGATAATTACACATTCTACCCTTATTGCGTTAATATATTTTTTATTTAAATGATGCATAGTGTTGCCAACAAAATCAAAGTGTTTTAGCTCCTAGCAGGTTGAAGAAAATGTGATTTTAACAATTATCAATACAAAAGTTAACCTCCTAACCTTTTTCTGTCCCTCAACTAATAAATTTACATTATTGTAGCAACAAAGTGATAGAGAATTTATTAAAAAACAAATCTGTCAAGTTTAGCAGGTAGTTAAGAAAAATCTGTAGAAACAATAGAAAGTAACTATTTAAACAAACTGTGTTAAAAAATACATAAAAAATGAAAGAATTGTGTAAAAAACTAAACAAAAAACAAGAAGCATAAATGTCCAAAATTCTATTCCATGTTTAAAAAGTGTAATTGGACAAAAAGGACAGCTGTACACCACTAAGACACACTCCAAAACAAAAGTATTGACACAAAATTCAAAATAACAGATAATAAAGATGGAAACAGATAGATTAAGTAGATTACTAATAGTTATTATGCTGTAAATGGTACGCTGATAGTACCCTTCTGTTAAAAGTTGACTTTTTTAATCTCTTGGTGCTTCTTTACCATCAGGTGTTCCCTCTGAACCCAAAATCAATGAGCCTCGGAGAACTGTACGGAGAAAACGACCTTTCTACTAATGAGTGGACTGACGGAGCTCTGTCCTCTCTCATGAGATCAGCCTGTGCAGGTAAACACACACACACACACACACACACAGTTATATTCTCACAGAGTGTAAAATAAATCAACACAAACTTGGGACTGGATTCTACCTCCCCACTCCATACCTACTTCTTAAACCATACATGAGCAACATCCGGCCATTTGACTGCCTCCTCTGGGTCAATGAAAAATCAGATATAATATAAATCATTCTGCATGCAAATCCAAACTATCAGCTTTTATTTCAAAACCATTTTTGTTTTTGTTTGTTTTTTTGTCGGCCCCTTTATTTTAAAGGCAAGTGGGTGTTTGTTAATAGTCTCCTTGTGTTTCTCCAACGTGTAGCAGAGTTTGTGAAAGATGTAAAGGTTTACCTGTCAGCTGTCCTTTACATCTACCTCAGGTTCACAACATGACTTCAGTCCCCTCTGGAGGAAAAAACATGCATATTTTTCCCCACAAATGTTCTTGAAAATGTTCATTACTTACGTTAAATACATAAAGTTTAATTTCTCAATATGACTGGTTCAGATTTTTCTTGTCCAGTTACAGTGTTTACTCTTAGCAGCTAATGAAAACCATACTTGTAGCTAAATACACCTTTTATATTTGGCAGAATTGACTTTAACTTGTTGGTTGGACCAGTTTTGTGTGTGGCCCATTTTAAACACTACTGAAATGGATAAATATATTTATAGCAAAGGAGATTCCTTTTATCATTTGACCTTTTCTGGTTATTTATTTGAACCTACCATCCAAACATTGTAATACTAGAATGATATTTCCACTTTTTTTTTAAGTTTAGCACATAAATCCTAACATTTGTAGCATTTTCAATCATGTTTGATTTTTTTTTTTCTTCCATCTGTTGTTTTGTTTGGTCACTGTGTATTTTTCCATTTTCAGATGAGAAACCAGATGAGAAGTGGATTGTGTTTGACGGGCCCGTTGACACTCTGTGGATTGAGAGCATGAACTCTGTTATGGATGACAACAAGGTGCTAACGCTCATAAACGGAGAGAGGATCTCCATGCCCGAGCAGGTGAGAACAGAAAGGGAAAAACACAGATATGTGGATTTTCACCTGTCTCATAAATCAGCGCAGGATAAGATCGGTTACATGAAACTTAAAAGGATTTGTTGTTTTCTTTTTTGTCATAGGTGTCTCTTCTGTTCGAAGTGGAGAACCTGGCGATGGCCTCTCCAGCTACAGTGTCTCGCTGTGGGATGGTCTACAATGATTATGTTGATCTTGGATGGAAGCCTTTTGTTCAATCCTGGCTGGAGAAACGACACAAAGTACAACTCGCTCACCCACTCACACGGAGCCATCCTTTCTTTTAAGAACGTACAAAAGGTGTGTCATACTTGTCTCACCTAATCTGTTCTTTTCCACCTTTTTCAAAGGCTGAAGTGGACCACCTAAAGATTTTCTTTGATAAATATGTGGAGAGCACATGGAACTTTAAGAGAACCAACTGTAAGGAGCTGATTCCCATCACTGAGCTCAGTGGTGTCACTTCTCTCTGCCGCCTCTATGACTCACTGGCTACACCCAGCAGTGGGGTATGAGGGCAGATTGCAAATCCACTGTACTCGTGAATGAAATGCAGCATTTCTACTCTTGAGAAGTGTAATTTTTACCTTTTTGTTCAGGTAAACACCTCAGACACAGAAAGCCTGGGTAGGGTAGTGGAGCTCTGGTTCATCTTCAGCCTCATCTGGTCCATCTGTGCCTCTGTTGACGAGGACGGACGCAAGAAGATGGACAGCTTCCTACGAGAGATGGAAGGCACCTTCCCTGTCAAGGTTCTCTGTGAAGAAAAGTATTCGATCACAAGACTTGTTTGGGGTTGCATTTAGGCATCCATCTGGTTCAATCCCCCACCCCTTGCAGAGTAAAGGATTTGTGCTATAAAACCGACACAGACATGTTTGCAGTCCTCCAATAAGTTACATCACTTCGCCTGACACTACTCGTAGGTTAAATGCTGATTGGTAGAGAGAGACAGAAATTGACCAACAGCAGCCATTTTTATCCCAATGGCACCATTGTACTATAACAAGCAGGCAAGCCATTGGCTTAGTGTTGGCACCTTTATAGTTGGTTGTTTCAGTCAGGTTACTCATTAAAACAACTTAGTTTCTGTAAAAGAAGAAGCTCTAATGCCGTTTCTTTGTGTGTGAATGCATCATAGAATCAAACTTCCCACCTTTACATTGAAAGAAACACAATTTCATGGCGCAAGTGTTTAGAAATTTAAAGCTGAACGCCTATTTGCCAATAAACTACTGCTGAAGAAAAGTGTTTCACCAGTACAGTGCAATGATATACTCCAACATGTTGAGAACATGGGTGTAAAATGTGCAAATCTGGTTGAATACGTAAACATGTTTTTTTTTTAGGAGTCCTATTTCTATTTGCACCATTTCTTTCCACCCACTAACTGAATACAGCTATGTTTATTGAAGGTTTAATTTATTTTTTTTTTCAGGACACTGTTTATGAGTATTATGTGGACCCTAAGAATAAAACCTGGATTTCCTTTGAAGACCAGCTGCCAAAAGGTTGGCGCTACAACGCGACGTGAGTAACCAGGGCTCTTTTGCAGCCTAGTCCAACTGTCCATAATCCCACTAGTGACTGGCTGAGTGGCTGATAGGGGAGGGAAGACTCAGAGTTCACTATTTGTAAAATCTGTACAATGGTTAAAAATAAAATCAGAGAAGGTCAGAAGGTATAAACTGGATTTATACAGAATTTGCTGCACACTTTACTGCTCAGGCTGTTATTTTCTTATAAAGCACCAGCTGACATATAAACTTGTGAAATATTCAGCTGGTGCACTTTTATGTTTTGATGTGTGCAAAAAAAAGAATGTTAAGAAACCATAACCTTGTTTCTAATGAAATACTGTAATTTTTCTACTTTTAGAAACCGACAGAAAACTCTGTAACGTGCTGCATTTTTAGTTTTTTGTGTAAACATTGCATTATGACTGCAGTCAATACTTTGAATGCTGGTAATTATACTTCTAAAAAGGAAATGAATTCGGTAAAGTTGGTAACGGCAGGACAAATATTTACAAAACCTGTTTTTTAGCAGCTTTAACCATGTTGGTGTTTAGTCCTGTGCACACACAACTTTAGTTGTTTCGCTTTGTGGTGACAGAATTCACTTTATTTCTGCTGTATATCTCTTTCCTTCAGAGCTCCATTCTATAAGATCATGGTTCCTACAGTGGACACAGTTCGCTATAACTTGCTGGTTAAAGCGCTGGTGCTGAACCAGTACCCGGTTCTGCTCACTGGACCAGTGGGAACTGGAAAAACCTCTGTGGCCCAGAGTGTCCTGCAAGGGCTGGATAACAAGTGGGCGGCCCTGACTATCAACATGTCTTCACAGGTTGGTGTCGTCCATCGTCTCTTAGAGGTTGTCCACTAAAGAGGGTCCAGTTCTAGACTGGAGCTGATCCTTTAAAAACAGTTAGGGACCAATTTGTTTCTTTTACTACCAGGTCAACTCAGAGGTGTGAACGGAAGTCATTTTTCAAAATAAGATACCCTGCAGGCCAATTTATATACAAATATTTACAGTATATAGATTTATTTTTTTTAAAAAGTTTTATTTTTGTTTGCCACGGGTCTAGATGATTAAAATGGACCCTTCCTTGGCCAAGTGGTCAGGGACCCTCGCCGCATTTTATTTCCACAGCATTTGTGTCATGATTCCTGCAAACTGATGTCTGAATATCACCAATTTGTTGGTCTGTATAAATCCCTTTTCAACAGTAGTTGTTGTTTGTGAACACCACTGTGAATGGGAGTTACACACAATGTTCCAGACTGGATCTATAAACACCATGTGATGACATTAAAAGAACCAAAAATGTTAATAAATGACGTTTCAATAGGTGTTTATGAATTCAGTTGAAAACAGCAACTGTGAAAGCAGCTTTGTGAGGCCCTCTGATCCGCTGCCTGTTGGTTCGTGACAGCTGATTAAAAAAAATATTAAATACACAAACTGCAGGAAGATGAAAAACAATAGGTATTTCACTTCTTATTCATGTTGAAGCAAACTAATTTGTCTTAAATTAGGCAACGCAAAAGTAAAAATAACTCCTTTTTTTTTTAAACATGGTGCACATTTTGACTGGTTGTCTTTGCTAAAGTCCGGCAAAGAGTTGGTGCCACCGGTGTTCGGCGCTTACAGTGGTGGAAACAGGAAGAGCTGCTGCTAAATGAGCTTCGGTTCGGATTTAGCACTGGAGCCCATTTGGTGGAAAAGCCTTTGTGTTTTTGATCTGTGATCCAAAAGACTTTTTTAGTCTTGATCACATATTATAGAAAGGTCACTGTTTCATAATATTGATGGTGTAAATGGTTCAATTTGGTCCAACTCAATGAACAGCTTGTATCTCTACCAGACGCACGTCATTGTGTTGCCATAAAGTATGATTCGTAACCACAGCGTGCGCAGAATCCACCAACATCTGCACAGGCTTCAGTAACCCACACATCACCTCCAGACACTGTGATGCTGATCCACACTCAGTCACAGCATGAGATGCTTCACACACTCTCACTTAGAGGTGACTGATGGCAGGCATTACGCATCCTCATGCATGTTGTGTGTGTGTACGAGTGCATCTGCCTCCATCCTGCCACGTAGTTGTTAATAGGCTCTATCTCGGCAGCACCACAATTTGAGTAAAAGTCATACGTTGCACCAAAGTCCCCTCTGTTTGGCACGGTGTTGCCAGGCAGCTCCAGTAAAGGGCTGGAAAAGAGCCCAAGATGATGGCAGTGCTCATAACCACCACACACTCTTACAGCTATCACCACTATTACCTCGTCTTTCACGCCCATCAGTGTTTCTGCCAAGCCTTCACTGAAGTCTACTCTGTTTGGAAGCCTGTTTAACTTCACATCCCTGTTTAATTTAACACTATATAGAACAAATCCTGCTGCTTAAAGAAGCCAAAAATACAACTTTTTATGCAAATTTGAGGAGTGAAATTAACTTTTGATGTTTTTAAGTGAAATTCATTTTTACTGACTGAATTACAAGAGCTACCACAATTTTATATATATATTTTAAGAAGTTTTACTTCTGAAAAGGGCTGCACAAAATATCAAAAATGAATTACTGCGATATCAAGATGTGCTGATTATTTAAGGTCATCTGATGACCCTCGCTTGGCGTTTTGCGCCCCACAGTGGGGTCCAGACCTTAACTTTGGGAACGGGTGGTTTTGATAATAGTGGCTGAGATGCTAAAACACATTGAGAGAACAGAAAGAAAGAAGTGAGGAACATGTTAACTTACTGAACATGATGTCGTCATTGCAATATTCAACAATAATACTGCAGTCACATGTTGTTTTTTTTCACACCACATTTCTGTGGTTTTCAGTTTTTGTGGTGTCCCGTAACCTCCCTTCTTGTGTCTCCTCCACCGTCCAGACCACCTCCAATAACATCCAGGCCATCATAGAGAGCCGGACAGAAAAGAGAACCAAAGGCGTGTTCGTGCCAGCCGGCGGGAAGCAGATGGTTTGTTTCCTGGACGACCTCAACATGCCAGCCCACGACCAGTTCGGCTCCCAGCCGCCGCTGGAGCTGCTTCGCTTCTGGATCGACTACGGCTTCTGGTACGACCGCCAGAAACAGACCCTCAAGTTTGTCAAGGTGAGGAAAGAGGTCTGTGAGATTAGATAAGATAAATCATTTTCATTATTTTCAAAGTTTTCCCCCTCCGCACATCATCTTTAAATAGTTTAAAATGATAAAAAAGTGTAAATGTTGATTCAGCATTTCTGTTTTGCCCACTTTTTGAAATGTTTGTGCCATTTTAGCTGTTTATACCGTACATAAAAACATTCAACTCATTCATGAGTGCTACGACTTTTGTTTCTTGTACTTTTCGAAAGCTTTACTTTATTTTGAAATATTTTCCGTTTAAATATATGTTAAAATCTCTTTAGCTCCTTCAAAAACCTGAATCTGCTTCGGTGTACGTTCTCTATATCTATATTTGTCCTCCTATGCTACTTTTAGCTAGCGCTTTGCATCTTTTAGCAAACTGCATTTTCTGAGAAAATACAATTTATCTAGTTTCATAAATGTGGGATTTAAACTTCTGGTTTCTGTAATTCTTTGAAACCAGGACATGTTCTTGCTGGCATCCATGGGGCCCCCTGGTGGAGGAAGGACTCAGATCTCAGCCCGCTTTCAAAGTGGATTCAACCTCATCAATATGACCTTTCCAAATGTAAGTCCTACATCTTCATTTATTTATTTTTTCTCCTTGAATAAGAAATAAGAATTGAAAGTGTCACTGAAACAGATTTGCACCAGTTTTAGAAAGTCTCTAGATTTCTTTTACTTCTCATGTAATCCAACTACTACAGCAACATTAAGTGTTGAACATCTTCCACTTGTTGGATGTTTTTGTTTTTAATCTATTTTCCTTTTTTTATAATTTCATCACAAAGGATTTTGTCTCATAGTTCTAATTATTGTTTGAAAAGCTGCACTGTCTCTAATTTCCCAAGACAAAAATTACCTCAAGATTATGACTTTTTTGGACTTTCCTAGCTTCTTACAGTCATTTTAAAACTCTTTCTCAGTCGTCATAAATGTGTTTGGAAAATGGCTGCTTGACGGTTCAGAAAAACAGAGAAAATAATTGATTTGATTCAAAATATCTGTATTTTCCCTTCTTTTAAACACTGTGGAACTTATTATGTTTTTACACTACTGTATGTAGGGTTCATGAGATGTTCCAAACTCATAATCAAATGTCTCATCTTCACATGCAGGAGTCGCAAATCAAGAGCATCTTCAGCACCATGATCAACCAAAAGCTGCAGGGGTTTAAGGAGGAGCTGAAGCCCACCGGAGAGAGTGTGACTCAGGCCACTTTAGAGCTGTATAATGCCGTCACGGCATCTTTTCTTCCCACTCCAGCCAAGATACATTACCTCTTCAACCTCAGAGATATCTCCAAGGTACAGTGAAAGAAATTCAGTGAAAGACTGACTCGCTAAACATCAGACAAATAGTTTATATAAATGTTTTTGTTTTGTATTAGGAAAAACAAAACCAAACTAAAAGCGTGTGTAATTTAAAGTACTTTCTTCTTGTTTCGCCTGCTCCCTTTAGGGGTCACCACAACAGATCATGTCTCCATTACGCCCATCTCTAGCAGTTTTGCCTCTTGTTTTATTTTCCAGGTTTTCCAGGGATTGCTAAGAGCTCATCCAGACTTCCAGGAATCCCAAAACGACATTATAAGACTGTGGATCCATGAGTGTTTTAGGTACTCTTCACATGCTCTTTATGATTGTCATTAAGATTCATAGATTCATAGTATCCTAGCTAATACATTACATATGTCCATATTTGAACATTTTGTGTCGCTTTCAGGGTCTTCTCAGATCGGCTTGTAAACCAAAGTGACATGAACACCTTCGTTGCTCTCCTGGAGGAAAGACTGACCTCCCTGTTCAACCTTACTTTCCACAGCATTTGTCCGAACAAGCAACCACCGATATTTGGTATCTACAGTATTGTTATGACACATTCATGCAAACACAGAAGTGACTCAAAAACTTTGCGCAGATATGGCCGATCAGGAAGGGGACGGGTGTTTTTAAATGTGTTTATTTCTGTGTCTGTGGTTCAGGCGATTTTCTAAACGACTCTTCTGGCTACGAGGACATTCTGGACATGAAAGGTCTGAAGAAGTTCATGGAAACGCAGCTGGAAGATTACAACCTGACACCTGGAGTAGTTCCCATGAGCCTCGTGCTCTTTCAGGACGCCATCGAACACAGTACACACGAGAACACACAAGAACGCAACCCTTATTCTGCTTCTCACTCCCATACTTTAATGCACTTTAACCCAAACTGAATGGCAAGATTTGACTACCGCTGGCCTTTTTATGGTGGCAGGCAATAATACCTCATGAATCGGTGTCTTTTACTTCTACATCTGAGTAAACGTTTAGAGTCAACCTGATTCAAGGTGGCAGCCACAGCTAATCAGCCTTAGTAATCATAAAAATGGTTAAAAATCGTAGCTGAGAGTCAACTTCAACACATACTCTGAGAGCTAACAGATCCTGCAGATTGTTGTTTAAAACTTTGACTTGCAATATGCATTTCTTTTAGGAATGCTACTTTGTGTGTATTTCTTTTAAACGTGCATAACTTCATTTACTTGTACATTATCAAATCAATAATGTTGGAAGTCTGTGTTTCTGAATTTTAGTGAGAAAATAGAATTTCAACTGTGTTTTGCACGGAAGGGATTTTGCGTAAGGCTGCGTTTCCTCCACAGTAACCCGCGTTGTGCGTGTGATCAGTCAGCTCCGGGGCAACATGCTTCTCGTCGGTATCGGCGGCTCTGGGAGACAGAGTCTGTCTAAGATCGCCGCCTTCGTCTGTGAGTATCAGGTGTTCCAGGTGGAAGTGACCAAACAGTACCGCAAACAGGAGTTCAGAGAAGGTGAGGCCAGCTGTTTCACTCACAGATGTTTTAGTGAAGCTACAACTTGTTGTGTGCAGGATAAAGCAGGTTTCACAGTTTGTCTCCTCGCCTTTCAGACATCAAGAAGCTTTACCGTCTAGCCGGTGTGGACAACAAGCCCACAGTCTTCTTGTTCAGTGACACCCAGATTGTAGACGAATCCTTCCTGGAGGACATCAACAACATCCTGAGCTCCGGAGAAGTGCCTAACCTTTACAAGCAGGATGAGTTCGTCGAGGTCAGTGTTCGCCTCTCATCTCTCTGTATCTCCACCTGATAGTTCTTTTTTTTTTTTTGTTTATTTAACTGAGAGCAGTTTAAATGATCTGTGTTTGTGTGTGTAGGTGTGTAACGCTCTGTCTGAGTTTGCCCGGAAAGACAACGTTCTGGAGACTCCTGACTCACTGTTCAGCTACCTGATCGAGCGAGTCAGGAACAACCTGCACATCGTGCTCTGCATGAGCCCAGTGGGAGAGCCCTTCAGGTAGACTCTCTGAGCGACCGGAAATATGTTAAGATCGTCACATGGAACAAGGAATTCATTTAAATAAAAGGAGTTATGATTTCATTTGATTTTATTTATGTTTTAAACATATTAGGCACTTGGTATTTGTTTCTTTTATTGTACCAAAGTGTGACTCTCGTATCGAGTTACATACCAGACTGGGGCTTAGGCGTACCGTTGTACCCTTATTATGTTGACCAACCCAGATTTATTAGGTTGCAGGATCCTAATTAGTTTGTTGTTAAAGAACACATATTTTTTTGAAGTTCATTCAACGAGATGTTTCCTGATTGTACTAATTAAAGTTTGCCCGTGTCATTTCATTATTTTTTTATTACTACAAACAAGCAAACAAAAAGATTACCTATGATGTTTTTCAAAAGAATTATATTTTTTTTTATATGCCTCATGTTTTTTAAAAAAAAAAAATCAACAGGAACCGCATCCTCCAGTACCCAGCGATTGTCAACTGCACCACCATCGACTGGTTTTGTGAATGGCCCAAAGACGCCCTGTTGGAGGTGGCCGAGAGGTATTTGGATGGACTGGAACTGGGCTTGTTAGAGGGGGTGAGAGGATGCACACACACAGATGCCTTTTTAAATTCTGCACGTAACCATTTGATTTAAATCTGCTGAATCTGTGTGGTCAACCTCCTGGATTGGTAACGTTTCTACATGTGCTGCGGAACGTTGCAGATCCACAGAAAAGTCGCCAGCATCTTCGTGACCACGCACCAGTCGGTGGCCCAGGTCTCCCAGAGGATGAAGTCGGAGCTGAAGAGATATAATTATGTAACGCCCACCAACTACTTGGAACTGGTGTCTGGATACAAGAAGTAGGCTCCATCTGACTTTATATTTTCACTTCAGATATTCCTGTTTTACTGTTTTACTGTTTTTCATTCTCCAAACGTTTCATCTGCATACTCTGAACGGACGGCTGGCTTTAATTCTCAACAACGAGAGACGGAAGTGACATTTGGTATCTAATATATAGTCTATGGTATACATTAGGGTATTCAAAAAATCCATAGATAATTATTTTGAATGTTTTTTGTATCTAATTAGACTCAGGTTTGTCAATATCAATGCCAGGAGCATTGTGTTTTGTTCTTCCCAATAATCTGACTTCATTCCCCAGCTGCACCATTTAATATCATTAAGGATAACCTTTTTATGTTTGCAACAACTACATTTAAGAAGGACCCACAAATCTACAGAAAAATCTGAATTTGATTCTGGAATGTTTTAGTATCGTGATAACCCATACATACATACGTCTTGACTGCTGTGCACCATTTCCGTTGTGCTCATACGTTCCCGTACGAAAGCATCTGCTTTCAATAATTCGGGTCTGTCTTTTACATTTTACTACGTGCAAACCTCCGCCTCAGTCAGATAACCAATCATTCTTTCGTTTGTGTGTGTCCAGGCTGCTGGCAGAGAAACGCAGCGAGTTGGGGGAGCAGGTGAGCAAGCTGAGAAATGGCCTTTTTAAAATCAGCGACACTCGGGAGAAAGTGGAGGCCATGACCGTGGAGCTCGAGGAGGCCAAGAAGCAGGTGAATGAGTTCCAGAAGCAATGTGATCAGTACTTGGCTGTCATGCTACAACAAAAGACTGAGGCCAGTGAGCAGCAGAAGGTAAGTGTGGGAGTTGTCCAACATAAAAAAGCCTCATAAAGACAAAGTGGCACATTATGTGTTTTCGTTCAGATGGTTAGTGACAATCGGGAGAAAATCAGTTCAGAGGAGTTGCAGTGCAAAGCCATGGCTGAGAACGCACAGAGAGAGCTGGACAAGGCTCTGCCTGCCCTGGAGGAGGCACTGAAGGTAGACCTTTGTCTCATTGACTGTTTGTAACTTTTTTATTATTATTTTAAATCCATTCATTGTTTACTCCTGCCTCTCAGGCTCTGGAGTCCTTGAATAAGAAGGACATGACGGAGATCAAGTCGTATGGCCGTCCTCCAGCGCTGGTGGAGACGGTGATGAATGCTGTCATGACCCTTCTTGGCAAAGAACCCACCTGGGCCGAAGCCAAGAGACAGCTCGGTGAGAGACAGCAGCTGTGCAGGATAACACAAGAGTGGTCCTGATTGTGCAGAAGTTAGACCAAAGAAGAAAAAGAATGGCGTTCTCCTAAAACAACATATTTAAAGCAATCTTAGTAATATGATTAGTAGAATTCAAATACAATACTAACCATTTATTTTAAAGCATTTCTTTTTCCAATCTTTTAGATTAAAATGTCAAAATACTAAAGTACATAAGTGTACTTTGATAAAACTCACTGTAGTGGCACCAAAATGGATTTTCCAGCCCTTGTGACTTCGACTCGTTTCTGACAGGTGAACCCAACTTCATCAAAACACTGATCAATTTTGACAAGGATAATATATCGGACCGCGTTTCAAAGAAAATCGGCCAGTACTGCCGGCAAGCGGATTTCCAGCCGGAGATTATTGGCAAAGTTTCACTAGCTGCCAAGTCCCTCTGCATGTGGGTCAGAGCCATGGAGGTAAGAAGGTGTTTGTCTCATCGATGCAAGTTTTAAAAATAAGCAAAACTTACAGAAAAGCACAAGTTTAAGTTTAATTATTTCAATTTTAGGCCTTAAAAAGCCTTAAATTGACCAGATTTTTCATATTGTCTTCAAATATATTTAGTTACGTCTTAAATTTGTATGTTTGTTCATTTACCGCTTCTTTTATCAGCATTTTTATTTTGCACTGTCAGCATTCGTTCGCTCTGTGTTGTGGTTCTGTCTGAGGGTTTCAGATGTTATTGGGCTGTAACAGAACTAAAAGGCCCATCATGCAGAAGTCCTGTCAGAAGGAGTTGATTCACCAACATTCACCCTTCCTGGCAAAAGAACCGAAAACTGGTTGGTTGTAGTTCTTTAGCTGATTTGGACTGAATTTGAATGGATTTGAAATAAACTCTACGATGTTTTGTTATATTTTGTAATTCGTGTAGATTTTAAATTTGAATCATTATGGTCTTTAAAAGGTCTTAAGCTTAACTTACTGAAAGTTGCAGAATCCCAGTCCTGACATGGGTCCAGCAGGGTGACCGTGCTGCTAATTCTGCTGCATGTGGGTGTCTAACTTTTTATTTTGTCAGCAAGTGTATTACGAGTGTGTTACTGTGTAACAGTTGCACAAAGCATCAGCCAAAAAAAGCTCAGCAATCTCAAACAAGCCTCCCAAGATATTAACCAGTACGTAACCAGGAAGGAAAGAAAATGGAGATCCATGGGTGTGCATGCGGTTCTGTTTCTGCAGGTGTATGGAAGTATTTACAAAGAGGTGGAACCAAAGCGGGCCCTGCTAAGTTCTGCGATGAGCCAGTTAGCAGACAAACAGGCTGCGCTGGCCGAGGCCGAAAACAAACTATGTGAGGTACAAGGAACAGGGATTCCAGCAACACTTATCAATTTTACACCACGTTTAAATATGTTATGTCCAGTAGTCTTGCATTAGTCTAATGTAGGTGTCGCAAAACTGATACTGTGATAACTGGGAGTATATATGTGTGTGTTTGTGTGTGTGTGTGGCTGAGAGCAGGTGGGGGAAAAACTGAATCAGCTGCAGAAGCAATATGCTGAGAAGCTGGCCATGAAGGACAGTTTAAAAAAGAAATCAGATGAGATGGAGATGAAGCTGGACCGAGCGGATAAACTGGTGATGGGTCTCGCCGGGGAGAGGGTCCGCTGGGAGGAGAGAGTCACAGTACGGTCTACGGATACACACACACACACACACATACACACCTAAATACACACAATGCAGGGTTGTAAGGACTAACAGAACACCAAACTCAGGTTCTGTGACTTTTAACATATTTTCTGCAAGATGAAGCCCAAATTAAACTCTCTCTTCAGCTGTAGGCACTTCTTTTGCATAAAAGTATAAACAAAGCAAAAATGTATTTAAGGTTAATTTCTCTTTTATACTTTTACCCTATGATTATAGCAAATGAACAAAAATAGTAACCTAGAAACTAAGGTCTGTAAAGTTATCTGTTTCTGTCTGTTTTTGTGCCAGTTTCCAAACAAATGGGCCGTAAACCCGTATTTAGGCACACAACTGCACTCTTCCAATCTCTTTGTGTGTGTGTGTGTGTGTGTGTGTTGCAGGGTCTTGAGAAAAACATGGGATACCTTGTGGGAGACTGTTTGCTTGCAGCGTCCTTCCTGTCCTACATGGGACCCTTCCTGTCCAATTACAGAGACGAGCTGCTTGCCGTCTGGAAGAAGCAGGTCCGACGCACAAACACTGAAATATTTTTATTTTCAGGTCTTTGAGAAGACTTGTCTTTGTCTCACTTTTCCCCCCCTTTTCCATTCGTTCGGTTTCCCCTAGATTGTAAATTTTGAGATCCCGTGCACGCCAGGATTCAGTTTTGCTGTTTTTCTGTCCAAACCAACAACAGTGCGAGACTGGAACATTCAGGGTTTGCCCTCTGACGCCTTTTCTACTGAGAACGGGGTGATTATCACCCGTGGAAACAGGTCAGGACACTCATCTGGTCATTAAAAAGTTATTTCATTGGAGGGTTCTGCACTCTGGCTTTGTTAAAGTATTTTTATTTTTGTGTTTTGCCTTTTCTCCTTTTAAAGATGGCCACTGATAGTCGACCCTCAGGGCCAAGCTCTGAAATGGATCAAAAATATGGAAATGGAGAAAGTAAGAGTGCCCTCTTCTCTTATCTTGTTTCTCTCATCACGTCCCTTCAGTCCGGTTCTTCTTGTGTAGCATTTTGAGAAGACAGACCGTACAGTTTAATATCCTCAATATTCTTCAATTAAAACTCACTGAGGTCCACCTAAACAAATATCTGTCTATTTAGGTGGGATCAACCTTAATTATAAGATACAATTCATTGATAACATATTGACCAATATAACATCAATTTAATATATATACGGTAAAATAAATTGATTCCTGTTTGCAGCCTTTTAGTAACATAAATATAGCATTTAAAATTCAAATAAAAAGCTTTTCTAAACAGATTTTAAACTCTCCATAGGGCGAACGAACATGTAGGAGTTTGGATAAAAAACTCTCTTTCTCCTGAACTTTTCTCTTTTAGTTGCAGCCATGATCATTTTCTTCACTCACTCGTGGTTTTCTTGTATCAGGCTTCAATCTGACTTTGAGGTGGCCACTTAATTACAACAAATGGTAGAAAACGTGCACAAATTAAAGTTACTCTTTATATTAAAATGTAGCAACCAATCTGGGTCCAGATAAGACTACATTTGGGTCCCGATCAATACTGCGGTCCACCATTTGGGAAGCCCTAGTCTAGTGCTTGATAATGAACATTTCAGAGAATAAGTTTAGTTTATTAAGCTTTTTAAAAAAAAACGTAAGAATATTTTCAGTGCAGCTCTATTTTTAAAGGTTTCTTACTACTACTACGTTTGTAACTCCTGTTCACCATCAAAACTCTACTCTTACCTTTTATTTTATCTCTACATCTGCTGAACATTTTTGATATTTGTTGGTGTATTACATTTTTTATTAAACTCCCAGCTGCAGCTCATCAGACCAGATTAGTTTTAATACGCCCAGTACTTTTCAGGAAATGAATGAATAACCTTTAAATCATATCGATGCTTAAGTCATACCCAAACGTGTTATGGCTACTTTAAGGAGTAAATATTGTGTGTGATCACTTTTTTGTTTTGTTTGTTTGTTTCTTGCCACCTCTTGTTTAGGGTCTAAAGCTAATCGACTTTCAAATGCCAGACTACCTGCGGGTGCTAGAAAATGCCATCCAGTTTGGGAATCCTGTTTTGCTGCAGAATGTCCAGGAGGACTTGGACCCGTCTCTCAACCCAGTTCTCAACAAGTCCTTGACACGAATAGGTTGGACGCACATGCACACCCTCAAAGAAAAATTAACAGATTTAAACGCAGTTTGTAAAGTTTTCCTGATTGGAGAGGAGTCCCTGCCTGTGTGTATTGGTCTGTTTTTTGTGTTTTCTTTCGCAGGCGGCAGGTTGTTGTTGAAGCTGGGCGACAAGGAGGTGGAATATAATCCAGAGTTTAGGTTCTACGTCACCACCAAGCTATCGAACCCTCATTACACACCAGAGATTTCCTCAAAGACAACCATAGTCAACTTTGCTGTCAAGGAGCAGGTGTGTGTGTTTGCTGGTGAAAGAATTGGTTTTCTGTTTGCTGATCTTCACATGCTGTCCGTTTGTCTGCAGGGTCTGGAAGCCCAGCTGCTGGGAATTGTGGTGCGCAAGGAGCGTCTGGAGCTTGAACAACAGAAGGACTCTTTGGTCATCAGCATCGCCGATGGCAAGAAGTGTCTCCAGGACCTCGAGGATGAGATTCTCAGGTCGCCCAGACAGATGATTCACACACTGTGACCTTTTTCATTTTTATAATTTTATATTTTACAACCCCCAAATCCCAAAAATGTGACAGTTCATAAAATGTGAACAAAAAAAAGAAATGCAATGATTTGTAAATCTCATAAAGCCTATGTTTTATTCAAAGTGAAACATAGTGAACATATCAAATGTTTAAATTAAGAAATTGTACCAACTTTATTTCTTAGGAAATAATAATCTCAACATTTGGACAGGGACATGTGCTCTGTGCATCAGTCTGTAAACATCTGGACCTGAGGAGAGCAGCTGCTGGAAGCTTTGGAGGGAATGTTTGTCCCATTCTGGTCTGATGAAGGATTTGAGCTGCTAGTCCTGGGTCTTCTTTACTGACTTTTTTTGTTTATTGATGCATCAAATGTTTTCATTTGGTGAGAGGTCTGGATTGAAGGCAGGACAGTTCAGCACTGAGACTCTTCTGCTGTGAAGTCATGTTGTGATAGATCCAGTATGTGGTTTAAAATTGTCTTCCTGAAATATGACCTTTCCTTAAAAAAGACATTTTCTGGATGCAAGCTGCTCATGCCAGAGGCACTAATGCACCCCCATACCATCAGAGAGGCAGGGTTTGATAACAGGCTGGATGGTTTGGATCCGTCTGACCTCAGAACAGTTCTCCTCTTTCACATCTGGCTTCTTCTTTGCCTGATAGAGCTTTAAGCAGCATTTGTGGACGGCACGGTGAACTGTGTTTACAGACAGTGTTCCTGAGCAGAACAGAACCAGAACCTGGTTTTAATGCAGAGTTCCCTGAGGGCCCGAAGATCAGGGGCATCAAGTACTGATTTTCAGTCTAGTCCTTTGAGCTCAGAGATTTCTCCAGATTCTTGAAATCTTTTGATAATATAATCTTATATTATCTATATTTTCAGTATTCCCAATTTTCCGTTGAACATAATTCTGAAATTGTTCCACTGTTTTTAGAGGTAGTTTTTTTAAAGACCGGTGAACCTCTGACCGAACCTCTAAAATTCTCTTTTTCTACCCACCTGTCGCCAATAAACCTAATTAGTTGCAAAATGTTCCTTTCAGTGCGGTTTTATTATTATTTGTATAGCTTAATTTTAGATTTATCCAAGCCGTTGCTTCATGCTGTACGTGTCTGTCTGTTCAACCAGGCTGCTGAACGAGGCGAGCGGCTCGCTGCTGGATGATGTGCAGCTGGTGAACACCCTGCAGACCTCCAAGGAGACGGCTAATAAAGTTTCCGAGCAGCTGGAGAGCAGCGAGCAGACCGAGCTGAAGATCGACTCGGCGAGAGAGGTCAGGAGTGGGAACGGAGCGATAAGAGCAGGGGAGATTATTTTCTCATTTTGAGTATGTAACCTGAAATGTCATACCCTGGCCAGTCATACTGTTTACCAAGACACCTCTAAATTTGAAATGGTTCTTGAGCTTGGCACACTAAGAGAAGCTGCTGCCTGGTGCCAGCTTTAATTAAAACTCATTCATTATTTGTAGGCTTCATTGTTATGGAGATTTTGCCATCATTTTCTCATTCAGAGTTGAGAAGAACAGCCTTAGACTTGAGTGTCACAGTATTCTGTCCTCCTGACAGGCCTATCGCCCGTGTGCCCAGAGAGCCTCCATTCTCTTCTTCATTCTGAACGACATGAGCCTGATTGACCCCATGTACCAGTTCTCCCTGGATGCCTACATTACCCTGTTCATCCTCAGCATAGTGAAGAGCGAACACAGCCAGAACCTGGAGGAACGGATCACCAACCTTAACAACTACCACACATATGCCGTGTACAGGTCAGCAAAATAATAAATAATCTGTCTGAATGGAATCATAGGCCATTTCTGATCCTGGCGAATAAGAACAATGAGCTGTAGACATGATTTGTTCGCATCTGTAGACCAACGTAAGACTTTACCTGTGTTTTGTCTTTCTCTGGCGTGACAGGTACACGTGTCAGGGTCTGTTTGAGGCTCACAAGCTTCTTTTCAGCTTCCAGATGTGTGCCAAGATCCTGGAGGTGGCTGGAAAACTCAACGAGAACGAGTACACCTTCTTACTTCGAGGAGGAATCGTGAGAACACAGAACATCCGCAAACATTTTACTTCCTGCTGCCACAGCAACACAGCTGATTTTGTATTAACGGGCGTGCAAAGTCTAACTTGTGGTTCTTTTTTTTCTTTTTTAAGGTTCTCGATAAAGATGATCGGATGGATAACCCATGTGCCAGCTGGTTGTCGGACTCCAGCTGGGACGAGATCACGGAGCTGGAGAAGCTGCCCAACTTTCACGGCATCATGGCGTCCTTCGAGCAGTATCCTCGAAACTGGCACCTCTGGTTTACCAACTCTGAGCCAGAGAACGCCCCGCTGCCAGGTCTGTATGTGTTAGAGGAGGGGCCGCCGGCAGGAAATTCCTCCCTTTTAAAAAAAAAAATATTAAAACTGGAGATTCAACACGTACAACCCCGAAACAGGAAAATGCTGAAACAGTGAAACAAGCACAGTGATTCTTTATTTTATCCCAGTTTTAACTCAATGCGTGTCTTTTGAACATTTTCATTTTTGATGTATTTTGATTCCATCATTTTAGGCCTAAATCTCATTTCAAAGCCAGCTGGAATGGCAGACGTTAAACTTTTAGAATTTCTTCATTTCTGATTTAATTTAACGAGCATTCCTTGAAGGAATGTGCATCATCCACCATCTTTCAGGCCAGAGCCTCATATGAAATCAACATCTTGACTCTCAGCTACTACCACACCAAACTTTAGTTCAATGTCTGAAAAAGTGACTGAGTTTTAATCATTTTTGTGTTTGCTAAGGCAGATAATTTGTGGCGGCCATATTGGATCTAGTTGACTCTAAAAGTTAGTTTTAGATGAACATTCACTGATCACGTTCTGTGGCTTTCAATACAATCTGTCCAGTGGTTCATGAGATATTTTGCTAACAGACAGGCAAACTAATGCACACGCAGACTAGGATGATTACTTTATCCCTTTTATTTCATGGCAGAGAGTAATAAAACTTCTGGATTTGAGTTCACTCCTGCATGTTTCATTTTATTTTTATTATTAAACTCTTGTTTCGTTATGATTTAGGTTTATAAACGCTGAAGTTATTGTTTTTTCTTCAAGTTAATTGGGAGATTAACTGCAATGAGCTCCAGAAGATGCTTATAGTTCGTTCCTTACGTCAAGACCGCATTTCGTTCTGCATCACCTCCTTCATCGTGAAGCACCTCGGCATTCGCTTCGTGGAGCCGCCCGTCCTCAACATGAAGGCGGTGAGTTTTAGCT
This sequence comes from Kryptolebias marmoratus, assembly GCF_001649575.2. NCBI lineage: Eukaryota > Metazoa > Chordata > Actinopteri > Cyprinodontiformes > Rivulidae > Kryptolebias > Kryptolebias marmoratus. The sequence continues at coordinate 4,776,433 of NC_051436.1, forward strand.
GCTTCAAGCGGTGGTTTTAAATGTTCAGTGACACCGATCTTACATGATTTCAACTCAGATATGAAGAAAAAGTGTTTTTGGCCCATGTCCTCCGCAGGTCGTGGATGAGTCCACCAGCTGGATTCCTCTGATCTTCGTTCTGTCTCCCGGAGTGGACCCCACAGGAGCCCTGCTGCAGCTGGCAGAGGCCTCTGGCATGAGCGCACACTTCCACGCTCTCTCTCTGGGCCAGGGACAGGCGCCCATCGCCAAGCGCATGATAGAGGAGGGAGTCAAGAACGGTGCGGAACAAACGGCAGTCTTACTTTGTATGATCTGTCGCTGAGTCGTAGTGAAAGACGACACGAGACGTTTTGTGTCAGGAAAAATCCCAACTTACAGTAGCCTTCGCTGTCCAGGTCACTGGGTGTTCCTCGCCAACTGCCACCTCTCTCTGTCATGGATGCCTGAGCTGGATAAGCTCATTAAGCAGCTCCAGGTGCAGAAGCCCCACCAAAACTTCCGACTGTGGCTCAGCTCTTCCCCACACCCCGAGTTTCCCATTACCATCCTGCAGGCGGGCATCAAGATGACCACCGAGCCACCAAAGGTGAACAAGCTCTCCAGAAAACAATGCAGTCTTTGAAAAATAAATAAATTGTAATTTTGAGGTCTGGATAAGTTTGGAAACCAAGTACAAAAAAAACAGAAAGGTTTCCAGACTCTTATTGCATTTTCTAAATACTAAAAGTATAAAAATAACCTCAGTTGCTAAGATGAGTCGAGTATTTTTCATATAGACTATATTAACAAAATAGAGAATGTCCACTTTTTGCTTCCTTTTACCCTGTCTGGACCTTTACGGTTTATAATGTCACCAAGAAAAAACTAGACGCACTCTGAACGTGAAATAACTGCATTTCTTATACTTTTTTATTGGATTTTTAACAACGCTATGCACAAGAACAACAAAGATCGTTCATAAGGTAGAATGTCTGGAGCATACAAGTTCATCATTTTGTTGCAATTTATGAATCTTGGAGAATTCAAAGCTGGTCAAATAATGTACAGAATTTGTTAATTTGTTACCAGTAAATATATATTTTTTTAAACTTTCACAGAAAAGATGGGCCTATAAACTGAGAGAACAACTATAAAAATAATAAAATAAACTATTTATGTATATAATTGAGTATCTTTTCATAAACTAACATAAACAAAAGTTTGTTTTGCTGTCATAGGTCGGAGTTTATCCTTAAAAGATGTGTTGTAAAGCAGACGGCTGTAATTTTATAAATGGTTTGGGGATCACTTTTGGTACAACAGGAAATTGTTTTTTGTTTGTTTTATTTTATTTGTTTTTACCTATTTTAACACTTGAGATGTGGGGTGACTACGTGTTACCGTAAAACAGGAGGTCGTGGGTGGAGAAAGAGCAACACACTGAGAGGGAATAGCGTGGCTGTACGGACGTTTTATTCAGTCCTCCATCTACCGAACTCCCGCCCCAAAACTCTGGTAAAAACATATATACCACAAAAGAAAAACCCACGAAGAAGAAGGAAACAACTCTTCTTAAAGGCACAGTACAATTCAATATGTATTAATCAACATTAGTCAATAACTGACCAAGTACCTCACCACATTAACTGAAATGTAAAAATAAATCATCTTACATACTTCGCCCTCTTTAAATGAAATGTCCTCATTTCAAAATAAAGTAGTAATAAAAATAAATCGTCTTTTTAACAGAGTAACCCTCCCAAAAGCAGAGACAGAAAAGGAAATGATCCTTGTTAGTGTTAGTGGTGAGGCTCTCATGTAGGTAGGATGTAGCTGGTGACTTCAGTGTAAAGTTTAAAAACAAGAAAAAGTCACATTTGAACTGTGACCCACAGGGCAGCCTGTGGAACTTACAGAAAATAAAACTGCTCCACAGTCCAAACTTGGTAAATTACAGTAACTTTACACTCTGTTGTGTTGACTTGAAAAATGACTTGTGTTTTGTGTAACTTCCTCGTACCGCCTCATCGTTACCCCGCCGCCCAAACTGTTTGTTCTCAGGGAGTGAAAGCCAACATGAAGCGCCTGTACCAGCTGGTGACCGAAGCCCAGTTCAGCCGCTGCTCCAGACCCGCGCTCTACAAGAAGCTGCTCTTCTCCCTCTGCTTCTTCCACAGCATCCTGCTGGAGCGCAAGAAGTTTCGGCAGATGGGCTGGAACATCGTCTACGGCTTCAATGATTCGGACTTTGAGGTCAGGGTTCGTCACGCAGTGAAGCATAAACGCTCTTAACTCCCTTTGAGTCAAATCAGCCTTTATTTGTGCTTTATTTTGGTGGCAACTGGTTAAAGACTTTTTACATTGTGTGTGGGATAAAACTGTTGATGCAATTTGTGTTCAAATTAGTTTTTCTTGAGATTTTTCTTCTGCAAAGTTTGTGTCCTAAAAAACATTTGGGGTTCTGAATTAAAAATGATGACAGTAAAATTCACTTTATTCTCTTCACAGCTTTGTTTCAGACAAAAATAATGCTGTTTGTGTCCCTTTATCTTCTTGTTGTTTTGTTGACTTGTCTCCTTAAAATCCCGTTTTAAGATCCCGTTCTCGATGCCTCCTCAGGTGAGTGAGAATCTGCTCTGCCTGTACCTGGATAAATACAAGGAGATCCCCTGGGACGCTCTGAAGTACCTGATCGCCGGCGTCAACTATGGCGGCCACGTCACAGACGACTGGGACAGGCGCCTTCTGACCACCTACATCAATGACTACTTCTGTGACGGTGCCATAAACCAGCAGTGCTTCAAGTAAAACACCGTGACGCATAAATTTACCTCCTTGTTTTATTTGCTGCTCAGAAATGCTGTTTAAATTCGAATGCCTCCTGCTCATAATGTGGCTGATTAGGTTTTTTGTGTGGCACAACAAAGCACATCAGTATTTAAAAAGCGATGCCATTTTCTCAGGGTGGAAGCAAACTGCTGAAACTCTTTGCTGGTAACAGAGTGCTAGCGCCACCAAGAGGACAGGCTGAATATTGCACCCAGAGAAGCAGACGTGTCGAGCTCTGATCACTAAACCTGAGCTGTGTTTTATTTTTGTTCACTTCTCTCTGGAAATTCAAGAAGACACTGCAAACATTTACTGAATAGACGTTTAGCTTTGCAATCCTCCAGGCAAAATAAATTATGGGATGGACATTGTCAGCTCTACTGAAGAGCACTTATCGCATTTGAGCCCAACAAAACCATTATTTCGATGTCCTCAGTGCATCAACACTTGAGCTTTTTTTTGACGTTTTTGATACAATAGTTGTTTTTGTCTACGCTTGAACCGTATTTGGTTCTGTGGAAATCTGTACAGAGAAAATGGGTCATGGGTTCTCGTGTCAGATGGAAAGAAATACTCTTAAAAAGTGTTTTTGACTTTAAAAAGATGGTACATACAGAGTATTTGTCTCACAATGTAGTCTTCATAGTATTCAATCAGTTAAAAAAACATACAGAAATAAACAAAACATGACATGAAACCATTAAAGCAGACAAAAAGAAAAGCAAAAACATAGCAAAGAGTCATAAGAACAAACAAAAGATTCAAAATCAGGAAATCAGGATTAGAAAGATGTAGTGCTGGTTATTATTAAAAGCTAACCTGAATAAATGCGTTTTAAGATTTGATTTATTCTGCATTCAGAAGCAGCAAGCAAATATTTGCTCTTGTATTTTTATTTATCTGTATTTAATGTTTCTAAATGCGATAATATATCGGTGTCTTACCTTTAGGTTGTCGGTTTTACCCACCTATTACATTCCCAATGACGGCCTCCACTCAGAATACCAGTATCATATCAACACGCTGCCGTCCACCGAGCACCCGGAGGTGTTCGGCCAGCACCCCAACGCTGACATCGCGAGCCAGATTGCCGAGACCAGGACGCTGTTCGACACGCTGCTGTTGCTGCAGCCGCAGGTCACCGGCGCCACCGCGGCGGGGGCCAGGCCCAGCAGAGAGGACACGGTGAGGGCGCTTGTTATTGATCAGGACTCCTTTTACGTTTTCCAGAACAAACAAATCTTTAATGTGTCTGTTTGAACGTTTATGTAACAAACACAAGTACAGTGGCCTCCCTGACTAACTTTGTTACATTTAGAAAACTTGTTTTTTTAATACGAGGCTGGATTTTTCTTAGTGATAGCAAAGCGCCATTGTTGTAAAGGTGTTCATTGATATTCTGTAGAGGTGTAATATCAAGGAGAATTATTTTTCTAGTGTTTACAACAAGAGGAGGAGAAAAATCAGCTGTAGAGCAGCTAAAGTCTTGCGTACATCAAATATAAGCTCAAACTCCTCAATTAAAACTGTTAAAATTAACCATTTCTTGAAGGAATGCATTTCGCCCAACGCCTTTCATGCCTCAGTTTCAGACTAAAATCTTGACGTAGCTGTTTCGGTTAAACTCTGAAAATAACAATAAGCACAATTTCACACCCAGACCTTGTGTTAAGAATGACTCTCCGCTAGTAAAGCGTCAAATTTTAGCTCAGAATTTGTAAAATTGACAAGAGTTATAGCCATTTTTCTGATGGCTAATGTGGACTTGCCTTCAAAAGGTAATCCGTTGTAGATTTATATCCAATAGTTACTTTCTGAAAGTTTCATTAAATATCATCCTTCAGCCCCCGGGATTGTAGTATTTAAAGGTACTCATTGCAAACTATGAAATCAAACATAAATAGTTTATTCTGAACGATATCAAATGGTGCAGTTTGATAGAGTTTACTCCGGTAATTTATTAATATGCACCTTTGAAATGAGGGTACGCGCTCAGTGTAAACAAAGCACTCGCCTGAATCCGCTGAAAACCACCTGGAAGTTTGAGTCACGTGACTGACCTGCATTAAGCTGGCTGCAGTCTGTGGTAAACAAATCTGGGGAAGAATCCAGAAGACATTTAGGTGGAAATAAGAGTAAATCTGCTGCTAAATGAGAAAAATAACGAGTAACACAACTTTTAAGAATAAACCACAAATTTTGCTTACAACTTTTTGATTTAAGGACACATTAATCAACAATATGAAGAAACATTTTGTGCAGATTTTGTTTATTACTCGACTTTTTTTTTTTTTACTTCGCACTGAGTGCCTTTTTTGTGCAAATGAACTTAAATCCTAATTGAAAATGGTTAAAGTTTATTCAAATCAAGCATTTCAGTTTAGGAAATGTAGTTTATAACAAGCACTACATCACATTTTATAGAGTCTTATTCAGTTTTGAATGTGTTTTGAAAACTGAGTGAAATTGTAGCATTAATATGAGGTGGTAAACACATGAATCACCTCTTCACGGTGCCTTGTATGAATGCCTGCTTCACAAGCTGCCCCACCCTTCAACATGTGTTTTTATACCACAACAGTATCTCTGTATTACACGTGTTCCTGTTCTGGAAAATCAATTATGAGATTTCCAAAAGTTCGTGTCGAGGCGTGCCGACTGTCAGACTGGTTTGAGTCGGACTCGCTGCGATGCGGATCTGTGCGCGGAGGAGTTCTCAATTAGTTTTGCGGCTGAAACAATTAGGCACACGTGCATTCGTCATCATCTGTGCTGCAGGGCACGCTGGAGTCGGTCCGTTTGGAGTCAGACGGGGGCTGATGTGGCTCGAACATGAACTCCAGGCTTTCTGCTTTTTTTTCTCTTCAAGCCTCCGAGTTAAACATGATGCGAAAAGTTTAATAACATATATTTAAAATCGTCATGGTTTGTGTGTTTTCCTTAAACTGTCCCGGCTCTCCGTTTCTGTGGCAGACCAGTTAATAATTAGTTTTATGAAGCCAGACATTTTTGACCTTTTTCTTTCCCAGCAGCGCTCAGACATCTACAGTATATGGTTACATAACTCTGGCTGAGAGTCATCAGTGTAATAAGATACAGATCTAGGAATCTCTGCTGTAAAATATTAGGCCAGGCCTCAGAGGACGCTTTTCGGGCTCAGATTGAGTTCCCCCTCAGCTCATCTCAGACATATTGGTTATTTTTAAAGCGACATAAACAGTTTTTCCTGAGCGTAATGACGAGTAGAAGCAGTTTTATTTAAGTTGACTCAACGAGGATGAAACGTCACCATCCAGGTGCTTTTTATCTGCTCGTCCGTTCGCTGGCTCCTGATGGTTTATCTTTGGAACATGTCGGAGTGAGCGTTTGTGCTTTAGTGAGCCTGTCTCATCTGGTTTTCCAGGTCCTGGAGCTGTTAGGAGACGTCCGCGGTAAGATCCCAGCACCGATTGACTGTGAGAGGACCAGGACCCTCCTCCAGGACAACCCTTCACCTCTCAATGTGGTCCTGCTGCAGGAGATCCAGAGATACAACTCTCTCCTGGAAACCATCTTGTATGAGCTGACTTCCTTTAGTCTCTCTGTCAGACTCCTTATTTGTTGTGTGGATGATGGATCTCTGTATGTAACGGCAGAAACTGAAACACGGGAGACACGCTGTTAAGTAGGAATACACATCAGAGTTAGCAGATTCGCAGCAGAAATGCTCCAGTTTCTCACCTGTAAATAATTCGCACTTTAGGTTGATGCTTACATAAAACTGCTTTTCTCTCTGCGTCAGCTTTTCAGCAGTTTCAAGATAAGATGGCGAGAAAATCACATATTTTCTTTTTTTGTCTGACTTGGATCTTACAAGTACAGTCTTTTTAAATCTACTTTTATTCTTACATCATAAGAAATGTGAGGATTACAGCATATATATATATATATATATATATATATATATATTTAGTTTTTGTTTGTGTCATATTCTATTTATAACATTGTTACTGCCCCACATACACAGATTGTATCGTTCAACAGACAACAATATTACTTATCTGGGGAAAATTATCCATAAAACTTTGTTTTTTAATCATCTTTAATCATCTTTTGACATTTAGGAGCCACAGCATTGTGGAAAAACAAATAAGGATTAAAGAAGCAATAGCTTCCTTGCAAAAAAGCGGGCATTTAATATGAAATAAATAATAGTTCTGTGTCACTGCTGTAACAAATAAATAATAATCATAAATTTTAATAACAATGTAGGTTAGCTTTAGCTTGGTTTATTCTTGTCATGATTATTTTAACTTGAAGGAAAACTTTAGGATTAAAGTAGTTTATGTACACATTTGCATTATTTACAGGACAAGTTAAAATTAACACATGATTGCAGTCATTTTATTTCAAAAAGGTGACTGAGTTGATGGACCGTGGAAACGGGACGAAACAAAACGTGCAACCGTTAAGTTTGAAGCGATAGTTCAGATGTGAAAAAAGTTGAGAGTAAACAATATCTTAGCTGTTGTAGGCAGCTCTCAGTTTGGAGAAAATAATTAAATTCTGACCGAACTGAAAAGCTAGCGGCTAAAGGGAGCAGAACCAAAAAAAATTTTAATCTCTAGAATGTCAAACCACTTCAAGCAAACGCTATTTTGTTCGCCTTTACACTTCTGTTAGTTTTACAGAAAAACCTTTGGTCACTGCAAGCAGAATGGGCAGCAGCAACTAGCTGTAGCACTTCCAGTGCAGCCTAAATCACTTCCAGCTGGGATGGTTGCCAGAATAACCACGTTATGCAAAACTGACAGACGGAAAGGTTTATAAAACAACATTCATGTAAATCACAACAAAATATTTGACTGGAGTTTTAAGATTATCATTTAAAATTCTGTTCTATTTCTCCAATCTACAACAGGTGAGATGATGTTTATTCATGACATTTCCAATAAACCCCATTTCAAAAGCTCTATGCTGCTGCTTTACTGTAATACAGCTGCACAAATCTCTTTTCAGGTACTTATAGAGTCTGTTTTATACTTCAGTGGATGAATAAACAGAGCAGCAAACATCTGAAATGAAAGGTCTGCACACGAGTTGCTCCTCGTTGCTCTCACTGTGTTTGTGTTTCAGCACGTCCTTGGTGGAGCTGGAGAAGGGGATCAAAGGCTTCGTGGTGATGTCATCCAACATGGAGGAGACCTTCAACTGCATGTACGACGCTCGGGTGCCGCCGCTCTGGGAGAAGGTGCTGACACATGCAGGGCATCCACAAAAGCTTGACTCTGTTCTGTCTTTTTATAAAGCTACAAAACCAGAACGCAGACACACTTTACCTGCCTGCGTCCTCTGTTTTTATATTTCTCAGGACTCGTGTGCATTTATGCAGATTATATGTGATCAATTGGTTCTGTTATTCAGTCTGTGATGTGCTTGAACTCTTTTATTTTTATCTACCATTGAAAGGCAGCGGTGGATAATAATGTTTCAACTATTTTATGTTTGGAGCCAATCCAGTTCAAGATGGCCACCACGCCTGTTTACCTAAGAAGATTCAAAAATGGGCTATAATTTAGTCATTTTTAGAGATATTGGGCTAACGTTTTGTGCTGTAGTAGCACATGTTCTGAGCGTGACATCTCCTGATATCCTGAGGTTGTGCATCAAGTTATTTTAAAAGTTTGACCAAAACGGCTACAACGTCGTCGTTTCTCACAAATAAGATGATCTTAGTCTAAAACGCTGCCGTGAAATGCAGCTGTCGATATGCATTCCTTTCATTTTTATAGAGTAAAGTAGCAGACACAAACTAGAACGCTATAAGGATCAGTATAGTGAGACTGGACACACACACACACACACACACGGAGTGATGGCTGCACTCCAGCTGTGAACCATCCATTCTGGCTTCATTACCACTGGCCTTCTCTTTACAGCGGGGAAAGAACGCAGGGGGCTGTCAGCTCGGGTCAAGGGGCTCCAACTGATTCTGGCTACAAATGAAAGTGTGTGTGTGTGTGTGTGTGTGTGTGTCCACTGCGCAGGGGTCAGAGGAGTTCATGTTTATATTCAAACGTGTTTCTAATTCTAATGACGGCGCACAAAAGCATCCGTCTCGGAGCTCATATCTTTGTGTTTATTTGTGATTGTCCGTGAGGTGGAGCGTACCCCCCCCCACCCCCACCCCCAC
>NC_051436.1:4785474-4790953 GCF_001649575.2 Kryptolebias marmoratus
CCCCACCCCCCAATGACGAACAAAGCCACTGTCTGTGGCCTAATCGTAGTGTAATAAGCAAAGTAAACCTTCCAAGGCCTGCTCCACTTTCCTAATAAGACCCTGAGCTCATTGTGTTCCAGCCAGCAGCTTATTACCTCTCAATCTACTGTATGTGTGTGTGTGTGTGTGTGTATCGCCTTCCTTTTACAGGAGTATTGGGTAGCCATTAAGGCTGCTGCTTCCAGCTGAGTTTCTCTGTTCTACTGACCGCTTGTAAACGACACAACTCCATCTCTTTGTTTGTTTCTGGCTTTTATTCCAGCTCCTTAAATCTGCTCCGTGTTGCTCCTTTTTTCCTCGTATACCTGTTGTTCACGCGGCCTCCTTCGGTCCCGTTAATCTGCCCCGCTTCTCCCTCCGTTACTCTGTTCATCTCCGTCGTCCTCCTCTCCGACCCTCCTTGGCACGGCAGCCTGTCATTACTTCTGAGACTCATGGCTTTAATTTTGGCCCGTCTATTTTCTCTGTGGTTTCTTTCCCCAAGCGTCTGTTGTTCCTCTCAGCGTGTTTGTTTTTTTGAGGTCTGTGGGTGGAAACGATACGAAACTAATCAATAGATTGCATATCACCAATAAAATGTTAGGCAAATATTTTGCTTTTCCAAGCCTTCGTCGTGGAAAAATGCAGCTCGTGTTTGAATGTAAAACTTCAGATTGTGTAAAATCAGAACGTTTTTTTATTTAAAAATGAAAGGTTTGCAAACAAAGATCAATATAGGCATTTTTGAAACATAACCAATCTTTTTTTATAAGCCTAAAGTTTTTGTCTTGATAATCTTAGTCTAGTTTTATTAAAATTATATCAGAACTAAAGCTGTTATTTGGCGTAAATAATTTTAAAGTATTGTCAAAAACATTTGCAATGATTTAGTTCTGCATTTTTGTCTTTTAGTTTTGTACATCTTTGTACACTAAATACTTTACTTGCATTCCTCAATGTTTTGGATTTATTGTAGCCATGGAAGCTAATTGTAGGTTAAAAATATATTTTTTATCCACTGGTCGTACTTTTGTCGAGTTCTGACCTGTCAATGCCAATTTTGACTGATTCTGATACAAATAAAACCCAACTTAAAACAATTATAAAGTAGAGTTTCTTTTTTAGACTAAATTATAGCTCTCAGATAGTAAAAGGACAACAAGTTATTTGTTATTTGTCCTCTAATAATTGACACCTGTGTCCAGATAAGTTTCTCTTCAGTTAAAAGTTTATTCTGATTGTTTTAGAGCTGATTGGACCTGCTGTGGTCACTGTAAGCTATGATGTGCTGCATTGATCACAGGACAACAGTCTGAGCAGCTGAATGTTGCATTATGATCACCTAAATAAACACAGCGTGGAGTTTTTGTGCGTTAAAATCTTCCATTCTGACTCTGACCCAGAGTTAGGTCTTTAATAATCCCAAAGGGAAATTAAATGTTGTTACTCATCATCCTGGTCTCGTTAAAGAGTTATTATAGAAGCTGATGGCTGTGATTAAGCTTAATAAACAAAAACTCGACACAAATCAAACTCAGATGGTTCTGAACCGTATTATTGTCATCATAATAATAACAGTAATAGTTCAAAAATACAGTTTCCGTTTACTAGTCTCTTCACTTTCTGGGCTTCTTCTGGTTTTACTTTTAAACACATTAAAGATTTTACAAACTGATGATCGGTCCATAAAACCTTCCACCACCAACACTTCCTGTTAGCGCAAATTAGCTGCTTAGCTACAGGTCGTTGACTGAATGGAAAAATTAAAATCGAATTGTTTGAGTGTTGGATTAGTTGGTCTCCGGTCAAACCAGTCGATTGATTGATTGGATCCTGAGCCAACATTGTTCCAGAGCAGGCCCTTCCTGTCTGCAGATAAATATAAGACTAAATGTAAAAGTGATCCTAACTGTGAGTTTTAGCACAGGTCACCTGTTCCTGTGTGCTGATAAGGACCTGCAGTGTAGCTGAGCTCATTACACGAAGCTGCCTCTCCGTCCTCCAGGCGTACCCCTCTCTGAAGCCCCTTGCAGCGTGGACCCGAGACCTCTGCCAACGAGTCGATCAGTTCGCGCGCTGGGCGGAGACGACGCAGCCCCCCGTCTTGTTCTGGTTGTCCGGCTTCACCTTCCCCAACGGTTTCCTCACCGCAGTGCTGCAGTCCACGGCTCGACAAAACAACGTGAGCCCGTTCACATGTTAACTGGACTTTTTTTTTTTTTTCTGTGTTTATCTGCTCGGCCTTATGAGTCCACCCAAGTTAAACAAGCCATCCTCCAACTGAATATTAAGAAGTCAAGATTAGATTTCACATAAGAAAGAATCCACTCCTGAAAACACTCGGAGGCACTCAGGTTTTCAGAAACACACTGCAGTTGTCCCCTGTGGGGGTTTGGCAAACAGTCTGCTGAACACTCTTGTCTCTCACTCTTCTGAGCACAAACACTTAATTAATCTCAGCCTCCTGCAGAAAGCTCGCAGAGCAGAATGGTGTGAGTTCAGACCTGGAGCGCTTTGACAGATGACTCATTTCTTGTCAGCTCAGCCACAGATTCCCACCTTTTACTTTTTTTTTTTTTTCTCTGGTGAAAGGTGAAAATACAGAATCTGACAGAAATCATTCAGTTGCTGAGCCATGAGATATTTCTTTATCAACTCACATCTACTTTTACAGATTATATATGAACAAAAACGCCACTTTTTTGGTTTCTAAAAGATTCTGTGCTGATTATTGTACCAATATGAGCCAAGTTTACAGACCTGGTTGATACATTTCATTAGGATTCTTTCTATCTATCTATCTATCTATCTATCTATCTATCTATCTATCTATCTATCTATCTATCTATCTATCTATCTATCTATCTAACAACATTTTAAACAACATTATTATATAGAAGGTCACAAACAGAACTAATAATGTTCAACTTAAAATGTTTTTTTTATTTTTCCGGTAAAGAATAAAATTAATTTCTTCAATTTGTTAGCCCTTCACTTTTCTCTCCGTTGTTATTAGATCAGTCTTACAGGGGAATATAGAATAGATTGTTAAAAAATGTGCTATTAAAACATAGTTTACAGTGCGATTTGAGACGTTTTTGTATTTAAATCCACAATGATGGAAAATAGCATTTTTAAGAACCCTTCTTAAACCTTAAACTTCAGTCGTTTAGTGAGGAAATTAAATAAATACCCAGAATTCAAAAAGATACAAGATGTTTTTTTTATGTGCTTTAATTTCTGAATTTGTTTAACTTTGTTTAAAGCCAAAAAAGGGGGTTTATATTCTAGATAAAATTGTCTTCCAGGTGGACAGTGTCTATGAAAACTCATTAACATTTAGAGGGTTTTAGTGATCATCCAGCAGTTAACATTGTGTTTATTTGCAGATATCTGTGGACACTCTGTCCTGGGAGTTCATAGTGTCCACTGTTGATGACACCAACCTCCTCACCCCGCCCAAGGTGACTCTTTTTACACTCATGGTGACTCGTTTGCTGCTTTAAGTCCACTTCCTGATCGTTAGTTTTTATCTTTTCTCTGCATCATCCTGTCTGTGTTAAATCTTTTTTAAAACTACGTCACATCTCTGTGGGTTTTTTTTTAGCTCATCTTCTCTTTTTCTTTCAGTTTAAAGTTGCTGTTCCTTTGGTCCCGTCTGGTCATTTTTCTCACACACCTCCACTTTTTTCCATTTTGGTCTCTCTTCTCTTTTAGCGCCTCTTTATTTTTGTCTTTTCTTCCCTCCATCCTTCATTGGCGCTCCATTCTCCACCACAACACTCCTTTTATTTATTTATTTTTTACCGCCCGCTGCTAAAAAAAAACAAAATCTGTGTTAAGAAAAAGTATCTCATAAACCACCAGACTCTCAGAAAGTGATCAGTGGACTTACATTTAAGTTTTACCACAGCTAATCCACCTTAGCAGCACAAAAATGAGTCAACTTTAGAGTTCCTGAGCTTAGATTTGCTGTGGTAGTAGCTGAGAGTCATCTTAATGCCTCCTGTGAGATCTTGTGATTTCAGATGAGATCATCCTTAAAATTCTGTCTGGAAATTTCTATCTGTTTTTGCCCATCCCTCCTCTTTTCTTTCACAGTTTTATTACCTAATTATCTGTGTGAAGTTGCTTGCGAGCTCATTTCCTTGTCCTCCCTGCTTCCCGCCCCTCCAGGACGGAGTTTACATTAAAGGTTTGTACCTGGAGGGGGCAGGCTGGGACAAGAAGAACTCGTGTCTGGTGGAAGCTGAACCCATGCAGATGGTCTGTCCCATTCCCACCATCTGCTTCAAACCGGTGGAAAACCGCAAGAAGATGTCCAAGAGTGAGTCGTTGGGCTCTTTATGCCCCTCTGAGTTGATCGTTTCTCGTCTTGTGCGTCCGCCGGGCGTTTCAGCGTACGTTCAGTCTCTGCCCTGTATGTTTACATGCAGGTATGTACCTGTGCCCGTGTTACTACTTCCCCGTGCGTGCCGGACGGGCCGGTCAGCCATCTTTTGTTGTCGGCGTTGAACTCAGGTCTGGAGCTGTGACTCCAGATCACTGGATCAAGCGGGGAGCAGCTCTTCTCATGAGCCTGGACAGCTGAAGGCTTGAACAAAAACACTTTTTAAAATTATTTTTCTTGTAGTTAATTCATTTTAGAAGTTATTCAGTGTATTTTTTTCACCTAAAAGTATAATTATACAGCAAACGAGTCATTCTGTGTCGTCTTTATTCTGATCAGACAGTTTTTTTTCCTGTTTTGCCTCCGTTCTCCGGTGTTTGCTCACCAGTAATTCCTTCCTCTTGTGTTTTCACTCGGATCCCAGAAATGAGTGTGAATACATGAAGCAGACATTGTACCTGTGGATCAACAAAACTTCTTATAGTTTTACAAGCCTTAAAATGACATCAACAAAAAAACTAATTGCAGTTACCAAACCAGGCGCTTGTTAGTCTGTTTTTAGTCTGATACCTGAAGTTTAACTTATACAGAGGCTGACAGACATTAAAAATGGAAAAAAGATCTCAGGTTCTGTTTTACCTCAGACACCTCAGGAGAACATGGAACCAAACTGTGGTCTCATTGGAGCCAATCTGAGGTGAAGAAGAAGAGATTAAGACACATCCTGGATCCTTTTTTTTTAAATGTGACCATCTGGGAGGAGAACCTGGTAGATCTAGAACTTGTTTGAAGAATTTGATCCCTTTTGATGTGTGAAATTCTCAGAACAAGAAATAAAAGGACCAAATAGGACGAAAATATCCTGGGTGGATGGATGGATGGATGGATGGATGGATGGATGGATGGACGGACGGACGGACGGACGGACGGACGGACGGACGGATAGATGGATGGATAGACGGATGGATGGATGGATGGATGGATGAATGGATAGACGGATGGATGGATGGACGGATGGACGGATGGATGGATGGATGGATGGACGGATGGACGAATGGACGGATGGAT
>NC_051436.1:4791129-4822273 GCF_001649575.2 Kryptolebias marmoratus
GGATGGACGGATGGATGGATGGATGGATGGACGGACGGACGGACAGACGGACAGACGGACAGACAGACGGACGAGCTGAGTGATGGATGGATGGATGGATGGACGGACGGACGGACGGATGGACGGATGGACGGATGGACGGATTGATGGATGGATTCCTGCAGGATCACATCATCCAGGCAGCAGAGACATTTAACCCACATTCTCTCTCTTTTTGACAGAAACTCAGCTTCTGTGACGAGTTCTTCAAAGTCCTTCAGACACCTAAAGTAAGAAATGTGTTTCTAATGAAGCTCTGCCGCCTTTCAACCACAGTTTTAAACCTGTTAATGCTCAGAGAACGTGATGTGGATGAGTCTCAGCTACTACCTCACCAGCATTTAGCTCAATCTGTGTCAGACTCACAGAGTTAACCCATTTTTGTGTTTGCTAAGCTAACTCCAAACAGTAATCAGTTGTAAATGTGTACACACAATGACTGCTTTGTGAGAGACTCAGTCAAATCTGATCGGTGGTTCACAAGATATTTTGCTAACAAACAGGCAAACGCAGGCGGCTGCGTGATCGCCCGCCTTTCGTGGCGGACAGAAATGAGGCAGAGGCTGAAGGAGAAGCTGGACCCGTTCAAACAAATGAATTCTAATGAATCTTCTCAAACAAGACGTTTTGGAGTCGCTCAGTCGGCGCCTCGTGAGAGAAAGAAGGCCCGGACTTCCCCGCTGGAAGGACTCGGCCCAAAAGCCCCTGAAAAGGGGAGGGAGAGGGGAAAAACAAGAGAAGGACCCTGGAGAAAGAAGGATCCAGTAATGAGAGAGAGGGGAACCAGTAAAAAAAAGGGGGTAGGTGCAGTTCAAGGTTGTATTCAGAAATAAGGATTGTCCTCCCTCTGAAAGACCAAACACAGACTTCCTCGGGGTTTAAGAGCCTCTTTATCAAACCCAGGTCTCTGAGTGTGTGAGTGTGCACACTGGTGGTCTCTAGTTGGTGGGAGGCGGAGGGAGGGCAGCGTCCTGAATTCAAATTTAAATGGGCTTTTTCTCCCGTTTTGGTTCTGACGAATATAAGACTTCAGCTGAACTAGAAAGTCCAGTGAGACCATTTTACTCAGTTGATATTAATCATTTTTATAAAATACGATCTGGAGCTCTTTATTTCAGGGCATTACAATAAGTATTCTAAAAAACATTAGGTAAACCATGATTATCTCCTGTT
The DNA here is from genome assembly GCF_001649575.2 of Kryptolebias marmoratus. Lineage (NCBI taxonomy): Eukaryota > Metazoa > Chordata > Actinopteri > Cyprinodontiformes > Rivulidae > Kryptolebias > Kryptolebias marmoratus. The sequence goes on from NC_051436.1 coordinate 4,792,342, forward strand.
TTTTGATCTGTAAGTCTTGCATGAATTAAACACACCCTGCATTTGAAGTATGGCAGGCCATTGCAACATATAATCAAACTACACTGCTATGTCAAATTACTTAAAGGAATAGTATAGCTATTTTAAAGTGATGGTCTGTCAAATAGTTATTAATACTTAGTACCTTATCAGCTGTGACATCAGACCTGTGTTTGAAGTATGGCAGGCCATTGCAACACATAATCAAACAACATGCCTGTCTAATTCCTTAAAAGGATAGTATAGTATTCTTTTAAAGTGATATTCTGTCAGTGCTAAAATGGTTAGCCAAACAAAGTAGTGTTTGACTATTATTTGACAAATTAGCTTGCCATACTTGAATGGATCCTGTTTCAAATACTCCCGAGAGCCAACTTTAGAGATAGTCTGTGGATTTTTGAAGCAATGCTATGTTGGCGCTATAATGGCTAGCCAGAGTAGCTATTACTTATTATTTGACAAATTATCTTGCCATACCTGATGAGTTCTGGTCTCAGGCACTCCTGGGAGACCACTTGGAGATGTCTGGTGACTTTGTTTTTTTTGAAGTGACGTTCTACCACTTCTAAAATGGTAGATATTACCTATTATTTGACAATCTGGCTTGCCATACATGAAGAGTTACTGTCTGGAGTCAACCTTGTCCAATCTGACTTTATGATTTAGGTTTTTTTTTTAGTTTCTCTAAAGGTTTCAAGCACCTGGCAGACAACTTTTAATGCTTCGAGGAGCTGCTGGCAAATAAAAAAAAATGGAGCCTGACTGCTGAACCAGAGAGGTATGAGGGTAAAAACACCAGCTCTCCATTGAACAGCAGTTAATGAAGGAGGGGCAGCTAGTGTCCGAGAATCTTCCACTGAAAATAAACCTGCATGAGGGAGAAGAGAGGGAGGAGGAGGAGGAGGAGGAAGGGAAGGAGTCTCCGTTTCAATGGAATAAAAACTGCGCAGTTTCTTTAAGGACTCCCCGCTCGGATCGCACTAAATCAGCGCCACTGGTTTGATTATTCTTGGACGGTTGCTACCCGCGCTGCTCTTGCTTGCTTTTCATTTATTTTATTTATTTTTATTTATTTATTTTTCAGTGCCAGCTCAGAGGAGGAGGAAAAAGAGCTGTGCAATCATTTAGAAAAGGCGATGATATGACTGTGCAGAGGTGCAACATCACCCGCCGTCACGTCGGAGGGGTTTATTTTTTATTTTTTATTTTATTTTTTTATTGCGCACATTTGTTTTCGCTCGGCGTGGACAAGTGCGCATCTAAACGCGTTTTGGATGCTGAATGGAGTGTGTGTGTACGTGCTTTTTTTTTTTTATTACATTTTTTGGGGATGGGAGGGGAGAGAGGGGATTTTAGGGGGGCTGCGTCATCCGTGGCTGGAGAAGATGGACTGCTGTGTGCAGGTCTTTCACTATTACAATGTTGTTGTTTCTAACTGCGAGTCTCCTCCGTGAAAGGTAGGAATAACACTGTTTCCTTCAATGTAACACCAACTCTAATGTCTTCTTCCTGCAGGGGGAAAAAAATCAACCTTAAGAAGTAGAAAAATCAGGAAATTGCACTTCTGATTCTGTTCTTAACCCCCCTTCCTTATGAGCTGAACCATATTTATTCATAGTGATTCAACTTCACATGGATACGTGTGCAACTTTCTCTTCTACAGGGGGGGTTTGTTGTTGTTTTTTGTGTTTTTTCCTCCCTAAACTGGACTTGGTGATGTCATGTTTTCTACGGCGATGAGAGGAATAGTTTACGGGAAACGAAGGACTTGGTGATGTCGCAATCCGGCTCGTGTCGACCTCACATCCCTACAAATAAATTGGTGGAGAGAAAAGAAAAAAAATGCGATAAATGGCGTTTGTAGCCCGAGCGCGTGACTCGCAGCGTTGTGTTTCTGTGGATTCGTGGGTGAAATGCGGTCATTCAGGCGTAAACGTGGAGCTCTGCGGGCTCGAGAGGAAGGAGTGTCGCATTTTCTTTCTGAAATGTCATGTGGTGAAGTTGTGGCGGGTTCTTTACTATTTCCAGGAAGAGCGTTTGAATTTTTTTTCCCTGGATTTTCTTTCTGTTTTTTTTTTTTCTCTCTCTCTTCCTGTCTCCACCCCTCTCCGCGCTGCTCCGCTTGTAATTCGCTTCGCGGCCACAAGATGGCGACGCAGGACAAGCGGCGCGGTCAGAACGCGAGGAAAGGTCTGCCTCATTTACGCGCCTGCGCACAAGAACGGCTAATATGTTTAGCTATCGGGGCTGCTTGAAGGCGGACCAACTATGTAGCCTTAAATATATTAACGAAATCAGATAATGTGTTAAATATATCGCGACACCGCCTCATTTTGAGGGCATTGCCTCTCTTTTTTAAACTCCTCCGTTACTACGTTTAGCCAGCTTCTGCACCGGCGACAAGAAAAGGAGCGAACCTGTTGTTATGTTTCCGTTGACCCTCTGACTGAAAACCCGTTTTTTAGCAAAGACACAAGAGACATTTATTATTTATTTGTTTAATTCTGTATATATAGTTTTCAGGTCTCTAGCAGACCAGGAAGAGTCTTGTGACTCTAACTCCGCCTTGGCGTAGCTGAAAAGCGTCACATCCGGCTCACGTTGCGTCCAAATTCCACAAAACTTTTTTAAACCATTATTTTTATATGGTTTTCATATGTTTATTGTGTATCTTGAAAAATAAGCTAACTTACAGATTTATATCTCAGTCTGAAAAGTCAATACGTTTTGAGTTTAGTGTTGATGTCCCAGAATGCATTGCGCGAACAGCTGCAAAAAATTAAAACTAATTGCGGACAATAATAGGAAATGTCAGGATTTTTATACATTAGGATGGTTTACATTAGCTTCCTAATTTTAATTAATTCCTTTATTTACTTATTTTGTGTCATGCCACAATGACTGTGTGGATTAATTTACTGGAAAAAACCTGTGAGTAACGACGATAATATTTTATTTAACCATTAAAATGAGGTATTACGGAAAACTTTCCTAATGGAGTTTGTGTTAAAACAAATCATGTCAACTGAAAAAGCTTCGTAAGTGATTCTAAATGATATGGAGGTCATGTATCTGAGTAAAAACAGGAAAGTTGTTTTAAAATAAAAAAAAGTTTGAGATAAAAATTTGATTTTAATGAATAAATATGTGAAAAAAATGAAATTATTTTAGAGATTGCCATGAAGCCTTTAGTAGGTATGTTACTCTGAGGGACATTGCCGAAAAGAATTGACTTATGGATTGGGATATTGGGAATCTGAATCCATAATAAATAAATAAATACTCAGAATTCCACCAGTCCAGTTGTTTACATCCCATTTAAAGGGGAGTGATGGTGTAATTTAGGACTTTAGCTCCAACAAAAGCTGCTTGCTTTTCCTCCAGGTGTAAAAAGAAACTGGAACAAGCAGATCAATGTGTGGAATAAGCTGTTTTTTAGCTGTGGTTGAACATTTCAGCCTCTGGAGGGCGACTCGCTCCCAGCCCGGCTCCTTTCTTTGGGTTTTGTTCTTAAAAACAGCAGCTTTACTGAACCCAGTGAACTCTGGGAACCACAGGGGTCAGAGACATAAAGGATAAATGTATGGATTTTAAACGCCTCTCAGTTCTGGATAACTTTCTTTTAATTTCCTGATTCATTTTGTCAAAATAAATCACTCAAACACACTGATTTTCACAATAATTGCATATAAAAGACAATTATTGTCACTTTAGTGCGAGAGGATAAATCAATGTAAATGTTAATGTTAATCAATGTTATGTTTTGGTTTTTCCAATTTATGGTCGTATTTGATCTATTTAAGCATCAGTACCTGGAGATATAATATGTTTAAAAGAATAAAAATGTGTTCTTTATGCAGACTGTATCAGATACGCTGAGCTTAGGATATCCAAGAAGATCTTATATTTACAATATATCTATTTATTTAGAAAATCAACAGTAAAATCTATTTAATTTTGGAAATTTGAAATAGAAAACTTCCAAAAAAACAAAAGAATTTTATCTCCCAAATGTCTCTGCAGATGCACGTATCAATACTTCTATATCATACAGTGTTGTTTGTGCGTCATTAAATAGATTTGTTTGTGTTTTCCATTTGGAGGAAAGGAGTAAGAAACATGGCCAGACGTCTCTGCGCTGTGTTTGAGGAGCCACCAGCGCTGGACTGAAGAGAAGAAGAAGAAATTTCGAATGAATCCACGCTGACGTCTGAGCTGATCTGCGTCGGCGCTCAAAGATGGTAAGATGGACTTTCTTTTATTCGTTTATGTCGTTTGTTTCAACTTTATTTACTGGAACTCCTTTTTAAAGAAGAAATTAACTCGAGTAAGATTTAAAGAAATGTGAACATCTGACAAATATCAGCGGACGACCTGTTCTGATGGATATCAGCCTCTCTGTTTACATTGTTTCTTTTCCTGCAGGGCGATGACCTTCATCCGCCTGCAAGCGTTCACCTGCTCAGGTAAGAACCTGCTGACCTTTTATCTCGTCTCCGTCCTGCCTGTGAGAAACGAGACACGCATGACTTCGCCGTTCGCCTCCGTCGGGGTCTTTTTGTGTGATCGGATTTTGTTTTTTTTAAAACACGATGAAATGCTCGACCAGAGGGTCAGTCTGCAGTCACGGGGAAACAAAAATCCATAAATTACGTATCAGGATGGAATGAAAAATCATCTGGTCTTTACTGGAGTTCTTCTTAATTATTCACATCTGACCTCAGGTGAAGAAAAACTCTGAACAGTTTCCACCGAGTCGTTATTTTAAAAATAAAAATAACTTAAAACAGAAAAGTCTGTGAGATTCAGTAACCTGCTGAACCACCCTCAGCTTTCATTACTCCAAGTTGTTGTTTTCTGTCTGACTTCATCGGTTTCTCGCGTGGTTGTGGAGGAATTTTGGCCCACTCTTCTGTCACGCAGCAGCATTTCAGTCGGGCCGAGGTTCTGGTCTTTCTGACCCGTTCTGCTGTAGATTAGCTGCTTCGGCCGTCGGACAGATGTCCTTTAGAAAACGTTGGTCTGCAGAGGAGTTCACAGTCCAAGGTGCCCACATCATCAGCCCTCCACCGCCGTGCCTGACAGTTGACGTGAGGTGTTTGTCCTGCGTGGTCTCGTCTCTGTAAAAGGTGAAGTTCATTCGGATGCAACTTTTTCAAACCTAAAAGTTGCATCTCGTGGCGCTGTGGCTGCGGGTGACTAGTTAGAGACACAAAAATGCCAAAAAAACGCAAAATTTCCCTTTGAACCAAACTGAATGGGATGTTTGCACAAACTCCGGGTGAAATTTGTATCAAACTTTGCCAGGAAATGCATAGATATTGACACAAACTCGAGAAAAAAAAAAAAAATATCCATCAGGACAAAAGTGACTCTCTTAAAAACATCGTAAAACCCTTTTTTTAACGTTTTGAGACGTCCTGGGAACTCCCAGGAAGTGTGAGCTTTGGCTTTTCTGTCATTTATGATGGTTCTTCTTAAGCTGCTTTATCAGCCGAAGTCGTTTTTTTTTTTTTTTTCTCATTTCTTCTTGGCCTGCTCAGTTTGTCGTACATGTTCACCTTTTTTTTTTTTACAGATGTGCGCACACACCTAACGTAACTCCAGCTCCGTTTTATTTTCACACACACACCTTCTGACACACGTCTCCATAACACCCCCCTCGCTCCTCCCGCTCGGTGTTTTGATCCGCCGCTCGGGGACAAAAGACGCACGTTTTCCCGTAAAGCTGCCGTCTCAGAGGACCCTGGCTAAGTCTTCCACACCTGGGGTTTTTGTAGCTGACGCAGCTTCGTTACATACGTTTGCAGCTGCTCGTGAATTAGCTCAATTACACGCATGAACACGTGCGGAAACAGGCTTACGGCCGGGCTCGCGATGAAAACGATAGCCACCGGTTATGTTTGGGGACGTAAACGTGCCGTAAGATCACCATTTCTTTGGTCACTGACGCTTTTTAAGGAATACCTGGGCGTTAAAGCACACTTGGTGCTCGTTAAATAATCCTAATAATCATATGGAAATAATCATAAGGAAGAGAATATTGCTCTCAATACACACCATGGTGTTTACAAAATAAAAGCACAAAAAATCCAGATACAGAAAAGGTGTTCCATAGAAAAAGGAACATTTTCTTGTTTAGACTTTCTAAAAAGTAATTAAAATTAAGGATCTCTCCTATAGGATCAGGGCCCTGATGGATTTATAGACAGATATTCCAGCAGCTTCTCTCTGGGGTTTTATGAGCTTTACTGAAAAAAATCGTTGTGTTGTAACACGCCGACATGTCTGGAGTGTGAAAGTATTTTAAAACAGAAAAAACAATGAAAGCAGATTCAGAAACATTTGCAATCTGGGTATTTCTCATGGAGCTCCATTCAGCACCATCAGTTTAATTACCGTATTTCCGGACTATAGGATGCACTGGATTATAAAGACGAACTGTCAGTAAATGGTCCATTTTCAGACTTTTCTCATATATAAGACGCATTAAGCGAAACAGAACAGGCCCCGGTCTTTTCAGAGAGTACTGCACCGACGTAAAGGCCCCCACATACTTGTGTGTACTTCACTGCTCGGACGTCCGCTGGTCTTCTGTGTCGTGAGACGTGTTTGTATTCATGTGATTAACAACCAAGAACCTAAATAAGGCGTGAATCTGTTTTTTTTATCAATTATGACCTCATCGGACCGTTTTGTGTGCGACACCAACCGCTCTCAGGTGAGAATCGGCGCCAGCGTGCAGCGGCTGCCCTGGTGGTGAAGAAACGAGCTAAAGGCTCCTTTTCTTTTCTGTCGTTTTTGGAGAAAATTGAAGGCTTTAAGTGCGAAATCCGGTGTACATATCCAATCCAGCTGCTCCGCTGACTCTTCAAGCAGCACAGCTTAGCAAGTCGCTTTTAAAGAAACCTCTAAAAACCTGCGTCTCAGCTGATGGCGAGCGGTTTGTAAACAGCGTTCGCTCACGTCTCCGTGTTCGCAGCGGTTCTCAGTTTCCTCTCCTGACTTGCAGAGGCTCAGAGTTTTGTTGCTTCGGTGTTAAATAAGTCAGAGTTTGACGTTTTTGGTGAATTTTGAAGCCGAGCTGCACTGCAGCGCTGTGGACAGACCACTTCCCTGACAGCTGCGTTTTAAAGCTTCACATGTAGTCAATAATAGAGCATTTGTAGCGGTTCCTACATCTGTTAGTAGTTGTGTTCACACGCAGCTCGGCTTAATTGCTGCTCCTTTTTGCAATTTTTATCGTTGTTCCTTTTTTTAAAATCGCACGCGTCTCGCATCAAACCGGATGTGAGCCTTTCACGTTGGCTTTCCGAAAACACCGGCATATTTTTGATCAGAGCCTCCGAGAGTCACCTGAAGAGACGCTACAGCTCCAGAACCGCGGGTCCAAAGAACGCCGGTGGCGACGTCTGGCGTCTCTTTCCTTTTCGTGAAAAGTTTGTGCCTTGTGGCGAACCCTCCATATTTGCTCTGGAAGCTTCTCTTTGTGCTCGGCCGGGATAATGATAAGCCGACCTCCTGGAGAGTTGTCTTCTGTTGGCTGGATGCTGGGAAAGGTTTTTTTTTTTATCGTAGAGAAAAGATCCTGCCCTCATCCGTCAGCGCCGTCTTCAGAGGCCTTTTTATCTCGTAGTGAAGGATTTTTTTCTCCCCTCAGAATGAACCAAACTCTGCGTGTGACCACTTAATGTTTCTGGTATCTTGGATGGATTCCTTCATTTTGATGTGGTGTTTTTTTTTGTTTTTTATCACATTTTGTGAGTTTTCAGCATTTATTTTAGCAACAGCTCCCTTGAAATCAACTTCCTGTGTTTCACATACTTAAGTAATAATAATTTAAAGAAGCAAACACGTTTAAAATTCCAGTTTCTTGACGTTTCAAGACTTTTTGGACACTTCCTCATTTGCAATTTGTCTCCAACAGACCATCGCAACACAGACTTTCGGCCTGATGGTTACTTTGACGGTTCGTCCCATGAGACCCAACATCCGTGTCTAACACCTGACCACAACACACACATCCACAACTACGGAGATGTTTGAACGCTTGACTTTCAGGGACTTTCAGAGTCTTTTACGCTTACGGTTTTGATGTCGCACCTGGTTCCAGTTTTGTCCGATTGGGTTTAAGACGTGGTAGACGAGTGACACGTGTTCGTGCTTCGCTACTCTTCGGAGCGAGCGAAAGCAGCTCTCTTCCTGACATTATGGGGTGGAAGAAACTACATTATGCAGGCTGTAATTTGCTGGTAAACCCAAGCGAACGGTGAGCGCTCCAGTTAATCAGCCTTTGGGGAAATTGTTGCACTTTATTTTGAAAACCCATGTTTGTTGGGGCTTCATGCAGAGCTTTGGATACAACCTTAATATTCTGTTTTTTATTTCTCTTTTCTTTGAGACCCTGAAAGCCATGTGCCAGCCACATGTGCCACACAGGAGGAGGCTCACACAAGGGTCTTTGCTTTCATACCATAATAAGTTAAAATATATATTTTTTTTCTTTATCGGCGCTTCGGTCTGTTTGTAATTACGTTTTTCATTTTGCGTAATTTCCTTCTCTCTTTGTTCCCCCGGTCTCCTCCTTTCTGCTGCCTTTGGCTGACGTTGCATTTCTGAAAAGAAGGGAAACTGTCTCAGACTCTCAGAATGGAGGCCGTCGGACACAAAAGGAATAACGAATAATGATGCTTTTGGTTTCATTCGGAGCGGATTTGAAGAAGAGATTCAGGGAGAGAGGTGGTGAGAGCTGAGTCAGGATGCTCAGGGGAAGGACGGCAGGAAGCTGTGGGTGAGGAGGAAGACGGGATGGGCGGTAAACTCCTCTTCCTCCTCCTCATTAAGGGAGGGAAGGAGGCAGAGGAGGAGCTGACATCATCCACTTCCTGGAGGTCTGTGAGGGCGTGTTGCAGCGTGTTTCAGACTACAGCTGGGGGAGAAATGCTGAGTCTGTGGAAAACAGTCTGAGCTCGAGATGAGAGGAAATTTAAAGCAAAAAGACAAAGTCAGGTTATATAACTTAAGTTTCGACTGAGAACATTGGGTTTGTGTTCTGTGAGGAGGACACCTACAGACCCTTTTTAATTTTTATTCTTAAATAGTCTGTTTCTTTGTGTAGAGAAACCTCTGGAAACAAGTCCATTTGTATCTTGAAGGTTTGTAGGCAGACATATTTTCCTCATTTAGAATAAAGAAAATTTAAAGTATTAAATCATTTTCAGCCTATTATTTTTTACCTAATACAGCTAGAAGCATTTTATGGTGAAATAATAATAAAACAATAAATAATTAAAGGCGATACTCCAAGGAAAACATCTCCCGCCACCTTTCATGCCAACGTTTTAGACTGAGATCCTCTAATGCTGAGAAATGACGGTCATAACTTAGACAGAAAAATGTTATTTACAATATGAAGCGATATCACAGAATGTCACACTCAGATTATGCGCTAAGGATGATTCTCAGCTACTACCACACCAAGTTTTAGCTCAGTATCTGATAAATTGGCTGAATTGGAGCCATTTTTGTGTTTTTTCTAAGGTCGGTTGGATTAAACCGGGTTGGCTCCAGATGTAAATCAGTTGTGGGGTGCTGTGAGCATGAGCTACACAGAGCTGGCAAATGTCTGGGAAAGATTCATGTTCAGAATTTAAAAATATATATTTCTGCAACATTTGGATCCTGAATATTTGTGTTCAGACTTGTTCAGATTCAGAGATTTGACTGAACTGATTAGTATCGTGTAGATGACGTCAGATCACAGCCTGATGCAACTCTTCGCCTCCTCAGCAGTTTTTATTCAACTCTGCAGCTGGTTAAAAACAGTTTTATACTCCTGGGATTTCTGCTTCACATTTATCGTCACAAATCCGGGTTTTCTCGGCTCCACGATCATTTCTGCTGCAACGTTTGTACTGTAGGACAAGTAAAACTGATAGAAAACCTCTCCGGAGAAGTAATTAAAATTTTTTTGCTGGATTGAAGAGCTAAAAAAATCTCAAAAAGTCTCAAAAATCATCGTAGCAGTTCATGTAAACACAGTTTTATAAACCTTTACGTCGCGATTAACTGCAGGTCACATGGATACTCCTGCTGGGAGTGGCTCAGGCTGCTGCGGATGTGCTACAGCTGGCTGCTACTGCTGTTTGTGCTGGCAAATAACCATGAAGCTCTACGTAAATAACCAGGGAATACAGTATTAATGATGAATAAGCGCCATGAAAGCTTAGGAGCTGTAGCTGTTCTTGGATTTGGTCTCGGCTTCACTCAGACGATTCAGTCGTATCGTCGTCCGTTTTTCTCAGAGCCACATTTGTTTCCTTTGATGTTGATTTTAAAACTAGCTGCAGCCTTTTTTTGCTTTTGTACAAACCTGGATCTGTGAAAAGACACAATAAAAAATTAATAAATAAATAAGAGATGTGTCTGAAAGGCTTTTGCGGGTTTAAGGATACGGAGGATGTGCATCTCTGTTTTAAAGAAAAAGTGCAAATCTCGTGAAATCCCAGCTTCTCCAAATCCCTTTCTTGAACAAATCCACCCCCCTGGCCCCCTCCCTCCATCGCTCCCCATCGCTCTCCTCCAGCTCCCGTTCTGGCTTTCTGCCTCTCAGGTTTCTCCCAGCCCCCCTAAACCCTCGCGGCCCCCCTTTGACCCCCTGTTACCCCCTCATCTAGCAAGCCTCTCTCCCTCCCCAGGGCAGGCTCGCAGCTCCCTGTTCTTTTGTGCTTTCCTCCTCCTCCCGCCTCCCCCCCCCCCCTCTGCCTTTGTGTGTGAGAGGCCGGCGAAGGGTGATGGGAGAGGCGGCGGGCTGCGGGGGGGGGAGATGGGACGCATGAAGCTGGAGCCTTTTATTTCGACATGCTCTGATTTGACTCACTGAGAGAGACTTACCTTCACCTTCAACCAACCACAAATGTCCTGTTTTTTGTTCCTTTTATATAAATCTGAGCAGCCATACACAGAAAGGAACATTTTACAGAAATTAATACAACTAGTCAGTGAAGCGTGGTATAAATCACCCTAAAATAAATAAAATACTGTACGGTTCTTTTTCATGGATGAATAGATCGTTGTTAAATGAGAGCGATTCATTTTTATTACTGGATAATTCATAATTATCACTCAATTAGAAATGGGAAAAAACCCCAAAGAAAACCTGTGAAAGATCTTAAAGATTGAAGTATTTCTTAAAACGACTTTTTAAAAATACGCCAACACAACTTTGACTATTTAAAAAAAAACAAAAAGAAAGAAATGCACAGCGGCTGAAGACTGTACGATTCAGTCAATTTAGCAGTAAAATCTCAACGAGGTTGTTTTTGTACGACTTCATTAATCTTTTGTATTGCGGAGGAGGCGAACTGGTGATAAAACAAACAATCTAATTAAATCAACGCGGATAAAGTTGAGGTATTAAGCTCTTCTTGAATAAAACGACGACGACGAGAAGCCGTGGAATTTTTTTTTTAAATGGCTTTCTGGAAGATTTTAAGGTTTTATGGAGAAGGATAATCTCATTAACAGTTTAGGAGCAGCTTCAAAGACACAATACTCTTCTTTTTTTTTTTTTTGCATTTAAATTGTAACACAAGTGAGCCACTGTAAACACATGCAGTCACCATAACAACCTCTGGACCTTACTTACATCTGGGGATATACTATTAATCTCTTTATATTGAAATAAGTTTCAAGAAGGACTCGATAGAGGGCAACATAGAGCAGTGCTAACATCAATATAATGTGAGTATACAGTATATTGGTGCTACAGTGAACAAACCCTTCTTAATTATCCTTTTTGTTTCTGTTTTTAGTGGAAAAATGCTTTGGCTTTTTTCCTAAATGTGTTACATTTTGATCTGAAGCACTCGTATGCCTGTTTTTACGCATATTTAAACTATATTCTTGCTGTTTAAAATAAAAAGTAGAGCAGGTTAGAGTCTGAGATGTGTATCTTAAGTCACGTGGTTCCTTTACAAACACATTCCGAGCCGATGACCCGACAGGTGACACGGGTCGCCGAGTTCAGACAGTGGAAGTGGGCCGTTACGTCGCTAAAAGGGCTTTATTGTTCATCTGTTAGCCCGACAAGGTGTCCAGACACTGAAGGCATCACTCACCCGCTGACCTACCTGAACGTGTCGCCGAGCCGCTGTCAGCTTTGAAAACGACGACGACAACGAACCGACAGAGGGGGGGGGGACAGCGACGACGAAGCGCACGCGTGAAACTGAAACCGCTGAGAAATGCGTGCGAGCGCAGAGATGAAAGCGTTAATAAGGTTGTCACAGTGTGCGTACATGCATTATGCATTTCTTTGTCCAAAGAGCCACAGCATTGCACATGCATTTTTTAAAACCCAAGGAACAGAAAGGTAGGTCACGCTCGGTGTGTGTGTGGGTGTGAAATACACACACACACACACACACACACACACACTCGCTAAGAGTGCATGCACAGTGGGAGAGTATATTCCTGGAAAGCCTGTAGCTTCTGCTGTTATCACAGTTAACTCGATTAGAGGAGCTTCGGCTGCCATGGCCTCTGCACTGAGCTGCTGCATGAAGACACACACACACACACACACACACACACACACACACCATGCAAAAAGCCCACTTTAGATTTAATTTAATCAGCTGAAACAACATACACAGAATTTCTAATCGTTATAACATTTGCACTTGTTCCAATAAAGTTCCATCCTTGTATATTTAGGCAATAATGATAAATTTACCTTTGATCATTTGGACCAAACACCATGAAGACGAGGTGCCTCCACTAAAAAACACCTATTCTCTTGTTGCATTCAAGCCCCAACTCGAAAAACATCTCATAGCTATTAGAGTTAGCATTATGGATATGACAAATTATCACAATATTTTCTGGTATTTGTAGCGATTATGATAAATGACAATAAAAGCTATTACACTTCAACACTGTATTCTGGCTTTAAATTCATTACTGCATACAGTAACACAAATATTGCTCTAAAAATAAAACCGTCATTATCAAATGGACTGCTTTACCCCGCTAATTACATGAAATAGTATTATCACTGCTGCTACTTTTCTATGCTCTTTGTAAAGCGACGTTTGGAGCCAGAGAAACTGATGTCAGCTAATTAATTAACTGTTGGTGTGTCGAGTTGTTTGCTCACCTGTCTAATTGTAGTAGATTTTCAGCCGTGAGGTTGAGTTCCCCCCCCCCTGCTACAGTGGGGAAAAAACAAAAAGCAAAGATAGATCTTTCATTAAATATTTAGAATTTTTATTTAAAAGTCTCGGCTTTAAACAACAGAGGTTAAGGAGAAAACGGAGTAAAATTCTTGGGGAAGCGAAACTCAGCAGGGAGCACATTTTATATTAACAGGTAAAAATCTATTTTTAGATGCATATAATCCAAGCGCTACATAATGCACCAGATATTAGCTTAATTCTTTAAATAAAACTGTTGGAATCAACTCTGGTCTGTTTATTAGCAACATCTGGATGGATTTTAATGAAACCCTTCAATGTAACGACCAGATTAGATTTGAAGTCAACCTTTTCAAACACAAAAATGACTAAGAGTCGGTTTACTCTGAGCGCTAACGGATCATGCCGGGTCTCACATTAACACTTGAGGTCGTGCATGCCATTTTTATTTTCAAGATTTGACCTGAACAGCAGTAAGTCTATCATTTATCAGCGTGAGATGAGCTTCGTTTAAAGCTCTGGCGTGAAAGACGATGACTAATATGCATGCTAGGTCTTTAATTTATCAACGTTAACAAGACTATTCATTACTGTGATGGTAGGTTTAAGTGTTTCTTTGTGCGCTCAACAAAATACAGAGTGGAAATTTATCAATTGTTTGCTGAACTGTGTCTAAAGTATGTATCTGGGTTCATTCAGGCTCATTAAAAACATAAAAAAACATGACTCCAGTCTGCAGGAATGTGTAGCGTGTTGCCCTTTAAATCCAAGATGGCATCTTAATGCGCACGCTGATTGCTGTGTTCCAATTAACGAAACACCAACAGAAATCTCAGTCGGTAAACGAGCTTTTCATGCAAGGTGTTGACCTTTGCATAGGGATCATGCTAATCATTGATCGCTTAAATAAACACAAGCCACCATAAAACCCGTTATTGCCCCTCCCACAGCCTTCCTATAGACGCCCAACGTAATTAAGCCCTGGGGGTAATTGGTTGGCTAATTGCTGCTGGTTAAATACATACATCGTCGAAGATCAAACTCAAGGGGAAGCGCTGCAGTTTCTTTTAATTACCCGCTGTTAGGTTTGACAGCTGACCCTGAGTGCTGGTTTTGGTGCTGATGGGTAAGTTTTGTTCTTTAACCTCCCCTCCAGTGTGGTCAGATGGATGGTTTGTGGGACGAGCAGACACACTTCCCTTGTTGTCCTCTGAGCTCGGGCTTTTTAGGCAGCAGACCCATTCATCATGTGTCTGTGTTCAGAGGAGCTGCTATTCATTGTCTCTCCTCCTGCTTATTCTCCTGGAGCCGGCCTGTCTCATCTCTCCACCTTTCTCCCTACTTCTCTCTTTGTCTTTTTGTTACCCCCCTCCTCCTCCTCCTCCCGTCTCTCTTCCTTCTGTTTTTTAAGTCTTTGATACTTCCTCTCCTATCGCTCAGAGCCTCTACATGCCTCACCTCACTTAAAGAACAAGGAGGAAGAAACCAGTTATCTTTTCTTAGACTGTGTGCAGATTTGTTTCAGGCGTGCATGTTACAGACTCTCTGCAAAAATGGCTTTTTAACAGAAATAATGGCTCAAACGCCAAACATCTTTTTGGTCAGTAAGAAAAGGGTGATTCCAAACCAAGAAAACTTCAGAGTGTAAACCCAGCTAACACCCAAAGGCTTTGGAAGAGTTTATAGTAAACATTCAGTCTCAAGTCAAATGAATCTGTGGTATTTTTCAGCTCCAGCTTCACTTGCAGTGAAGAAAAGATAATTCCCGGGGTGAAGATGCTAATTTTCTCTCGAGTCTCTTTATTTGAACGTGTGAGAGCAGCACATCATGGCAACAAATTCAAGCCCCTTGCTTCTGGACCAGTTGTCTAGGTAGTAGCTGAGAGTCATCCACAACACATACCCCAACATGTCTAACTATGTCTCTTCCTCATTAGAGATGATTGTAGTTTACAACTCTAGCATAGCAGACTGTCGTGTTTTTTTTTTTAGGGTTTGTTACCAAACTCTGTGGAAAACAAAGCTATCCTTTAACTCAGCAGTCCCCGACCTTTTTACCTCCACGGACCGGTTCATTATCAGACGGTATTTTCACGGACCGGCCTTTAAAGGTGTGGCGGATAAATATAACAAAATAAAACAATACAACCGGCATGAAAACGGGGGTATTTGTTAAAACGTAATAAACGTAAATCCAACGTGTCCTCGCAGCTTTGTTAGCTGCGTTATCAACATGAATAACAGCCTCTCCTCCCCCTGATGTTCTCTGTGCCTAAACGTGCCCTTCAAAATAAGAGACACCTCAAAGAATCCAACTCGCCATAATGCTGAATCAGTGGGAGCCCTGTGCCTGTTTCTCAGTAACCAGACGGTCCCATCTTCCAGAGACGTTTGTTTTTTACTCGTTTTGCTGCTTGTTGGTTTGTTTTTCGCAGTAACGGATCACGTGACCCAGATAAGCGTTCTGACATGCATCATAGACTGATGTAGTGGAGAGAATCCGGTCGTTTTTTCAAAATAAATGTCGTTCAGACTCCGAAAATTAAAACAAACAGGAAATACTGTAAGTTAATTATTCTTTCTGTGCGGCCCGGTACCAAATAACCGGTCCGTGGCCCGGAGGTCGGGGACCTCTGCTTTAACTCATTAAAAGGCCCATTTCTTCACGGCTAATGACCATTTCCTGCAGATGGAGTGTTTCTGACTTAAAGAAGACGAGGACTGTATTTCTGCAACAATTACATTAAACCTTTTAAATCTTGAGAGGGAGGATTGAATTTATTTTAAAGCTTGAAACAGATGTTTCTTGAGGTGAATCCTTTCTGAGCTTCACGGTTTGAACTCTGTCCTGTGCAGTTGTACATTCACAGATGTACAGATACAGCACAGCTCCTCTTCTTTCTTTTTTTAGCCTGTGGAGCTTCTCGGTGCCTGATCTAATCAGCGATCTGTTAGCTCCGTACTGTATGTACTGTACATGGTGTATGAAGCGCACTGCACGGGCCACATCCAGAGCAGAGATCAGGCTTGTGTTGCCATGGTGAAAATGAAATCCAAAATGCAGAGCTGCTAGGAATCCTCCGATTGGTCCGAGGCGCATGCATGGGATTGTGATGCGAGCCGCCGGCTGACCAATCGGTCGCAGGCTGAGCCGGGGTTGTTGCTAAGGGGAGTAGCCTGGATCAGTCAGCTGGGTTTTCTCTCTCCCTCCTCCTCTCCCGCTGTTCGCTCTACCTTTGCCCTCATTGACTCCTTCTCCCCCCCCCCTTCTCCTTCCTACATCTCTCCCAACATTTCTTTCTGCACTTCTACACGTGCAAAAGGGGAAAGCGCACATGTTGGGGTGGGGGGGGTGGGGGGGGGATAAATAAATCACTAAATATTTCATGCAGTTTGTTGTTTGGGGCTGAGACCATATCCATAGAAACGCTGCTCGGAGAGCAGGGATGTGAGGAAGTTTCTATGTTTATGTCTGTTTATTTATTTTTCTTCTGTCTGGACTGTTTGTTGCTGCTTGTTTCAGGGTTCGCAGCGGTAATGGAAATCCTTGAGCGTAGTTCAGTTTGAACTTGGTGTTTTTAAGTTTGAAAAAAGCTGATTGGAAGTGTCGCTGCATTCGTTGTTTGTCACGTGGCGTTGTTTGTAATTATCGCCCAAGGACCAGATTTTGATAAAACTCTCAGAAAGTAATCATTGGATGTTCATCTTCAACTGATTAAGTTTGGAGGGAAACCTTATTCAACATAGCTGCCACATCTAAGCAACCACAGAAGACACAAAATGGCTATAACTCAGTCAATTTTATATATATTGAGCTGAAATTTGATGTGGTAGTAGCTGAGATTCATCCTCAACACATACTCTGAGCGTAACATACTACAATATATTGTATGGGATTGCACCAAAATGGCTACAACGCCATTCCATTCCATTCCGTCACCAGGGAGGCGTCCAGGAGGCGTCCTCACCAGATGCCCGAGCCACCTCAACTGGCTCCTCTCGACGTGGAGGAGCAGCGGCTCGACTCTGAGTCCCTCCCGGATGACCGAGCTTCTCACCCTATCTCTAAGGGAGAGCCCAGACACCCTGCGGAGGAAACTCATTTCAGCCGCTTGTATTTGCGATCTCGTTCTTTCGGTCACTACCCAAAGCTCGTGACCATAGATGAGGGTAGGAACGTAGATCGACCGGTAAATCGAGAGCTTCGCCTTTTGACTCAGCTCTCTCTTCACCACAACAGATCGGCTACAATGCTGTCAGCATAAAATTATTTTGGCCTCAACCTCTAGCATGAAAGGTGGTGGGTGATATAAATTCCTTTTAATAAACCTAAACCTTTAACTACTTTCTGAACATTTCATTAAAATCTGTTAACTGGTTCCTGAGATATTTTGCTCACAGACAAACAGACGCTCCTTTCACGCAGGCGGACGATAAAAAAACAAAAAAAAAGACTCTTCTGATGATAGTTTCTACAACCACAAGAGGTTTTGTGACACCTATTACAGATTTTTAGCTCAGAATAAAGCATTTTATTTTGGGGTTTTTGTTCAGACGCAGGTTTCAGCGTGAACCGCTGCCCTTCGTTGGTTCCAAACTGGAAACATCAGATCGCAGGCGCCGCGGAGAAGCTTTCACCACCGGTGGTTTGCTTTTGTTGTTCCAGGTTGTGTGCAGCTCAGCTTTTATTCAGCACACTTTCAGAAGCACATGAAAGTGAGACGCACCAGTTGTCAGCTTGTTTTTGTTTACACTTGACTGTAAAGGCCCCCACCCACCCCCCCACCCTACCCCCGACTTGGTGAGTCTAATTTAGGAAAAGGCAAAAACACGTCAACTGCGATGCTGTTATAACATTTAGTTTGGTGTTTCAGAGACAGAAAGGCAAAAATAGCTCCATAACAGAAAGGACAAGGAGGCAGAGAGGAGTAAAAAGAGTAATAATAAAAAAAGTACAGATATTTGCAGGGGGTAGAAAACAGAAAATGAACTTGATCAGTGCTTCGTTCTTCGTTCCTCATCCTCTCCATCTTTCTAGCTTCAAAGCCAACATGGTGCCGAACTGCAGACTCGGCTCTGTTCTCTCAGCTTTGCCTTCTTTGTCTTTAGTCATCCTTTAAGGCAGCAGATTCCTCCTTCTTCTCCATCCTTCACCACTTCCTCTCAGCAGCGATCAGATGAATATTAATCTGTTACCGTGCTGCATGGAAGACAAACAGCCATAACAGGAAACGTTTGCAGGAGAATTTTCTGTTGTTTACCGTGGCACCGCTCTCACGCAAGACTTTTAAAGCTGCTCATCGCAAACTTATGAAATCAAACATAAAAAAAGGTTATCCTGAGCTATATCAAATGGTGCATTTTGAAAGAGTCTACTCCAGTAGTTTTCCAGATGTATTGATATGTAATTCTGAAATGTGGGTCTGCACTCAATGTAAACAATCACTCTGCTGAATCTGCTGCAGATCTTGTGGAAGCTTGAGTAACGTGACTGACCTACATTAGTTGGCCGTTTGTGCCGTGTAGATAAATATGATAGAATCTGACAATTGGAGAATCCCGAAGAAGTCTTTTAGGTAGAAATATAAGATTGAATCTAAAAAAAAACGAGCAAACAAGTGAGACAACTGTGAAAAATAAATATCAGGGATCAAGCAGGACAGGTGGAGCGCCAGAAAGACAGAGCTCGGCATTCAAACACGCAACTTTGACAAAACTTCTTCTAGATCTTCAAGTTTACTGTTTCAGCCTAAACTATCATTTTAACCGCATACTTTGCTCAACAAATCTGAGCGTAAGTGAGTACAGACACATCAAAATTATTGGATTTCTTCATCCGAAAGGGCTTTTCCCTGGACGTGGCCTTGTGGTTGGCAGCCGTTCACAAATTGTGTTGACAATTTTTTAATCTAACGACACATTAACAATCGATTAGAAAAAAAACGCTGTGCAGATTTAGTTTCTTGTCTTCATGACATCCCAATCTGTACTTTAAAAGTTTAGACGGAAAGGAAAACAACAACTTTAAAATGATCTTTTTCTAAGTTCAAGCTTTAATCGTATCTTTCTGTCCGTGCTGCAGGAACATGAACACAAAGACCCAGCATTCCTTCCAGGAACGCATCTCTTTGATTTTAAACAAAAATCATCTTATGGTGAGAAATGATGGCGTTATAGTTGTTCTGCTCAAATCTTGTAAATGCAGTCATGTGCAATTTCAGCGACTAACACCAACGTTTTGCTCACTATCTATAAAATGTATTATAACCAGTTTTGTGTTTGATGACATCAGTGAGCTGCGGTGGCCATTTAGAGTTGGGTTGACTCAAAATCATTCATTTTGCACAGTTAATGATTACTTTCAGAGTTTCACAACAAAACCAGAGGTTGGTCAGATACACACGCAAGCAGAAACATTTTCACCTCTTGCCTTCGTCGGCGGCGGATAAATGCCCATGGTTTTGGTAGCTGTAATGCTTTGACTCCTGCAGACCCTCGTGAATACCTTCGTCTCTTTATTGCTTTCAGTCCCTCTTTACTTTTCTCCACTGCCGCCGCCGCCGCTCTTTGTTTGAGTTGGAGAGCAAAGAAAAGGGGAAAGAAACGAGGCTCGGTCACTCAGATGCTTTTACTTCATCTATTTCTGAGCTGCATGCTGAGTGGGGTGAGTAAACACGTGTGCTCCTGCTATTCTTAAACTCCAACACAGCGGCACGCTGCTTGCCTCGCTTTCAAGAAGTCCCCCAGTCTGAACACTAGGAAACTCTTCGAGCGCGGGTGTAATGTTTTCCATTGTTCCAGAGGTGGAAAGAACAAAAAAAAAAACGTTCCTGAGTGTGGCACGAAACACGCCTAAAAGTTCTTGGCTTTTTCTTTTAATATATTTAGTCTCGGTTTCTGTTGCCATTACTCTCGCAAAGAAAGCAAACACATACATTAGGTTATAAACACACTAAGAGGACCTAAGTAAAACCAGTGGGAGAGCTCAGAGCCAGATGGGACTCCTGCTTTGGATCTAATCTTTTTACACACAGATGCTCAAAAACACACGCGCTACCGGCAGGACTAATAACGCCTGGAAATGCTTTGTTTTCTCACAGACCGAATGCCAACTTCTCCAACTTCTGCACTCATTTCTCCTCACTTCCGCGCTCTCATTCCTAATAACCCATGGTTAGGATTATTATGACTGAGCGACAAGTGCAGCCGTGGTGAGTTAGGTCACTTTAAAAGCCAGTTCTGCCCAATCAGCAGAGTTTGATTCATCAGTAGCCGAGATTCCCCTCACAGCCACAATAGATCCATTACACACCCAGAGAAATATGCACACGAGAGTTAAGGAAGAAAAGGGGCGATAAATGACAGCGGAAGGTGAAAAAACGAGCCCGTGAAAGAACAAAGAGAGGATGAGAGTCAGGAAACAGGAAGTGTAGAAGGAGGAAATGAGAGGAGGGAGGAAAGAGGAGGGGGAGACAGAAAAATGTGAAGACAGAGCAGATGCTTTGTTTCTGCTTCTATCCTCTCAGAGGGTGACGCACTATATTCCTGCCAGTTCAAAAATGAGAAAAAAAGGCACTCTTTGTGACGTTGAGCCTCTTGACCATAGCCGAAGAAACCCAGATCTCATTTTCATTAGAATATTAAACTGTTTCTTTGCACAACAAAGAGAAAACTAAAAATCAATACAAGTCATCCAGCAACTTTAAGAATGATCACGACTTTGTGACAAAAGTGCTGACGTTAACCCACACCAGGCTACTTTTAAGCACAAAGAAGTCATTAACACACCAACTCTGGTAATGTCCACTCACACACACATATACACATGGATAAACAAGACATCATCATCGTAAAAACAAGTGCCATTTAATCACAGAACCTGTTGCTTTCTGTCTCCTTCGTGCGTTTAAAAATGCACAAAAAGCCAAAATCTGAAGCAAGAAAAATCAATT
The DNA here is from genome assembly GCF_001649575.2 of Kryptolebias marmoratus. NCBI lineage: Eukaryota > Metazoa > Chordata > Actinopteri > Cyprinodontiformes > Rivulidae > Kryptolebias > Kryptolebias marmoratus. Next base: position 4,813,508 of record NC_051436.1, read on the forward strand.
AAGAACGCCAACTTCAGCCTTGAATGTACAAGAGTTGGCACGGCAACCGGTGAAAAGGTTTTTAGAAAGACGAGACAAACGACACTACAGTTAAAAACCAAGATACAGGAATGGTTTTGTTGCTTCAGCCTACCGTAGAAGGGTATGAGCATGGTGCACGTGGACGATGAAAACCATACTTAAATCAACCTTTAGCAAGTTTTTATCACAATAAAAGGGATTAAGCGGTTACTGGCTATGAGAAAAGATAATATGAGTGTGTTTATATGCAGATACATGCCTCTCCTAGTTATTGTAAAACACATGAAAAACATAAAACTACATTTTCATGGTTTCCTTGAATTTTCATCCGGACTTCCTGACTTTTTCCTGAAATTTTGGCAGAAATTATTTACAGACAGTCTGGGTGTGTTGCGTTTGCAGCGAAATGCAGTTTTTGAATTTCTCCATTCTCTCAGGATTAGCTGTGCAGTAATCAGGCTGCGTCTCCGTGGTGCGAGTCTGTTTATCTGCGCTGCGCCGTGTATTGTGTCACTCTGTGTCTTTGAAACAAGACGAGAACGGAATGTTTCTCATAACAATATAAGAGGCAGGAAAAGGCAACAAGCTTCTCCTCGAATCTCTGTTCCTTTTGTTTCTTGTAATCACGCGCGTTAGACGGGCCAATAATAGGTGCGTATTTATACATATATCTGTACACATAAACAGCAGGTTCTTGTGAAAGGAAGTGGGTGTTAAGGTATGATAAAGCTGTCAGAAGTACGACAGGAAGCAGCAGGTTTTGCTTCTCGTCATCTTCAGTTTTTAACACTTTTCCACTTGTCTCATAGTTGTTGTGCTTTAGTTGTAGAAAGTCACGTTATGCTGATGTGCAGTAACCAGGAAGCCTTTTTTTAAATATAAAAAAAGATTTCTATAAAATTTGTTCCTTTGGGTCTGAGCTGCCTGTCCTTCCGCCTCCTCTCCAGCGGTTTTCCCAGTTTCTCCATTTCTGTTTTCCGTCACTGGGATCTGACCTCCTGGTCGGTGACCTCATCAATATGGGGCTCATTTGGGGGAAGGGTGAGGTCGGGGGTATGTGTGCGTGTACGTGTGTGTGTGTGTGTGTGTGTGTGTGTGAGCTTGACCCTGTTGGGGCCCCTGGCATAGTTCGATTAAGAGGTCATACGGGCCCCCCATCTTCCACCATCTTAGGTTTCTGTCTATTGAATGCTGCTGCCCCAGATCTTGTGTGTGTGTGTGTGCAGTGTCTGTTTTTCCTAGAGGGAGTCATCCAGGTGGACAAGACAATCACTGATTCTCATCTCTGTCTCTGACTGTGTAAATCTCTGCCCGTCTACCCACCCCTTCCTTTCCATTCAGCCTCTTCGTCCTCCTCCTCCTTCCTTCCGGTCTCTGCTTTCTCATCCTTACATTTTCGTCCCATCTCCAGTGCCTTCCGCTGGTCAGGTGAGACAGAGGAGCCGGGAGGAGGAGGAGTATTTTCCTCACTGTCTGGAGCCAGCTGTAATCTTATATTTCAGCAGAGACAGACAGAAAGAAGAAGGGCTGGTCGTAACTTGAGCTTCAGTGATTGTACATTCAACACAGAGGTCATTTTTGCAGACACTTGATATGAATACACACACACACACACACACTCACACACTTTGTCTTCACTCTGAGCAAGAACATATTTCCAACAAACACAGTTTAAAAGCATCTTTTATTCTTGATGTTTGTGATGTAATCACAGTGCAATGTTGCTGTGGCGTTTGTTCTCCTAACACGGAGGAAAAATCCAGGAAACTGGAAAATTGGCTTTTGTCAGCTTGAGCTGCCCATGAGCTAGTATATTCTCACACACACACACACACACACACACACAGTTTATTTAATCTGCATGAATAGATGAGCTGAAGACTGAGAAAATAATGTGAGAAAGTAAAAGTACAATTTTAGTTGGGGTAGAAACAGACAAAAGAAACAAATATGCACGTTTTCAGTTTTACAAACTCAGGATTGACTCCTTTGCTGCTATGGCTGCTTTTGATTTAATACTCTTTTTGTTTATTTTTACCAGTCAACAACAAAAACCTAACGCTTCATGGGAACATCTGGTTTCCACACCCAATGGATCCAGCCAGGTTTAAGCCTCAACTTGTGAACCTGCTAAGAGCCTTCCTTCTCAGACTTACAGCCTCTTGAATCGCTTCCTTTGGTCCCGGCGGACAATTTTTTTTTCTTCTCTTTGATCCCTTTTGCAACGTGTTGATACTGCTAAGGATGTTCATGAGCTTTCCACCAATCACTTCTTCCCTCAAACAAAGACCAGCACAGGAATGTTGAGGCAGCAGTTTCCAGGAACTTCAGTTGTCTTATTAGACCGTCCCCGTCGCTTGCCAACCAGAAAAAGTGGTCTTTGAATTCAATAACAGCTTTTCGTGAGCCTTACACAAATTTCAGGTTTGGGTACTGTAGGTGGCATTTACTAAAGTCTTTAGGAGCTGCTCATGGTGTCAGTAGTAGTACCTCTTCCCTCAGACAAAATAATAACAATTCTATCTTAGAAGCTGTTCATGTGATCCCAAGGTATGCCAAATTGTTAAAAAGTCAAAACCACTACATTTTTCTGTCATAACATTCCTACCGTTTAAATGCCTAAAATAGGATAACAGTGACAGGGTGTATTCTTTTCCTTTTCCCTCCGTTACCAAACCTGTTGCTCCGAGCTGTCATTCCAAGGTGCACTTCCCTAAACTTTCATGTTGGTTGGTTGGTTGGTTGGATGGGTTGGCTGGTTGGTTGGCTGGTTGGCTGGATGGGTTGGTTGGTTGGTTGGTTGGCTGGATGGGTTGGTTGGTTGGTTGGTTGGCTGGTTGTACATTTTATCTGACAGATAACCCAGTCAGTCATGGCTTGTCTACCAAAGGAGCAACACTCGTTACTCTTTTCGAGGTAAGACTGTTACGAAACAAACGTTGGCAACAAGCTACAAAAGTTAGCCAGTGAAATATACAGTCTGCTGCAGATTTTCTACGTATAGCCTAGCTAAATAAATACCTAACATCAGTTTGTCAGGACTTCAACGTACGTTTACAAAGAGCAAAAAAGCAGAGCAGAAGTAATATTCTGTGTAATCAGCACAATTTAGATTTATAAATTATCTGATCTGCAACTGGTTTAGTATTTAACCTACAATAGTAATAGTATTTGCATTTCTGTTTAAAATTTTTGTTTTAAGACCTTAAAATCATGGGGTTTTTTTGCTCAAGGTAATGATACCGTCAGAATCTCACACCATATTTGTGCCGTACAAAGTTTTAAGAACGTACTTAGTTTCTTGGTCTGTTCAGATCTACTGAACCAACTTGATTTGTAGGTCTGTGAAACCAGCTGGCTTTTTTTTTTATCTTGGCTAAAGAATCTATTTTAAAATTTAATTAACCGGGTGTCATTACCCGAGCTGGAAGTGAGTGTAAGATGTCCAGGTTTGATCACAGAAGAACTCTGTCTTTAGTTACAACCTCACAAACACACATTTTATCTACAAATGGCTGCTTCAGAGTTCTGTCCAGAAGCTGCTTCGTTTCAGATAAATGCAGTTCAAACAATTCAAAGTTTTAGAATTTCATCCTTGGAGATTCAGATGTTTTAGAATTTGTTTGCTCACTTGATTAAGATTCTATTTTTGTTGCTCGTGTAATTTCCACAGACAACCAATCAAACCAGATTTATTTATTTTTTGATCATTAACTTCTGAGCGCTATAAATAAGCATTCCATTACTTATGTTCAACTGGTTAGAGCAATCATGCTTTAATTGTCACAATATTCTAAGTATTTGGATATTTTTCTTCTGCTTTATGGGGTTTTGTTTTTGCTTTGAATTAATGTCCGTATTTAGACCAGTAATGGCACTATGAATGGCTGCACAATATATCAAAACTTTACAGTCATCACAAAATCAGTGAGCAATAAGTTATAAATTTGAAATATCAGGCATTCATGTTCTGCATGATAATATATTTGTGACCCGTGTTGGCAAAATGAGTCAGAGTGAGAAATTTTTCAATATTAAGTTATTCTTATTTTCAAATTCTCCATCTCAAAAGCTTCAACGTGATATATAGTTTGTGAAATCTGGTGATTTATTGCCTTGCAACAAGCTGGTTTTGTTTACGAGAAGTTAAAGTGAATTGAAAGGATGGTTTCTGAAGACATACCTGTTAGATAACTTTGAAGATTATTTGCTATTTTAGTTACCAGGATTGCTAAATGCTGTCTTTTTGGACTCGTTTATTTATACTACTCTCAATTACGGTAAAATCATTATTTGTACTTATTTTGCACTGCAGCCTGGGTTCATTTGGTACATTTGGTCAATCCAGTGGACTCTCTCTGACCTTTATGGCCACACCTGGTTTAGATTTTTAATGATGACAGAAGAGAAAGAGATGAGTGAGGAAACTGTGGGTTTATTGCAACTGATATTGTAGTCGCAGTATTAAACAGCATTGCACGTCGCAAGTTTTTCTAATATTGTGCAGCTGCCGTAGTTTTTGGTGACTGAATCTACCTTCTGTGGTTCACCAAAGTCCCTAATGCAGACGATGAATCCACATTCATAGTACACCACTGTAAGTGATGGTGCCACTGGTTGAGAAGTAGTAAAACGAGCCAAAACTGTGAGATCACATTTAAACCATTTTCTTGTAAATATTTTCAGTTTTACTTGTATATAACATTTACGTTGCTATAATCAGTTCCAGGCTCAGGTTCAGTCCCAGACAGCTTTGTTTGTAGCCCCACAGCTACAGTTTCATGGTGAATGAGCCCTCACCAGACTGAAGGGACCAGATGTGTCAAGTGGTTGAGCTCTGGGCACAATGGGCCCCCCGGGGCACGCTGAAGTGCCTCGGGAGGGCCGGGCTTGGGATCTCTCCACCATCACCATCGGTCCTCCCCGTCCTCCTCTGGCCGGGGCTTTTCCTGGGCAGCGTGGCACAGTGTGTGGCCTGGACCGGGTCCAAAGCAGCCCGCCCGCCCGCCCGCCCGCCCGCCTGCCTGCCTGCCTGTCTGNATGCCTTCCCGCCCGCCCGCCTGCCTGCCTGCCTGTGCCAGTCTTTCGTCCCCTGAGACCAAAGACAAAGCTGGGACACGGCCAGACGCTCCACGTTCTCCGTTTATCTCCCCGCCTCCCTGCTGGACTTTTGTCTTCAGCTCCTCAGTCGTTTGTATTCTCTCTCTCTCTCTCTTTTTTTTTTAAACACAATCTGACATCTTTTACCTAAAAAGCAGTTTCTTTCCTTTCGTTCTTTAACATCCTACCCATCTTTCAGCTCTCGTTTATCTCACTTTATCTGAATTTCTCACACGTAGTGACTGTTGTTGCACCTGTTGGGCTAATCCGCGCATTTTAACCCCTACGTGCACACCTCCGGTACCACTCAAGTGTGTAGGTATCCCCCATATACTCATCTTTTCATCCACACACACACAGTTCTCATGATTTACTCACATAAACAATCATAGAGTCAGAACTCTCCCCACACCACCTCTTCCTCCTCCTCCTCTCTGCGGTGTGGGTGATAGTTTGCTTGTCATCCTGTCGCCGTGTGTGGGCTCCACATCAAACCAGCTGCGTAACCAGTAAAGGTTAGCACTATCCACCGAGTTCAGAGCAGCTAGCATGTGTCGCTCCCACTTTATCCTCCACAACCACCCACAATGTTGTCTCAAACAACTCTGGTTAAATTACTACTTTAAAAGAGGACGATTATCTTTTTTTTTCTTCGTTATCTTCGCTCCCAGTTGTTTCTCTCTTATTGATCTTCTCTTCTTTTTCACATCGTTCATCCTTTGGTTTTTATTTTCTCGTGACTTTCTAATTACTGCCCTGTCTATCACTCTGTCTGAACCACAAACTTCACACCTCACATGAAAGAATAATACACACGTCGCAGTTCAGCCATTTGTGAAGGAGTTAACGGATACAGAGATTTGTCTTGATCTTTCCAATTTGTTTCTTTTTTTACTTAAAATTAAAACAATTCTTTGTTTTCTTCCCAGAAACATAAAAATCTTGCTCAAGGACGTTTTTGAAAACAAATCTTGACAATATCGTTATGCACAATCTCATGTGATATGATGTCGTTTTAGCTCTGTTCATAAAACTGACTGAGTTATGGCTATTTTCATGTTGGCTAATGTCGATTAGCTGTGTTGGCCATCTTGAATAAGTTAATGAGTCGTAGATGTATATCTAGTGGTTGCTTACTGCAGGCTTCAATAAAAATTGTTCAGTGAATACATTTGTAACTCTCAGACACGGGCAAAAACATCATCTGCTTTGCCTTTTTGGCGGCAGGTGATAACAAACTGTACGACAAAGTCAAAGAAGTTCACCTTGCAGGACAGGGCTAATTAGTCAGAGGTGGTTTATTAGCAGCCGTTGTTAGCCGTTAGCTGCCTGAGCAGGACTAAAGTTAAAACATGAAGGAATTAAATTTGACACAAAGTGATTTAAACACATTTTCATCGGACCGAGAAGCACAGCTGTAGCTAAATCTGCTTTCCACGCTGATCTGTTGGGGCTTTTTCAGACTCGCTCCTCCTGCTCCTGCCCCTCTCGACCTCGTTGACCTCCTCTGACCCCCACAACAGAGCTCCCAATTAGCCCTAAAACAGGCAGGTTTTGTTTAAAGAGAAATGTCAAAGCAAATTATGTCCACCTTTCACAGCACTGAACATCCCTTGTGTCTGGAATTTGTATTTATTTATATATTTTTCCCCACTGTTTAGTTTTAACAAGTCAGCACTTCTGTGAGATTATATAAAACAATATACTGCTTAATTGGGAGCTAAAAATCAAACAAACTATTACGAGTAATTACATTCAAAAACAAACTCAAGCCTTGTTAATTTTTATGGGGCCATGAATAATGTGAACTCAGTCTGGATTTTATTGTATTGCTTGTTTTGGGAGGTCTTATGACAGTGAAATTAGATTGATTGAATTAGATTTAGTCATTCAACAAGTAGGAGCACAGTATTGGCTGTTAGCTAAAGCCAGCATCTCTCTGGGCTGCGGCTATCGAAGTCTCTTTGGTCTCAGTCGCACAATCTTGTCGCTTTCTCCTAAAATAGTTGCAGAGTTGTTGCATTCTCAGTTTTATCTTGGACATCTCAAACCTGTCTCGAACCCTTCTTAATTTAGTTTCCCTAAATTCTAGAGGGCGTTTTGACCCCATGCATGGGAGATCTCCTCATGACAGGAAACATCTGAGGCTACAGCCCCGAACGTTCAGCAGTAAAAATGGTTCCAGTTCTGACTATCTTCATTTTAAAAGTGTACTCCAGTGGCCTGAATCATAAATGAAGGGTTGGCTGCCAAGGTGGGATACGAAGTGTGCAGATGTGGGCAGCGAAATAATACAAATATTGACTGTGTTTTTGTCTGGCTGTATGGCTCACTGGTTGCTTGGTTGCAAACCTCAGAATTCAGTGAGACTGCAACTGAAAATCCACCTTTTTTTTCTGTATTTTGAGTTGCCAAATAGTCTCCAGTAACTGCACCCCAGTGAGATCCTGGCTTAATGTAGTTAACACATTGTGGAAGCAGTGAGCAGCAGCATCTTCATCGGTTTGAGAAGAGCACTGGCTCCAACTTCAGCCCTACACGCCAACTTGGCTCTGTGACTACTTCCCCTGACAGCTCAGAGGTATAACAGTAGTGGGATGACATAATGCTTACCAAGATATGAAAACGACATCCATCTTTAAAGTGTTTTTGTAAAAGAAGCTAAGGACACGTCAACACATAGGTCCCTACTTTACACCCCTTTAAAATTATATAACGATTATAATGAAATTAGTTTTTTTGCTGTTACATCAAAGGCTTCTCAGGCTTTTCATTCTTTATGTGTTTGCATTTATTCCAGGGCATGCTGACCCATTGTAGACTGATTGCACCTCCATGTGTGGATGTTCGGCGAAGCTAATCTTTTTAATTCTTTGCAGCGTTTGAAGTTTACTCCTCGATCGCCTCCAAACTTCAACATCAGACAGTTAGGTCACAAACCCTCCCTTCGTCTCAGCGAGCTGCTCCTCCTCTCATCACCCTCTAATTTTTTGGGGGGGGGTGGGGGGGGACTAGCACAGGAGTATCCTGCTGATAAATCTGAGGGGTTCAGATAAGACTTGCAGATGTTTAAACACCGCAGAGAGTTCGGGCAAGTGGTGATATTTGTGCAGCGAGCTGAGACAAAAATGTGTGAGCGTAGCTGTGAAGCTGATGTTTCATCATCACTCTACAGTCAGGGTTATTTTTACCCCCACACACACAGACCCGCAACCCAAGTCACACACCCCGAGGAGCTCCGCTGAGCTCCCATTCCGAACCAACAAAGGCTTACCTTTGTAGCCACATTATGTTATTGTTTGTGTGCGTTTCACGTGCCTGATTTGCGGACGCCACACAGCTGCATGTGGTTTGTGTTTGTGTATCTGACAGCTTGTGTGGACTCATGCCGAGCCCTCCTCTTCATCCCCCAGCTATCAAAGCGTTGACCAAATTGTGCCACATTCACCACATGCACTACTCTTTTTGCGTCTTGCTCTAAAAGGAGCCAGATGTAAAGAAACACATGGATATAGAGGTGTGTGTATGTTTTCTTTGTTTCGAGGTAATCATTTATGCATGTTCCTGGTCCTGATTTGTTTAATTGGTTTGTTTAAATCTCCATTTTATATATATATATATATATATATATATATATATATATAT
>NC_051436.1:4822784-4837075 GCF_001649575.2 Kryptolebias marmoratus
TGCATTTGTCTCTTTACTTAAATGACAGCACACACACACACACACACACACACACACACACACACACACACACACACACACACAAAGCTATCTCCTCTCTGTTTGCAAGGCCATATTTGCAGAGTGGAATAATGTTGGTTTTCTGTAACACTCTGACCCAATATTCAGCCTTGTTTGTGTCTGTGCACGTTCCTGGAACTGAGTGTGTGTTAAAGGACGCAACAAACCAGGCGACAGAGTCCTCAGCTACGCTCACAGCTCAGTAAATGAATGATAATTCTGTACAAAATGAAATATACACACAAATTCACATGTTTCAAACATCTCTGTTGCTCACTGAGCTTAAACCTCTTGGAGATTATTGTTACAGCAGATTGTACCTCAGGTGAAAAGTTGATTCTTCTGTTTATGTGAAATGAATGAGCAGCAACAGATCATGTATTGATCTTTTTGAAGGGGTGTCCCATTTTGTAGTGGAGTATTTTAACCACAGTACTTCTTGACTTCAACTTGGGGCTGCGGTAGCTTGGTGGTTGGTGCCACAGTCTTGTTATCCTAAAGCTTAGGTTGTGTCAGGAACAGCAAACGGCGTAAAACAATCGCCAAATTTTTCACGTGAGTTAGCTCGCTTTGGAAAGAAAAACAACCTCTTGACTTCAAGTTAAGGGCCAGGGGGACTCTTAAAATCTAAGAGTAGGGGCACCACTGAATGCCGTCTCTTTAATAGATCAGTAAATTGATTATTATTCTAAAATCACATGTCTTAAAAAAGGACTCATATGCGAATGATCACATATGAAAAAAAGGTTGCTGGCACCCATTTCTTTGCTCGGTTTCGTTTCAGTTTGTTTCTGTAATACCAGTTCGCGAGTAGCCTTACACAAAGAAACACGTGTAACGCAGTAAAAGTGGTCAGTCAGCATCTGCTGGGGTCATTGGAGTGAGAGCTCTGTGGGGTTAAAGGTCAAACTGGACACTTGGGCCTCTGCAAGGGAACAAAGCAGGTGTCCTACCAACCAGGCAGGAGGAGGTCAAGCTGGACGGTGAAGGAAATTCATTTAAACATAAAGAAACGTGCATAAATTCTACACAATTCAGCACATCACTTGTTTTTTTCTGTTTGTTTTATTATTGTTGCTTCATTTGGTCTTCTCCAGCCTGCTGCATTTTTTTTTTTTTTTTGCATTCCATTCTCTTAATTAGCAAAACCAAACTGCTCGTTTGCAGAACAGCATCAGCCACAACATGGTCACATGACGTGCAGTAATTTCCCAAGAAAATACTGAATCAGCTGCAGCTTTCTCTAAGGTTTTAGGAAGACTAACATGTCTTCATGTAAGCATTTTAATTTAAGTGCCCATTTGTTTCACAGTTTAATCTGCACAGCATCAAACCCTTTCACGTCAGGTTGATGAAACATAGATTTAAACATTTAGAAAAGTCCTCTCCACCTGTTGGTCTGTTTGCTTTTAGCTGCTTCGTCTCTGCAACCCAAACCCGGACCGTGAGTTGTAGACTGCCACCGCTCTCATTAAAATCAGCATAACTTATATTAATGGCTGTCATGAACCCAAGGGAGCCGAGGGCTTATTAGGAAGCATAAATCACAGGGGTGTAAGTTACATCTATTTATCTTTTCATGTGTCAAATTTACTTACCATCCCAACAAAGACGTGTAGTGTTTTAGCTACGCTTTGTCCATGTTTGGCATGTGTTTTTTCTGAATGCATTACTTGCAAACGGGATGTTGTGCTTCCATAAGGTGCTTTGACATCTCTGCTTTTTGTTGTTTGATGCTTCGGGGACTCACACATGGTATTCATAAACATGCGTTCCTCATTTTAAAAGTCACCACATGCATTTCATGAAAAGTGGACAACTTTGTTGTGGGCTTTGGGGGGTTGAGGTCGCTGTGATTTAAATAAGCTATAAATTCCTCTGTCCCTGTCTGACACTCTCAGACACTCTACAGCTTGTCGTTTTCTGAGCTCGGGGCTGTGCACATCAAAGGGAAGCTGCAGTAGCGACTTTCAGACCTGAGGTTCACTCTTTTGCTTTGCCGCCGTTGTGTTGAATCCGTGGCGTGTTGGACAAACACCCTCCATACATATGTATAGTGTTTTGTTTTTTTGTAATTTGCATCTAGCTTGTCTAATTATAGTGGACTTGTTTTTGTGACTCATGGCTCAAGATGTAATTTATTGTAAGTTGTATAGGCTGCAGCAGAAGTAAGCAACACAGAAAATTCTGTTTTGAAAACCAAAAAATTTCTTTCGTTATTGCAAATTTAAGAGGTCGGATGAAAGTAAAGTCAAAGAACACAGGCAGACCTCATCCATTAGGTTTGATATTTCACTGTCTGTGCTGAGCAGAGTCAATATGATTGAGATTCCATTATTAACATCACTTTGCTCGCAATACCTTTATATTATCTGGCGCTCTTTCTGTCTAAGCATATATGCCGTCCATGTCAGTTGTTTCTTCTGCAAACAATTCACGAAGCTCTTCAAAGGTTTCGAGGGCTGGTGACCTCCTGACTCACAGCAGATCTTTACTGGTTTTTTCTCTGTATCAGTTCAAAAGTTAGGATTATATTGTAATTCTTGGTTAGTAAATATAAGAGTTCCTGTTTCACTAAGGTTTACTGCAAATAGGTCAATCATACTGGACTTGTGCTCGACAAAACGGCTTCATTAAGTTTGGATGAGGATTGGTTCATTTTTTTTTAAATGTCCATCTCTGATGTAGACGGATGCAATGATTGAAATGCATATAGATTCACTCTTTGCAGTGAAACCAATAAGCAGATCCAGGGTCCTGAATCAAACATTACTTTGCAAACTGAAGTAGAAAATACCAAAATGTGAAGCTAAAACGTTACGGCAGACCTGCACATCATCTTCCACCAATCGGAAACGCAGTCTGTGACGAAATTCAGTATCATTTTACCAAGTTCTAATAGAAGGACACTAAAGTATTGGACTTCAACAGTTACCCACTGTAGGACAATAAAAGGATTCTTCTTCTTGTTCTTATCTTAGTTTTTGTTCTCTTGGTCTTGTATTTTTTGTCTTTTTCCACATTTATTTTTTTTCTTTTCTACACTACACAAAGACTGCCTTCAGGCTGATTCAGTCTCTCAGAAATATGTTCAGGAGAGCTTGTATGAAATGTTTTTGGGTCGTTTAAAGACATACCGTTTTGGTCATAAAAATCAAGCAAACCGTTTTGATTCTTCTTCCCGTGAGGACGTACTTGTCTGAGACACAACCATGAAATTAAAACAATAAAAACTAAATTCTGTAACACAACGCTGCATCTAACATTTCATCCTTTAAAGGAAGCACCAACGAGGCCGTTACCACTTTGCTGGGAGCAGAAACTTTATAGAAAAGATTTTCAATTGTTTTTAGAAACACAAAAGTGTGACAGGAACGTATTTCCAAGTTGAAATGGTACGGGCTAAGAAGTGGAGCCGACAGGACGGGCAGAAAGATGGAGGAAAGGAAGCTAATTATAAAAAGTCAGCTTGAGTTGAGTGTCAACTCCACGATGAATACAAGTCCCATATGTGCGGGAGATGAAGGGAATTGGGGGAGATGTGGGGAAGCAAAGGAATCTCGGTCCCCTCGGTGTCCATATGTTGTCCATTTCCCTTCATTTTTCCTACGCTTTTATTTTAAGCCTTTCTTCGCTGATAAAAGATGCTGATCTTGCATCATATTTCTTCTCTTTGTGCATCTTCTCTCTGCCAGATGTTTCAGAGTGCAGCAGGTTATGGGAGATGACAACAGGATCGAGTGGGAGGAGCTTTGGCGATAAACTGAGTGCGTGGCTCTTTGTATACGTCTGAAAGCCTCCACTGTTCTCCCAGTAGATTCTTCCGTTTGTCTTTCTCATTCTGCTTTTTCCTTTCTTTGTTCACATTTCAGATTATTTTTGCCGTTGCGTGTCTTCATTTGTCTGTCTGTTATGGAAATATCTCATGAACCACCAGGTAGATTTGAATAAAACTTTCAGGAACCTATACTTGGATATACATCTACAGCTCATTAACTTTTGGTGGCAATCCAATTCAAGATGACCGCCATAGCTGAGTGACTTTGACTATAATTTTACAGATATTAAGCTAAAATTGATGTGGTAGTAGCTGATAGTCATCCTCAACCCATACTCTGCTCATTAACAGATCTTGCAGGATCTTTGTTTAAACCTTCAGCCTTTAATTTTCCGTGTAAGATTCCTCTGTCTGTATTGGGTTACGTTGCAGGTTTGCTCCTGTGTACAGTAACTCCTAAACATGCAGATTATCACAGTAAGTCCACGTGTGCACAGTGTGTGTCATTCCATGACCGGAGCGCAGGAACACACCACAAGTTTAAATGACACATTATCTAAAAATAGCAGCTGAAGTTTCCCCGTCACAAACTGCTTATCTCAGTGTAAATTCCACTCGCAGGAATAAGCCAACTCTCCCCCCACTTCCTGTGAATTAAAGAGAGGGTCTGGCGATTATTTTCAGCCAAACAAAGGCAGTAAACAGGAGCGGAGCAGCTCAGCAGCTGAGAGGCCCTGGAGGGAAGCCGCCACTGCTGTGTCACCATGTTGGAGCGCCTCAAGGCTCTGTCCCGGGTTCACGGTTTTATTTTTCTCTGCTGTAACTACATACCTGCTCATGTGCCAGTTTGTTGGCCCTCAGGCTATGTTGTCACGCAGATCACAGGAGCTGTTGTGAGTAAGTCCAGCTGTCTGTGTCTGCCTACATCCCTCTGTTCCATGCAGGAACAGAAAGAAAGGAATAAAGTAGAGCGATGTGGATGGACGGGAGAGGGGGGGGGTTACATCAGATGGATCTATTGAGCTCCTTGACATGTGCGAATCATGTCCGGGGGGTGGACTGCCAGCCTCTCCTCCTCCTAGTTTAAGCCACGGGATAATCTCTGGAGGAATGCCAAACAGCTGGAATACAGGGATTATCCAAGAAACGAAGGGTGAATGGAAATTTAAAGACCTTACCTGAAGCAACTGCTTGATTTTCTGCTTTGGAGTATGCATTTGTGGCAGCAGAACGACTGATTTCAGCTCACCAACAGGGTGATAATCAGCTGAAGAATTAATTTATCAGCCGATGTCTCTCTCTTCACATGATGGAGGCCAACTGGTCGATACCATCCGTTTTGTCACTCCAGATTAAAAATGATAATGTATTTTGTAAATATTAATATTTATTCAAAGAAAGAAGTAACTCGAATACATATTAATTGCAAAATAGTTTGTATGTTTGCACAAACATCAGAATTTCTGCAGCTGATAGGCAACGTGTGCTTAAAACGACTCTCCAGAATTTTCAGTCTAAGGCCTTTGAGGTGTTTATGAATATTTATCGCTGCAGCCAATCAGCCTTAGCCAACAGAGAAATGGGTTTAACTCAGTCAGTTTCACAGATATTGAAGTAGTTTTGGTGTGCTTGTAACTGAGAGGCATCCTCAACACATTCTCTGAGCTCGAACACATCTCATGAGGTCATTCATGACATCATTTACAGGTTTGACCAAAACAAGTTGGTTCCTTCTCGATATAAGATGATCTTAGTCTAAAACTCTAAATCCTGTGAGCGGTATGCATTCCTATGCCTCCAGTTTGGGGCTGTTTTTAAACAATATATCAGCTTTGAAAAGCCATTAATGGAAATGGCCTCAGATCAAACTGAGGCTGAATGAATCCCACAGTAAACCTTTAATTTGTGCTTTCTTGAGGAATAATAGTCATTAACTTGGCCTCCTCCTATATAACACGAAGTTCTGTGTATGTTTGGAGTAAATATAGCTCCGACCGGCTGCAGCATAGTGTTTAAAGCGCCGTCACGCTTTCTGTTTACGGCAGTGTTTTTGTAAACAAGCTGCGCCTTCAGGGTTTAGCTCCTGTCCTACTTAACCAGTCGATAAACAGCTTTAGCTTTAATTATGTGATGTCTGATATTGCGCCTTCTTACATCATGCTGATATCTTGTTTATGTGTTCTTTTTTCGTCTGGTGGTGTGTGTTTGTCGATCACTATTTTGCCAGCCTTTTTTTTTTATTATTATTTATTTTTTTCCCCGTGTGCGGATGTCTGAGAATATCCTCAGCGTGGGTGTTTGTCTGGCGAACGTAATCGCTGCCGCTCCGTGTGACTGGTCAGTACATCCAGTTCTGTTGGTTTTAATATCTCTGTTTTCACATATAGAGGACGGATTACATCAGATCAGCTATCATTTTTAAGTCACTGCAGATTTTCAGCTGTTCTGTCTTTTTGTCTTTGTTGAGTGTGTTGAATGTGATTGTTTATCTTTGGGCAGTTAAAACCCACTGGTTTTGGAATATCTTCCTTCTTTAGATGGTCTTACTACTCAATTTAGTCTAAAACTATAAATAATCACTCTACTAAAGGGTTGTTTCCACTGTCCTTGATTCTCCAAACCTTTGTGTTTCAGGTCTCACTGTTACACCAAAATCTGGGTTTTTTTGCTATTTATTCTCCACTTTAAAAATATTTCTTTTACATTTGAGTTTGTCTCATCAACAGCTCCATTTACATGAGGATGAGAGGCGTAAACATGGCAAAAAAGTCTATATATTTTAACATATACAAAGTAAACTACGCAGGGTCTTTATTCCATCCCCTGAAACACACATCTGTGTGATATTTGGGCGTCGTGAACCACCTGTAGTCACTTTATGTGAGATTCTAAAATCTTGGTAGTACCTCGTGTCACGCTGTATGTCTCAAAAAGCAGATGGAGATATCAGGCCAACAATAAATGGAAAACAAGCGCCGGCGTTCAAACTGCTTTATTGTTAGATTCACATTCAGTAAAGAGGGAGAGGAGGATGAGGACAACGAAGGTGGCTGTAGATGCCCCAAAAATTATTTATCTTTTCTGGTCCACATATGTTTTTGCGCATTTTCCATTATTGCTGTTGTTTCATTTGTTTCGTGTCGCTCTCTTCCTGGATTCTTATCGATTAATTGTAGACAGGTCCTTAACGACCTGATAGGAAATTTCCCACACTGCTTGATATTTGTCGTTGGCCGGTGAGCCTGTCACACTGAACGACCGCAGACCATCGATTGAAGCTTACAACCAAAGATTTTGTCTACAACCACTGAAAAACCAAGCATTTAATGTAATTTGTTCTCACGAGCTTCTGGTGATCAGAAGATAATTCGATTGTTGGATTTTCTTCTTCTTGTCTGGACTGAGATGTTTATTTATTTCTTTTTTTCTTTTATCTGTAGTAGTGTAGTCTGGTCCTTAGCAGCAAATTCTTACACATCGGTTTGGAATAAACTTTCCCAAGTGTAACGGATGGTGTGTGTGTGTGTGTGTGTCTTAGGTCTATAATCTTTTGACTTAATGTGTGTGGAGCTGTGCTAAAAAAAGCTTTTTCCCCTCCGTGATTTGTCTTGGCTAATCACATCGGTAAATTTCACGTCACTTCTAATATCTGTGTTCTGCTTGATTTTTAGGTCGAGCGTCGTCCCGCCCACTTGCGTCCCGTTCACACTCGGTGTGTGTCCGCTAGTGGCAGGTAAGAGGAACAAGCTTATTTGTGTGTTTAAGGGTGCGTGTGTTTCAACTCTAATAGATTATCGATGCACTGCTGGGTTGGTTGGCTACAGCAGGCAGTGGAAATGGGCCTGGACTCCCCTGAGGAAACGAGATATCTCCAGTTTACTCACACAACTAACACACACACATACACTCAGGCTACAGACAGACACACACACACACAACGCCAGACTTTAAAGCACAAATTTTCACACTCAAACACACACTGATGTACAATTAGACACAGCACACACCTGCTGGGTTTTCAGAGAAAGCTGAGCTCTATTCTGCCTGTATCTAAAGATGAAAGGAGGAGGAGGAGGAGGGAAGAGGAAGAGACAAAGAAAGAGAGCAGATAAAGAGGAAGAGGAGGAGCGTGTATGAAGAGTGACAGCCAACTCTTCCACCTCTCCTCCCTTCTTCTGTCCCACTCTCCTTTGTGAGCAGATGGGTGGAGGTATCAGATTGTAATGAAAGCCAAAACAGGAGCGACACATCATACATACACAACGACAGTCACACACGGCTGCACACACACACACACACACACACACACACACTTTCACTCCACCAGACAGATGCAACACTTCACATCTATTGTTGCTCCTTGTCTCCTCGGTTTCCTGCTACATTTATGTGTGTGTGTGACGGTATTCTAAGCACATAATGTAAAAAAAAAATACTTGTATACATGTTCAATTATATTTATTTCTTAAAAATACAAACACTTAAAGGGAGAAAATCCAGACAGATGTTTAACGTTGAGAAAGAAGAAAATAAAGAGGCATGAAACGCGTGAACCCTGTCGCTCTTTGTTCACGGAAGGAAAAGGGCAAACGGAGGCATGGTGGAGAATTAAAATGTTTTCATGTCACTGAGTTCACCAGCAGGATGTGATGAATTAATTTTGGACAAATCCCATTTCACCCTTTGCTGCTTCCACTTATCAGTATTCCTGGGTTTTGCTTGTTTGCAGGAAGGGATAAGGCTGTCCGAATTTATTTGGAAGTGGAAATACTAAAAAAATCTGTTGTCCTACAAATTGAGACACTTTAAAGACGCACCTCATACCCTGTTACAGGTTTTTTACTAAAATGTTTATAATAAAATTGAATATGTTGTCCCTATTTGATGCAATTAATTATATATGCTAACTAGCATGTGGCTAACGACAACAAAGTTGGACGGATTTTATTGAAACTCAATAATCGTTGGATTTAAATCCATCTACTGTCGATTAACCTTTGGAGTCATCTTTAAATGGCATTAATTTCACACAGACCTAAACAAAACTTCTTCATAGTAACTAGTTTAAATGTTGCCAACATCTGAGCCGCTCCTCTTAAGTAAAACTTGTGAAGAAATAAGCGGAAGGGAAGGTGAGGGTTTAATATTTCATAGGAGGAAAAAGGAAGGGGGGGGGGGTGTTAGAGGAGATGGGGTCTAAAGCAGTGTTAATTGAACACAGCTGTATCTTGTTAAACATTAATTGGCAATTAATCAGCTCACCCACACTCTTCAGTTGAATGTTTCTTTATGTCTCTTAAAAGGAAAGAGCACAAAAAGTCCCTCCATCTTCTCCCTCCACGAGCCTCATTCAGCCCATTAATCTGGTTTTCTGCCTTTATCTCCACTTCCTTCCTGTCATACGTCTGCAGCGCATCTACAGATCGAGGGAGGGATGTTACTCCGAAAGGGAAGCGTGAGAAAGGGTGGGGGGGTGGAGGAGTGTGGTGCTGGTCCTGGTTCTCCTGTATGGAGAAATCCAGAACGATAAGCTGAGTCTCAGGCCCTGTTTACACATCAAACATTAGAGATTTTTAGACGTTGACTGGAAAAACGTTAGGTTTACACGGTGCTGCTGTGCTCGTTGAACCAGCTGTAGTTCCCATGCCAGGCCACTAGTTGGCGCTTACAGCATGTAGTCACTTCCATCCAAAATGGTGACTTTTGTTTGGACTCACAGTGAGGTTTGTTGCGGTGACATAAACAGCACTCTGCCATTATTATTATTATTGTTGTCCATGTGCAGAACGGCTACTGACTGCAGCCGTCTGTGGTGCGCATGTGCAATTTCACGCTGCGGCTTCCTTTGAGATGCATATGGGGACCAAAAATTTCCACTTTCAGACCTGAGTTCAGAAAGTTTCAGTGTCAGAGAGCCCGACCGCTGTTGTCGTGTAAACGATCGTCCGAACCCCAACATGGATGTTACAGCTTTGTGTAAACGGCCCCTTACTCTCTTCGTCTTCCTTTGATCGGACTGAAAAAGTAAAATCCTGCTGAAATCTGGCAGCCAGGATGTGCATCTTCACAACTTTACTCGTCACTACTAATCATCAAACATCAAATCAATTCCAATTTTTATGCTAGGCCTTTAACCTTTTAGAAATTTTGTTGTAATATATCATTTTTTACAAATATGACACATCTCCTCAGAGGCCTTTTAAAGACATGAGATACAGAACAGGTGGTTTTATACACTTCCTTGCTCGCTGTTTAAAGTTTATCACCTGTGGATGTCGCCTCAGGCACTTTGTGTTCCAATGCTGCAGTGTTTGAACGTGTGTGTG
Organism: Kryptolebias marmoratus; assembly: GCF_001649575.2. Lineage (NCBI taxonomy): Eukaryota > Metazoa > Chordata > Actinopteri > Cyprinodontiformes > Rivulidae > Kryptolebias > Kryptolebias marmoratus. Next base: position 4,832,949 of record NC_051436.1, read on the forward strand.
TGTGTGTGCAGTAAACCCGGTCTGTCCAGCAGATCCAGTGTGTCTGGCTGCTCGGCCCAGTCCTGCAGGCTCTTATATAACCGTCCTGAAAACACCAACAGGGATAACCTGCCGCGGACCCACTGACACACATTTTTCTCGCACCTCCCCTCGATCTGTCACCGTCTCCTCATCCAGGCTTTTCGTTTTGTTTTTTTTTTCCTTCTTCCCTCTGTCCCACATCTACGTTATTCCCCTCTCGCTCAATTAAATGCTCTTTTAAACGCTTTGTTTCCCTCAGTCTCTTCTCATTATCTGACGCCGCTTCCTTTCTCTCTGCTCTCTTTATTTGTGTCGATTTGGCCGCATCCCAAAATCCTCAGCTATTACTCACCCTTTTCTCTTCCTTTGTTTCTCTTCTTATTCGCCGTCCTCTTCTACCAGTCGCCATCTATCTTCTCTCGCCGTCTTAAGTTTCTCTTTCTTTCTCCGTCTGGGATCCGGCTCACGTATTACAAACGCTCTTCTAAACTGGCCGGGGTCCAAATCAGCAAAGCAATAAATCAATGCAGTGAGAGAATTATGTAACGTGCCATGATATTGACCGGCCCCTCCCCCTAGTTTCTTCTTTCACACCTTATCCTCCTTAATCAGCCTTTTTGTGTCATTTAAACATAAATCATCTAACCCACAGTTGGTTCGGAGATTAATTTTTGCTACAAACACAGTCAGGTGCTAAACTTAAGAGCACAATCGATGCCAAACTTCAGAGAGTAAATGCGATAAACTAATTTGAGAGTTTCGACAAAACAATCTCGGTGCCTTTTAGTTGATGATTGTGTTTGTGATTCAGCTGTTCTGTTGCGATGATTAATTAGAGTACACTCAAAGCCCCAGGCGATTCTGCAGAAATTAAATATTGACAGACCAGCTATTGGCTGCTCTGCTGAGTGGTAATCAGTGAGGTCAGGAGGTGAGTTCAAACCTCACTCGGAGCAAAGAAGTTGTTACTCAGCAGCGCTTTTCTGGATCTTCTTGTGAAGTTTTGTGAGTGTGTGTGGCCATGTATTTGATACATTGTGGGGACAATCTTCCTAACATATACTACCTTGTGAGGACCAACTGCTCCTTGTGGGGACCAAAGCCTGGTCCCCACGAGGAGAAATGATGTTTTTGGGTTAGGGGTTAGATTTAGGACTAAGGTGTGAGTTGAGTTTAGGTTTGGTTTAGGGTTAGGGTAAGGGTCAGGGTTAGGCTGTAGTTGGGGTGTAGAAATGAATGGAAGTCAATGGAAAGTCCCTGCAAAGATAGAGAGACGTAACGTGTGTGTGTGTGTGTGTGGGGACACTCGTACTTGTCAACACAAGCACCGTGTTCTGGTTAAAAACGGTTTAAGTGTGCTGACAACTCGCAGCTCTGCAGCAGGGCTAATCTGGGTTAAATGTGGAGAACGAACTGCATCCTTTAAAAAGTATGGAATTTGGTTTTAGGACTTCCCAAGTCTGGGTAAGTATGAAAGAAAGAACCTGTTTCCTCTATACCATTTACCTAAATATAAAAATCAGATTTTTTTTACTTTATTTGCTCAAACTCATGCTTTCATTGCATTTTTTATAAATAGAAAGTTGCTCCCAGTGGCATCATTTTCCATGGCAGCTAAGAGAAACAAGAAACGCATTGTAAAGAGCTCTGCAAGCCAAGATAGGTTTAAAAATCCCTACAGTCGACGAGCGACCAGTTCCAGTACGGGTCGCTTGTCGGCTTCCAGATTCAACTTCCTGGTTCCTGTAGGGAGTCATTGCAGCTCAGGGTACTTTGCAGAGAAAATAACTAAGTTTAAGTCTAATCAAATCCAGTTTAGTTATAATGGAACACAGTTTTATCAGTCAGAAATTGTCTAACCAAGAAAACCAATGACTTCCATCATCCATCCTGAGCCTGAACGTGATGGTGAGGAGAAAAAAAACTTCCTTTTGACAGGAAGAGACCTCCAACAGATTCAAACTCCGGAAGGGCGGCCATCTGCCTCGACTGGCCAGAGGTGAGAAGACAGGAAATGTCCTCAAAAACACACACTAGGTGAGAGAAGAAGAAAATCACTATAACAACAACGACACTGATGGTGTTTGAACTGTTGGTCGTCTGTAAAGTATTTTGTTCAGAATTTTCACAAAACAGTTTGATGAATTTGATTAATGGGAGTCTGATTATATTACATTTAGAAATACAAGCACAAGTGAACCAAATAAAATAAATCAACAATAAAACAAACATTCACACTCATTCCCATGTTTCTTGGATGCCGTAGGTCTTATTGTGTTTAAAGTATGTAAGTTAATGAATAATACAACAATCAGCTAAAATCTCTGTTTCAGTAGAACATTAAAACTGTGTGGATGTTTTTATTTTGATAATGTTTTAAACTGTAGATTATTAAAACAATCAGTAATTACCAAACAATGAGTCGGTGTTGGCTCCCAGCAGCTTTGCAGATTATTCTTAAATACCTAAATAAAAAAAGTTAATTCAGATTCGGCATTAAAGAATCTTATGAACCAAATTAAACACATTAACAGCTGTTTGGAGCTGCAGCAAATTAAAAATTAAGCAGATGAAAATGGGTTAAACGTACAAGTCGACACACAAATCGAGGTTTGAATGTCTCTGTTTTTGCATCAGCTTTTAGCGATTCACCAGCAGAATAAATGAAGCCATTACAGAGCGCAGACGCTTTCAGCCTCTGCTGAACTTACAGACTTTTACGCTCACTGTTTGTGCCTCGGTATCGAGTTTCCTTTCTGGTCTGTTCTTCCTGTTGCCCTGCTTCTTAACGGAGGGAAGGAGGGAGACAGATGCAGTCTATAGGAGTCAGAGAGTGCACTAATAGGACTTATATTTCCTCTCGCCTGTGCCCCCAGTGAAAGCGTGCAGCTGCGTTTTTCCATACCATCACCCTCTAGCCGCCCTTCCACCCCCACTTCCTCCTCTCCCTCAACTTTCAGATTCTTGCTAATCTGTTTGTGCAGCCCGTTTCTCACCGGCCCCTTCTGATTTCAGGAAAACATCTGCAACGTCCACGCATGCATTCCCTCTGAATAAGTGATGTTTCATCATTGAACCGGATGTTGGCCATATTGGAGGTATAAGAGACGCCTGCTGAGCTCCCTCTCATCCTAAAATGACCAGTTTACACAGAGTTAAGTTGATCAGAACGTGAAAATGCATTTTTACAGCACCTGTTGGAAGAATTAATTAAACTAGAAAGTCTTTATTGTCAGTGTGTGTAATACATACCGTCTAGGGCACTACCGCTGAAACGACGCTCAGTCAGTCAGCACACCACTCATTCATACATATTTTAAAATGTTTTAAAAATTGCACTTTGGAGTCTGAATGGAAAGCCCGACAGTCTGTTTGTTCTCGACTTTAAGCTGCCGGTTTGTGACCTGCCTGGATGTGAGCCATCCTTCAGGATCTTTTTTGTTTGCCTGGGGCACTGGAAGTTGGATCCCTCCTCTAGTGAGGGAAGAGGGCAGCCGGTGATGCTTTCCGCTGTTTTTATCAGCCTCCGCAGAGCTTTCCTGTCAGCCACTGAACGAGCGGCGTGCCGGCACGCTCTTTACGGTGACTCGGGAGAAGGACACGAGCGGAGGCGTCCGTGGCCCGTCGAGCTCCGTCAGAATTTCAAGTGTGCTCACATTGTCCCACAGAAACGGTCGTATCTCTCTGGGCTGCGACTGTTGGCGACTACTGGAAACGGGGGCGCTCTCAGTTTCCTCGCTAAATTTGTTCTCAAAATCTCGCAGGTTTCTCCAAACCGTCTGCAACTGTATTTTCACACAGAAAAACTGTGGATTAGATCAGAGACTGACCCATTCCAATCAAAATACTTAACTTTTTGTTAACAAAAACTGTATGGAGGAAAGAAAGTCTGGTTCCTGAACCTAGAAGCTTTTGTTCTCGCCGCAGCAGATGTGGTTCGGCTCTTTCTGCTGAAGTCTTCTCACCGACTTCACACATCTGTTGGGCGTGAAGTGAAGATGTTGCTGTAATAAGTCCAACATCTGCAAGGCGAGACGCGGCACTGGGCTTTATAACCTTTTTATTGAAGGATATCAGCGTTTCGATTGATTTTTTTTTTTTTTTTT
>NC_051436.1:4837302-4852217 GCF_001649575.2 Kryptolebias marmoratus
GGGGGGGGGGGGGGGGGGAGAGGTGCTGTTTAGAGAAAGGCAGGGGAGTAAAAAAAAAAAGAAGAAGAAGAATCAGAGGGAGGCAGGCTGGGGGGTTGGGCTCCGAGCTTGTGCATGTGTGAGGGAAGCAAATGTGTGTTGTATATATGCCTGTGTTTGTGTGTGTGTGTGTGTGTGCTCGCTCTGTTCCTTTCTTTGTTTGGGGGGGGGGGAGGCGAGACAGAATACAAGCAGTTTGAAAGAAGGTGAGGAAGAGGAACAGAGAGGGACAGGATCTAAAACCAGAGTCACTTTTTTTTTAAAATTATTGTTATTATTTTTACAGAAAGAAAGCAAAAAAGACAAAGAAGATTTCTCGTTTTTATTTCCCTGCATCTTTTCCTCGAAAGGGTTTAGAATTAGGAGCATGTATATGTAAGAGGACAGAAACAACAGTGCTGCATATTTTTAAAACATTCAGGAGCAGTGCTGCGTGCTGGCTCTGTGTGTGTGTTTGTGTGTGTGTGTGTGTGTGTGCGCCGAGGAGGTGGGGGGGAGGCAACCCGTGCAGTTTAAAGGGAAAATACAAGGCACACACAAAGCTGGGAGCGCAGGCAGGGAGAGGAGAGAGGAGAGGAGAGAGGAGAGGAAAGGAAAGGGAAGGTTGTGGGAATCTGCTGAGCTGGCTGAAGCTTTAATCAACAAGCCTCCTTTTTGGATTTTACCCCACCGATCGGGCTCCGCGTCTCGCCGCGCTCCCGGCCACGGTAAGGACGAGCTCCCTCAGTCCTCTCAGCTGTTTCTCCCTGCAGACAAAAGCCGGAGAAAGTTGCTCTGTGTGTGAATGTGTGTGTGTGTGTGTGCAGATGGAGAGCAGCTAAGCTAAAGGCTGAAGCTAAGGCTAAAAGGCGTGAGGAATGCAGCACAAAGGGAGCTTGTCTGCTCCAGCTGGGACGCTGTGTGTGTGTGTGTGTGTGTGTGTGTGTGTGTGTGTCTTTGTAAACGAGGCTTGAATGTTTATCTCTCCGGGGCTACCCAAAGTTTTGCATGTGAAGAATACCCAGAAATACACAAGAACTTCGTTTAGGGGAAGAAAGGAAAGCTTTGTCCAGTTTTTAGCTGCTTCTGGACACAGTAAAGCTCCTATCCTTTAATAATTTACATAGTGACTGCTGGTGCTTTACATGAAAGCAAATATTCTTAACTCCTATTGTTAGAAAATAAGTGTCAGATACCTTTTATTTTCTCTTTATGAGTTGTGTTTCCTTCAGGCTGATTTAAATGCCAGTTTGCACAAAGGATCTCGCCTTTTCTTTCCTCTGCTCGTCTCTGTTTTTGATGTGCACACACAAGTCTTGGTCTTTGTGTCATTTAAAAGGCAGGTGACTGCTTTGAACAGGAGTCTTGTGACTTCCTGCTGGAGTGTCTATCTGAGCTGCACACGTCCAGATGCCGGCTCCCATTAGCCTTTCAGTAAAACAAAGTGTGTGTTGTCCTGTCCAGTGTGTTGTGGTCAGAGGGGGGGGGCTTTCAGCTTGTTCAGTAGTCCTGTATGCGGTTAGCACCAGCTTTCTAAGTGTGTGTGTGTGTGTTATTAAAGAGCTCGTAGCAGCCAGCTCGCTGTGTGCGCACGCTCCTCCCTTTGCAAAAGGAGTGTGTGAGAAACTGAACACTTGTGCCGGCGTCTGCCTGGAGCTAATATCAGTGTCTTTATATGAGTGTGTGTGTGTGTGTCAGTCCCTGCCCTAATTAAGTTTGCGCCCTCTCTGCATTCAAACTAATACAAACCTTCCTAGAATGAAGGTCCTAATAGAAAGACGTCTGTAAACTGATCTCTGCAGTACTCCCACACAGAAACGTGAACACTCAACCCACACACACACACACACCAAATCTATGTCAGTATTGCATTTGCAGCCCCCGCCCTTTCTGTTTGACTTTGGGAATTTCTTTTCTCTCATGGGTTCATTACTAATGGAAGAAGAGCTTTTACTTTTTGATTTTTTTATTTCTTCTCACTTGTGCTTTTTTTTTGTTTGTTTGTTTGTTTCTCTTCCACTTCCTGTCCAGCTGCGATTATCCAGTCGAGGCATGCCAGGCGTGGTTCAGCCAGGGTCACCTGCTGTGGACCAGAATATATCATATCTACACTCTTAGGAAGTCCTGTAATGCTTTGTTAATCTGCTTAAACTGTACTGCTGGTAGAAAAGAGCCTGGTTTATGGGAGACTAAATGGAGAAATGGTTGAATACAACCAATACATGTAGGGTTAGATAGAATATATAACCTTATTGTGGGTATTTTACTTCATAGTTAAACAAAAGAATCAAAAATTGACATCTGGGAGATTTACTTGAACAATCAAAGTATGGTTTAACGTGGTTTGGTCCGTTTTGCAATCTGGATCTCTGAGTGTAGCAACCATAATACTTATATTTCCTAATTACCACAAACTCAGGAGTATGACCAAACAGTACACTTTCCAACAGACACTGTCTTTACAGATGAGCATGTTTTCATATCATTGGTAGACAGTATGACAGTGTTTAACCAAAACATTAATTATTATTCGAACTAAAGAAATTGCACTTTCTGCAAAAATCCATTAAATGTGCTGAGTGCTGAATGAAACAGAGTTGTTAAAGATAAAAGAAGCAATGCACTAAGAGCTAAGAGCACTAGCCAAGAGCTAAATATTGCAAAAGGTTAGCTGAAAGTAGCAACATGCTAGCTAGAATCTAAAAGCAGCACAATGGTAGCTAAAACCTTAAGAAGACAAAAAAACGGCACATATCCTGAAGCAGTCATAGCACCCATCCCCTAAATGAGCCGAACGTTTTTGATGTAGAAAGGGTTAAAATAGCACACAGTTGACTCCAAGATTACAGTGCACCTACCCTAGTAGCTACTCCAGGGATGTTGTTGGTAAACAAGAAGCTGTGGTCGAAGTGAAAAGACGAATATTGTAGATATGGAGAGCAAACTACAGAAAGGCCATAATAATTGTGTCAAATGTGGCCAGGGCTTGATAATAGTTTAGATCCATGCAGAATACAGCTGTGATCCCAACCAGTTAGTACCATTAAACAGATGTGATGGTGTTAGTTTTTCTGTTTAGCATAATTATATATAAGAATAAAACAAACTACAGAGATTATTAACAGAATACAAATCAGCTACAAGCGTGTCAAGACAAGAAAAGGCTGTTGGTAGCCTTGTGTAGCCGGGTCACTGTTTCTTGGAAGTTGCACTGCAGTTCAACGACACATTGACCTTCGTGATTCCCAGAAATAAACTGTTAAGGAACTAAATTCTATCAGTCTAAGAAACTTAGTGCTCATGTCTTATCACCACCCAATAGTCATAGTTCTACGCTTTGCAGGTGGCAAAATTTATAATGAGACAAAAAACCCTGATTCTTTAAAAACAATTCTACGCTTGTTTGAGAAGTCGATGTTAAAAATAGTCCTGATATTACAAATGTTTGTGCTTATTCAGTCATATTTAATGAAGCCAGTAGATGACTTTATGCAGACGACTTAATTCAGTCCAAAGTGAGATGGGTGTCCAATCCCGGTCCTCGAGGGCCACTACCCTGCATGTTGTAGTTGTATCCCTGCTCCAACCCACCTAGTTCAATAGTTGAATTACCTCTTCAAGGTTTCTTTTAGTTCTGCAGAGGCCTGTCAGTCACTCTTTCATTCAAATCAGGTGTGTGATGCAGGCAAACTGTAAAAAGTATGCAAGCTATTTGGAGACCAGGATTGGACACCACTGGACTTTGACTGATTCTGGAACTGAATTCTTGTGTCTCGTTCACTGTCTGCTCAGACATGTGTGATGGGAACTGTGCCGTCTGTACCACACTGTAGACAGGTTCCTTTGCAGTCATCTGCGTTCAGCCCGAGTTTTGTTTGCATGCTGAAATAGCATGTGCAATAATAAAACTTCCCACTCAAAAGGTGCCACCAAAGGCACAACAAAGAGCATCAAGTAGAATTATTAACTAAAATAGTAAAATCATAAGGAACCCTGTTTTGAAGAGTTCAAGGTTCCTCCTTCTATAGGTGGCTTCCTTGATGGGTTGCAAAAAACGATCATCTGCCTCGATCTCATCTTTATCCTCACATCCTCCACTGTCACACCAACCTTCCACACTTTCCTCTTCCTTTGACTTTGGTCAACAGAAGCACAGTTTCCACCTGCATCCTGTTAACCAACGCTACCCAAGGTGGTCATTGGTAACCCAACCAATCCCTGAACTGGACGCCCATTTACTTTGGACTTAGGACCAACAGTTGGAGTACACGGGCTATTAGGACAATTTATTCCAGAAGTTTACGGACAAACAAACTAATCCAGACTAAGATGCTTCCTGGTTGTCTTGGTTCGATTTGAGAACGGCTTGAGGCGGCATGGGGTTTTAAGTCAGACAGCCGCTGTTGCACCTCCAAGTCGCCAAGTGAGATAGTAACAGCACCACAACAGTCAACATATGAAAGGGGAAGCCAGCTTTACGATTTGAGGGTGTGATGTGGTGCTTACAGATGGTCTATGCAGCCAGTTGACTGTGGGATTTTGACTGTCTGACGTGCATGCCATACAGATACTGAAATCACATCAAAGCCTTAAATTGTCCAACAAATTCAAGTCTTTCAGCCATTTTTCTTCTATAAGGATATGCGTCTGTGTTTGGAGGAGCCATTTCAAGCAATGCTAATGTCGTCTTGAGAAATGTTGATTTGACTGTGGCTCGTAGGAACGTAAACTAACAAAGCTACAACTTCAGCTGCAAAACTTTGCGTGCATTGATGATTCAATGCAAAGTGAAAACAAGGTAGTTAATTACAAGGTATTGTAGTATAATCACATCAGTAAAGTGGCCAGACAGATTTCATCACTTGATAGCGGATTTATTCTGAGGGCAACAATTTTGCATAGTCATTAGTTGGGGGAGGGGCTGACCCAGCCAACTGTAAGAATCTGTTTTGCCAGTGCAGGAAAAATATGGATATGCAGCATGTGATGACAGTTGATTGTGAGGAGCTCTGTTCAGCAACAACCCATTTCCTGCACCCAGAGCCATTAGGACGACACCCAACCCCCCCCACCCCCCGTCTGTCAGCCACCACGCTCCCCTGCTCCTCTGCAGATGTGCACAAACACACATGCAGGCGATACGAAGAGGGAGCGTGCTTTGGTGATTGAAATCGTCTGTGCATGTGCACTGCACTTCTCTCTACCCCTTCTCAGCCCCAGGGCAGTCCCCCACACCCCAAACAGCTGAAGGGGGGAGATTGTGCATTCATTGGAATGGAGGCTGATGGCAGGGGGGGTGAGGAGGAAGGGTGATTGAGCGTCCTGCCTAAAGGAGAAAAAGGGAGACAGAAAGAAGAGAAGAAAGGGGGGATGGGTGGGTTGTTTTGCGTTTAGAAACGGGGAGGGCGGGGAGGAGAGGAGCAGACAGGCAGGAGTGGAGGTTCAGGGGTGTAGAGGTGAGGGGAGGACGGCTGGGTGGCTGGCTGGCGCCGTGGCTCGGTTGTGTCTGGAGCTGAGCTAACAACAGCCAGACACGTTCATGTAAAAACACGTCTCTTTATCTGATTGATGGCAAATTCAATAAATTCAAATTACAGCAACTAACTTTACAAAGTGGTGCTTTCATGGTTTTGTCACGACACAGGTTATGATGCCAACGTTAGTCGAGTTGCAATTTAATTAGGTGTTTAAGTCGTGTTACAGTCACTGCAGTCCTCTTCCCAAACAGTAGGTGTCTCTACCGAGGAAATAACACAACCAGGAATGGCAATGAGAAAAAAATCCCACAGGAAGTACAATTTACTCAAATATAACATTTGATTTTCAACTTATTAGCTTTAGGGACCTTTGGGATAAGGAATGTTTTTTGTCAATCCAAAAAAGTTTGTTTCAGTCTTGTATCCTTGCAGAAACATTTTCAAAGTTCCAGAGTGAAAAGTTCTTGAAACGCCACCCGTGCATTTCTGCATAGATACCCAAAATGCAACCTTTAGGAAACAATGATTTTTGCAGCTTCAACTCTTATGTGGGCGTCTTTTTCTTCTTCTTATATCAACGTTTCACACCCAAGCCTTTTCTGCATGCTCCATTCCTTCTTTTGGTGTATTTTCATGGCAAAGATAGTTTTAGAAATGACAAACAAAAAGATAAATTTGGAAAAACTGTTTGTGACTTGGACAAGAACTTAATTTCAGTGTTTTTTAAGTTTATTTAACATTGGGATTATTTGTAAGTTCCTGGGTTTGATTGTTTTTTAGAAAGAAAAAAATCTATTTGGTACAATACATGTGAACCTATTTAATACTTTGTGTTTTAGTGAGATACTGGTGGCAGTTTGTTTTAAAGAACTCATAAATGTCCTGTATTTAGAGAGCAATGTGAGCTGAGCTGCATATACGATGTGGGTGGCACCAGCTGGCTTTATTCTGTCTCCAGATCAAAATATCATTTGGTGTATTAAATGCTGCCTATATTCAACACAACATGACACCTCATTGCACTAGAATGTGCCAATCTCTTTAGGATCCGGGCTCCATTTCCAATCTGAACAGAAAAAGAAATGTACAGTTTTATCGTGTTTAAATGGTCTGTGCCGACACTTTATCTTTGATTGCGCTGATTCCAGCCTCCGAAGAATGAAAAGGGCTCTGTGCTTAATTTAATTAAGTAGGGGCAAAGGGCTCGAGCAGATTAGCTTTGCCCTTGGAGCTACTATCTGCGGCAGAGACTGTCCTTTTGTAGGTGTATGATTAGCTGGGAGCAAGACAAAGAAAGCAACAAAGACATGATTAAAGACGTGATTAAAGCCAGGCATATCCATGCACTGCAACACAGCCTTCCTCGTGGTTTTAGTTTGATCTGGATCTTGGCTGCAGTTGGATAAATATGGAAGATGAGATGTCTAGTGATGGAAAAGAAAACCAGCCATATTTAGAGAGACACTTCTACTTCTGCTACTGCAGAAGTAGAATGCTGAGGGTGCACGTGGCAGGCGCTGGGACTTAGACGCCTTCTTGCTGTGATTTATGAATGGACCGAGGCGGCGGGAGGGGCTGAAGCCAACCTAACGACAACAAACAGGTTTATTACCGAGGGAAGATAAGTAATGACGCACAGCAGCTCTGCATTTAGTCTAAAACATTATTCGACCACAAAGAAAACTGAATAAATCTGTCAATGCAGCCGAGTTTTGCACAACTCTACTTTTGGTTCCGCAAAGTTCGCTTCATTTCTGAAAGCTCACATCTGTCCAGGACGTGGCCAACTCCTTCAGTGATCTATAAACAGCCAGAGGCAGCAGAAAGACAGGCTGGGCTTTGCAGCCATTTTGGCAGAAAGGTTTTGTGACAGTCCGCAGGTTTGTTGATTCTGGTTAATGGCTTCCAGTTGTCTCAGTCAGGAGAGAGGTGTGTCACTACAGGACAAACTTTATACAGTCTCATAATCACACACACGTTGAGTGACGGACACAGGTGTGTGTGTGTGTGCTCACGTCTTGCCCGCATGGCTGGTTTTATGACTGTTTTGCGAAGGTCAACAGTGGATGTGTTCAGGTTTACAGTGTTGCTTGCATCATGTGTGTTTAAAGCTGTGATAAAGAACAAAGTTCTTTAGATCTTAAGATGAAAGGTGGGAAAAGTGTTTTGGAGAACAGGAGTTTGTAAATCATGCACATCAGCTGTCATATCTAATTGTAGAGAGAAGGGATAGTTTCTTCTGTATGTTTTTAGCTTGTTTTGTTTCTGTAGCTGTTGAGCTTTGAGAAGAAGCGGCCTGTCTGAAATATAAACCCACAAGAAACCGATTCTGTAATGGTACATTCACATAAAGATACAAAAACACATGTTGGTGCCCTGTGCTTGTTGCTCCGCTCTGTAATCGTGTGCAACAAATCCACACCGGCTCTTTGAAGATTTCTGCTCACTGCGTCCTTTTCTGTTTATTTAAGGCTTTTCTGCACTGAAATGATTCACATTTTGTGTGCGCACGTGAGCTTCCCCTTTTTTCTGTGTGTGTGTGCGCTCAGCATTATTCTGAACAGTCTGAATGTTTGCTGGTTGCATTTTAACTTCGGTCATCAGTGATCCAAAGATCAAATGGAGTTTTCTGTCCTGGTTTATCTCCAGTTTTACATTCCTACCCATGATTAGACGGTAAAAATAAATGTTTGTCTTTGTTTTGAAGAACTGAACTATTCTAAATAAAAAGACTAAGGAAAATTTGAAATAAAGTCTTTATTTCCTTTTGTTTTTTTTTAGTGTCTTGTTAATTTTGTCTTATTTCTTTATGCAAAACTGCATTTAGCAGACTGAACCCCCCTGAACATGCATGCAAAAAGCTGCAGAGTGGCACGTGTGACAAAACCTCTGAATAAATAAGTTCAGCTCTGATCTGACTCCTGTAATCACATTTATAGGCATTTTGTAAACGATGCGTACAAAACCCCCAAGCTGTAACCTGGACTGACCCCGCAGTCACCTCTATTGATCAGCTGGCTAACAGTAATGCATTAATCTGATTACGTTTCTATGGGAACGCAGGTTTAATATGAAACGAAAAGACGGAGTCGCAGGTTTGCGTGTCTGGAGCGGGAATAAACCGAGCTTTTATTGTCTGAGGTTTCTTTTATTTGAACTCTTCATCTTTTCTTTATTGTCCTTTTCTTTGTTTTGTTTTGTTTTGCAGTAAATTCCTCCACCATTCAGCGAGCCTCTGGGATCATTTTTCTCTCCAACCCGTTGATTTGCTGGTGGCGTTTTCTCTTTTTGACCCAGCTCCACACTGAACCCCGACCCCTGACTTTGTTGTGTAACTTCAGTGATAACTTTGCTTTCTGGGTTTCGTTACGCCTCCCGCTCGACTTCTTCTTTCAGTCAGAAGTCTGAGCTCAGCTGCTCAGCAGTTGTGTGAACGCTGAGGTCTGCCCTGTTGATTTTTCCCTACGATTTTTTGCAAGTTGACTAATATAGCAATTCATTATATGACAACATTCAGCTCATTCAGGAGATGGTTGTTTATGACTTTTTGTTTTTGAAAGTTTTATACTTTTCAAAAGATTTCACTTTATTCAGAAATGTTTCCCCATAGAAATACATTGAGATTTCTTCAATTCCTTCAAAGCTGCTTTTCTGCAACTTGTAGTTTCTAGCTAGCCTTTTGCTGCTTTTAGCTAATGATTGCTTCTTTTAGCTTTTAGCCAATGTTCTCGTTCTTTTAGCATTTAGCTAATGTTTTGCTTCTTTTAGCTTCACCAGCTTCATTTCAGCTTCATTTCAGCGTCTTCAGCTAACTTCAGCACAGCCCCCAGCATTGACGCTACATTTTCTGTGGAAATGCATTTTCTCTAGTTTATGATGAGATCTTCCTGAAAGTTTTCAGCATTTTCAGGTTTTTATGAAACTCGTTTAAAGTTTGGTTTGATTGTTTCTCCTTTTCCATGTTGTGTTCAGAGTTTTATAAAACAAAGAAAAGCGTCTGTGTGGGAGTGTGTCTGGAGGGCAGTGGGTACACTGTGGCCCTTATTGGGGTGTGTGTGTGCGTGTTTGCCCCCAGACATGTAACACGATCTGCGTCGAGAAGTCCTTCATCCCTCCTTGGTGTGTCTGCGCCCTCCCTGCATCTTCCCCCTATCCGTTCACAGCTGTCTCTTCTTTCCGTCTGCCCCTTTTCCTGCCTTTTATCCCCCTTTCTTCCGACTGACTTGAACCCTAAACTTGTAAAGCTTTGGAGTTGGTAGCCTCGAAATGAATTTGTTCAACCCATCAGCTGCTATTCGCTTATTTTTATTGTTTCTCACGCAGATTGTGGTGCAATTTCTTTGATTCAGAGGAAGAATAATTATAGATGTTTGTTATTTTGGAGGGGACGCTGATGTTGCTCCTGTTTTCTTTATTTGATTGGTGTTGGATGTCTCCTGTCCTGGTTGGATGATGGAGGAGGTCATCAGACAGTCTGTTTGTCCCTCAGGATTTCTGTGCCTCATAGATAATATTACAAGCTTCGTGTGTGTGTTTCTGTCACCTGTCAGGTGGCGAGCGGCGCCTCTTCTTCTTCGTCATCCTGCTGTGTTCAACTTGCCGACCTCTGAAAATCTGCAAAAAATAAAAACTGTGATTCTAAACAGGATCTGAAGCCCAGAAACTGACAACTTCAGCCAATCAAGTGGCTTTAGGAATTAATTTTAAAGGAGTAGTTGGATATTTTGTAGTGGGGGTCTGTGGAAAGATTGTAAACAACATCTTACCTGTTGTAGATATTCTATGGAGGACCTCAGTTTGGGGAAGTTTGACGTGCTAACAGCTAGTCCGAGTGCTGCCAGGGTCACGTGGATTGATGTTGTCTTAAAACAACTCAAAGCTCAAAGATTTCTCAGCCCGTTGTTTTTGTACTGCCAGGTTATTCTGGCAGAAATACAACAATATTTCTACAGGAAGTGCTGCACCAGAAGTGCTACAGCTAGCTGCTGCTTCCATTTGTGCTTGCAAGTAGCCACAGAAGTCTATGTAAATAACTGTGTCATGTGATAAGGTTTATAACATGGCATTTTCATGAATCGCTGTGAAATTATTGTGATTGGAGATGTTTTTGGACAATGATAATCCACCTTGATCCTGACTACACTCAGACTCGCCAGCAGCTTGATGACAGCCAAGAAATGAAACACAGGTGTGTGTGGTTTTTAATAGTTATTGGACAAACTGGTCATTGCTGAGAACACCCAACCCATCGTTCTTCTGTTTTCAGCCGAGTTCCTTTTTTTTTTTTTGGAGTTTCCAATCCAGCTGGAGTTTTTAGACCCAGTCAGAGTGCAGTGTGTTTGGTTAGTGTGTGTTTGCAGTTTCCAGGAGCTGTGTGTTCCTGTCCTCCGTTGCCATATGGCAGCTATGTCAGCTCTCAGAGCAAACACAGCTGGCTGCCTCCTGTGGTCGCGCGGGTGAACAGCAGTCTGCCTGCAAAGACAAAAAAAAATACAAAAACCCCTCAAATAAAAGGGTCACATTCACCACCAGCGGATTCATGTGGCTATTAAACACTCTAGGATTCCTGACTTTGTTTGTCAGGTGTGTTAGTGTCAGAGTTGTAGCCTGGTTTCCACACAATTAGTGATGTTAAGCTACCGATTAGCGGCTGCTCATGTTACGCCTCTGCAGGCAAGCTGATGAAAAGATGCTGTGTGCAGGTTTTGAACACGATTCTTCGAATTCTTCCCTCTGATTTAATTTAACGCAATAATCCCTTGGAACCGAAAGCCACCGACACTCTGAATCACACCAGAATCTATTTTTATGCACGCTCTTTGTTTACATAGCACTCTTTACACACCATAAGGTCTTAGTTCCCTATTGGCTGGTTGATAAAAGCAATTTATCTGAGGCGGAGGCACACAGAGGGAGATAAAGGAGGGAAAACGGGGCAGGTAGTGAACATTACACATCATAAATAAAATGTCAGAAACACTGGTGCGTGCTAGCCAGTGCTCAGGGTAGCATGAAATCTGCTCTCGTCCCTTCCTTCTTTATCTTCCCTTTGTCGTTCTGTGTGTGTGTGTTTGCTGGGTAATTGAGGTGTGTGACCTTGCTGTGGGCCTGGCAGGTGTACGGCCCGGGGATGAGATGAGTGGGAGGGGCGGGGGTGGATTGAGAAGCGAGCTGCTAGCTTCCCTGCATGTGCATAGATGCATGCATTTGGCTTTGTGTGGTTGAAGAAAAATGGAAGTGATTGTGTTTGTGTGTGGGTGTGGGTGGACGCAGTGGTTCTGCATGCAACTTGGAAATGAGATTGTGTGTTTGTGTTATTGAGCAGTGGAGATGGCATATATCATTTTCTGTAAGCTGCAGAGTGTGCATTTGAATCAGCTCTGGTTGTAACATTTGTAAACATCACTGTCAGATTGTACCATGTCAGTGAAATTACCATAAACTAAAGAGACAAATGGTGAAGATAACAGGCAGATTCTGCCCCACAGCTTTTTTTATTACTGGCATTAAGGCTACATCTCCTATACATCATGTTGAATCCGACCACAAAGATATACAGAGGAATATCGTCTTTTTTCCCACCCTGCCCTTCCCTGCAGGTTTGATAAGAACAATAACATGTGGAAGGGAATTTTCCCATGGCTTCTTGCCTCATCTGACAATAGGACTCCGAAAAATCTTTTAACAATTAAAGGAAGTTTTTTTGGTTTTGGTCAAATTCTCACTTGGTGACATAAATTATTTTGGTTCATATAACACCAGCTGATTTAGGGTGTAATGCATTAAGCCATGACTTATAGGCCTCCAATGCACCATGGATAATAGACATTTTTCTCTGCATTCTTGTACATGCATGAATATAAAAAATAATCCCTAAAACAATGAAATACTCCTGCCAGACCAGTAGGTGGCGATGGTGTGAAAACCATGTCAAACTACAAAATATGACTTGGGCCACCATTTGTGTTTCTCCACTCATTAATGAAACCAGCCATCTTTGAAGGAATGCATAACATCAACCAACTTATGTCCCAACGTTTTAAATAAATCTCTGCGATCTGTGCCAGCAGTACGTGTTGGGGATAACTCTCAGCTGCTACCACACCGAATATGAGCTCAATATTGGCATAAAGAGCCTTAAAGGTCGAAGATTCAATCAGTCCTTTTATGACATTAATGCTGCACAAGTTGATATTTTGATAACAGTTTAAAAAAAATCTATTTAACACAACTTTATTGTCCTTTTGTAGACCAGAAACAACCCACAGGAGTAGCAGTTGTGAAGATGTTATGAACCGTCTAACCGTCATAATTTGGAGCTTATCAAAGTTTTTATGTTTATCTGCTTTTTCCAATGCATCACCTTGAAAGACTGAGTGTTTACTGGCTGCCTAATATTTACCGTATATACTTAACAACTCGTGAATATTTGTTCTCCTTCACATAAAGACCAGGATCTTATTCATAATCATTTACATCATCATGACACTCATTTACCACAAAAGTCTGACAATTACTGACTATCCAGATCAGGGAGCAGCTTTGTGGGAGAATATGTGGTATGGTTTCTAAGTTTGCAGTCTGAGAAGTTCACTGGAACACCATCTGACGTCAAAGGTACCTCACGCCAGCTCCAAATTTAAAATACAAACACGGTTGGTTATGTTGAAACCTGATCCTCCATCTATTTTGTCAGCGAAACACGTTGAAAAACTGAACGTGTGAAATGCACCAAGTCGTAAACCGTTTGATACAAAAGTCCTCTAGAAATTCCTAACTCTGCGTTCACTTGAACTACTAAACATTTTTAAAGCTTTGAGATACTTTAGATGGCTGAAATCTGCTCTGGAACAAGCCCCAGTCTTCACTCCTTCACAAAAATTTCTTTCCAATTCATCACACAGAAATATGTCTGACTGCTGTTTCTTGAAGGTAGGATAACGGCTACGTAGGTTGTTAGTGACACCATCCGAATTCTGACTTCTGAAGAGCTGGGACCTAAAACAATCATTTTCCTGCAGAACGTGGGAAGAACTGGTGCACCAGTGAAGTGTATAAACAATCCTACATGCGTCTTAACAGCTAAGCATGTATTTTTTTTCCTTGTAAACATAAGTAGTCATAAATAAACATGCGGTCACTTTAAAATCAACTCAATCCACAAAGATCTGCCTCATTCATCATTCATCTACTCAAAACAAAATCTAATTTTTTCCTGATTTTGTTACATTTAGCTGCTAAGACATGTTTTCAGCTGCGCCGTGTGCCCATCATCTGCTGAACTGCAGAGTCTTTAGGCTCACACTCCCACCCTCTCCTCTTCCTCAGTAGCACAGTGAATCTGTGTCATGTCACCGAGTTCGCGAGTCCCAGGGTAACCCTCCTCACCCTCCCATACCAGAGCAGCCTCTCCCCCGCCGCTGCTTTCTGTCCTTGTGTGTTTCAGACTGTCCCCCTCGATCTCTTCATCCTCTCCTCCCCACCTCTTTGTCCTGAAGAAGTTTCTGCCTCATCTTCTGTTTCTCCATATTTAATGTGCTTCGCTCTTTTTAGCGTTGCTTCCTTCCCCTCCATCATACGGCGCTAACACACACACACATCACTGCCTCGCTCTTTCGTGAAGCAAGCAGAAACATAAAACTGCCAGTGTGCATATATTAATAGATCCAAGCTTCTAAGCCGACTGCTGCATGCATAATCTATCTGCACATACAGAACGTGCACTAAAGAAGCTGTGTGTGTGTGTGTGTGTGTGTGTGCGCTGTTAGGCTCCTCCTTTAAGAGACAGGTGTGGACCAGATTGAGTTCTGCCTCATTTCCTCTGCCCTGCGCAGCTGGTCAAGGACACATTTACACACACAAACACAAGCACGTTTAACACATGGCCACACACACACCTCAAATAAAGACACAACTCAAGACGCTGAATGATCAAATGCAGCATTAGCATAAAGTGTGTGTGTGTGTGGAGCGTTCAGGAAGCAGCCTGCTCTTGGATTCCTGTGGAAGAGGATTACAGTTGTGATTACAAAGCGACTGGAAGAGTATTTCCATGGTGATATAAACACATTTACAGCCTCAATAAAAACAAAACAAAACAAACAAAAAAAAACAACAAGTCAAACCGCCCCCGCTTCTATGATAGTCACTTTTTATTTGTAACACACGCACGTAATAAAACAGCGGCCTCTGGTTATTTTTCTTTGATCATATTGACAGTCCTTTTCCCCACCTATGTATAATTATTTTTTAGGGAATTAATATAGTCAAGAAATTCTTGTGGTGGAGTAATACTAACTGCTGCTCAGAGTCAGGCTAACTGCGGCTCGTAGTCGTGCTAGCTGCGCCTCGGAGTCGTGCTAGCTGCGGCTCTAAGTCGTGCTAACTGCGGCTCTAAGTCGTGCTAGCTGCGGCTCGCAG
>NC_051436.1:4852622-4870696 GCF_001649575.2 Kryptolebias marmoratus
GCTAACTGCGGCTCGTAGTCGTGCTAGCTGCGCCTCGGAGTCGTGCTAGCTGCGGCTCTAAGTCGTGCTAACTGCGGCTCTAAGTCGTGCTAGCTGCGGCTCGCAGTCGTGCTAACTGCAGCTCTGAGTCGTGCTAACTGCTGCTCGTAGTTGTGCTAACTGCGGCTCTGAGTCGTGCTAACTGCGGCTCTTAGTCGTGCTAACTGTGGCTCGGAGTTGTGCTAACTGCGGCTCTGAGTCGTGCTAACTGCGGCTCTGAGTCGTGCTAACTGCGGCTCTTAGTCGTGCTAACTGTGGCTCGGAGTTGTGCTAACTGCGGCTCGAAGTTGTGCTAACTGCGGCTCGAAGTCGGGCTAACTGCTAACAGCTGCTTTAGCTAACAGCTACTTATAGCAGGGCTCATTAAAGAGAACATTTTCAGCTACTAGAACATCTTAAACTCAAAACTAAAATTACAAACCATCTACTTAATGTCTCACTTTTACTTTTACAAGCATTTTGCAAATTTGTTAGGTGGAATTCTGACATCACAACAGCAGTACCCAGCCTGGATTAATTAATATAAATATTATTATAAAGATGTCCAACATAAAGAGATATGCTTTTTGAGAGGATGCTTACTCTCTTATAGTATTGTGAACTTCATCTACTGATTTTATATTAGAGTACCATAATATCGGTGTTGTCCTTCTGTTATGGCACCTCCTTATTGCAGGAAGTGTAGGATCACAGGGTCTGGTAGGCAGACGTTGCCTCCCCAGCTTGAAGAAAGAGATTTGCCACACACACACAGAAGCAGAGAAGGAATCAGGGCTGGCTCATATGTGACAGTGTGCTTACTTGATGGTGAAAGTTTGTGTTTGTCATGTTATGAGTGCATGTGTGTGTGTGGTCCTTTTTAAGACGGTAGGAGCCCCCATGTGGGGATCACGTGTGCCGCTGTCACATAAAGAGCTCTTTGTGAGCAGTTGCAGGAGATGCAGCTCATGTCAAACACATCTTCCTGTGTGTTGCTTCTCATTTGCTTGCAAAAAAATCCTTCATTGTTAAACAGATGCTATTTGCAAATGAAAATATTCCATGTGTGACTTTTTTTTTATTTAATAGGTATGATGTCATTGTGGTTTAGAGTGAATATAAACACAGCAGTGTGTTTAGAGAGACATGATTAGGGTTGGGCATCGAGTCTCGAGTATCGATTGGAACCAGGACTAACGTTCCAATGCTTCCGGAATGCCTCAAATTTGAAAATTTCAATTCCTAGTTTTGATACATTGAAGAAGAAGAAGCCGCAGAACAACAAGGAAGAGGAATCTCCAGGAAATGTGTTTGCAACCATGGAAAGTGTGCGGCGAACTTGGCCAATATAAATCGCTCTAGCGGGAAAGATCCACCCTCTCTGAGACTCCGTTTCAATTTGTGTCAAAAGTACAAGCTTCAAACTGTACATCAGTTTTTAAATTGTGTCAATAGGCAAAGTAAAACCAGAATTATTATAAATAATTCACGCCACATCTTTTCTGACAAGCGTCGTCATATTTAAAAAGAGGCAGCAGTGAAGATGGAAAGTCTCGGGGAGAAAACTCCTCCATCCGGTCTCACCCCCAACCTCGCCAAATGAACCCCCCATCCCCCTCAATTCTGACTGAGGTCCAAAGTTATCAGTCAAGTGCCAAAAAATGACCAAACTCCATAGTGTACTACTTCATTCACCTTCGAGTCCAAGGGAAAGATGTTGGTGCTACAGAAAGGTTACAGCACATTTTGTCTCTTAAAAGAACCAAAGAATTGTTAGGAACCGGAACCGTTCAAATTCAAACGATGTCCAACCTTCGACATGATCCGGTCTTTCTGCATGCGACGGTTGACTTGATTGTGCAAGTCGATGGTTGAGTTGAACACCTCTGCTCAGGTATGTGGGCTTGGTAGGACTTGTCGGACAACTCTGCTCGTGCACACAATCAGACACTTAACTTATTCTGTTGTGTTTAATCTATACAGATCTACACAACAAGTGACCAAAACACAGTAGCTGTGAGAGTTAATACGTCCATGTTTGTGTGTGTGCACCTCACCACCAGAATGAGAGTTGGGCCCATTTGTTCTGCCGACACGTTGAGTTTGTGATGACTGAGAACGATAGTGTCTGCTCGTAAATCCAGTTGGTTAAAAACCTGCTGAACCCAGATTGAAGCTGTTTAGAACTACTGAAATTGTGATGCAGAAAAGATGGAACAAAAATAGCGTACATGAATATTGAATAAGTAATAAGTGCATTAAAGTGTGTGTGTGAAATCATTACACAATCACCCACGTGGAGGTCCGAGCACATTAGGTGTGACTAGGATTCTGCCTCTTTGGTGCAACAACCTTTACGCTCCTTTGTCAGTTCACATCTGCCAGTTGTAGCTTTCTGCTGCTACGTGATGGCACATTTATGGAAAAATAAACTAAAATAAAGGTTACTGTTGTTGACAGAAGTAATAAGAGAAAAATGACAGTTCAGTTCAGTCATTAACTCTGATTTTTATGTCCTTTTTAAAATTCTCTGTTTCTTGCTTCCTTTTGTCAACACTAAAAACTCCTGTGGTCATCCTTTGATTTAAAACTAATTATTTTATTCTATTAGTCATGTGTAAGCTTTCAGTTTGAATGATGTAATATGTAAAGACACTTCAGGAAAACAAGTATACTGGAAGATATTTAGAGACTTTTATAGTTTTTCAGAGTCTCTGGGAACCCACTTGACTTGTGAGAATGTGGGTGGAGCCAGTTTATCGTAATAAAACAGCTTTCAGCCAATCAGCATTTCATCTGTTAAGCATCAACACCCAGAGGCTCTTGACTTGTAGGACAGCATTTGAGCCGTCTTTATAACCCTCCGCTCACGGTAAATTCCTACAGTCATGCACCGAGCAAACAGACACAAACACAGCAGCATAAATCCGTCAGAATGTGCTCTTAAGCTCCTTTTGAAATAAAGAAAGTTTGTTTTCCATGGGTCGTTATTACTGTCACTTAACTGTCCTGAAGACAAATAGCACTTTCTTTGTTTTTCTTATTCGAAAGTGTTGATTTTGTTGGGATGCCTCAGGGCACGTTTCTCAGACTCAAGGGGTTAAGGCAGCTATCTGCACCCAAGATTCTGATGTTTTTGTAGTTTTAAACTATCAGCTGTGTGTCAGTTTAATACAAGTTTAGTGCTCAGAGATTCAAGCTAATTGCTGATAATAGTTTGGTGATTGGCTTCAAAGTATTTCTTCTGTTAAATAAAAAAAAAAACAACCTTGTGAGTTATTTCTGCTTAGACAAGATACGTTACGTACAGCTGGTAATCTTGTTCTGAGAAGCTAGCAGGTCACATTTTCAAGGACTGACGGCAGAGCGGTGTTTTATTTGGAGGACTGACGTCGCAGATCAGTACGAGCGTGAGCTGCTGCCGGCAGCTGTGCTCAGCTGCTCACATGCTGTTTGTTTGCATGCTTGTGTGCGAGAACGAAAAAGAGCAGCAGAGGTAATAATAACAATAATAAAATGTGCGAAAAGGTTTTATATTTCTAAAGCCCCAATTTAGGCATGCTTCCTCCAACACCTCGCATAGACCCGTTCTTTTTCTCCTCTCTCACACACAAACACAATCGCTCTGTTCACAGCTCCCGGTTCTGGCAGCAGACACAGTCGGCCCGCTTTCATTAGCATCTGTCTAGACACGATTTATTACCAACTGCTCATTCCTGTCCTCTCCACTTCTTTTTTTTTTTTCCGCCTCTTTGTTGGCTCATTTGTGCTGGATTTCAGACGGACTCTCGCTGTGCGTCGCGAGGCTCAAGTCGACGAGGCTCATCTGCCACCCTCCTCCTCCTCTTTATGTGAGTGTCGTTTTTCCTGCCTGTCCTCAAAGAGGAAGTCTGTCTGCCTCGTCTGTCACTTCACCCATCCATCCGTTTCTTGCGCGCGCGTGTGCGTGCACATGTGTAGGAGTCGTCGTAGGTGTTTTGGTTTGCGAGCCGGGGTTGGTTTTGACCATGACCTTTTGCTGAAGCCGTGCGGCAGAAGTTCACTGAGCCAAACAACCCCAGCCACAGCGAGCCTCGCGCTCCTCCTTGCTGTCTGTAGCTGTGCCAGCTCTGGCCTCGCAAACGCATGCATGTTTACAGGCAAATGAGACAGAAAGCAGACTGTCTGCCTCGCTCGTGCAGGCACACAAAATTATATGGCCAACACCCAGTTTAAAGCCAGTTTACAGGGCATATGCCTTTAAAAGCTCCAACAGAGTGACCAGAAATGCAAAAACAGATGAGTCCTGATGACTCAGTTTAAAAAACTGGAAGCAATAATAAATAAGAACTTTGGAAAAGAAGAACCAAACGACCGGCTGCCATTCATAAATTTTTAAATGTGCGCCGTCAAAGTGACTAGCCACCTGCTTTGTAATTCACACAGTCCTGTTCCTCAAATGTCTCTCTGTGTCCTGATCTTTCACACACCTTCAGGATGTGGTGTGTCAGCATTCCAAGAAGCTGTTCACAGAACGCGGCATTCCTGCTCGCGAATGGCTCCTTGAGCTGTGGGTGCACGCTTACCTGCAGGCAGGAGAGTTAACCGAGCAGGACGCTAACAGTAAGCGGAGGTTATTCCCATCCACTGTACTGTATGTGTATATTCATGCAGGTTTGACGTTTGTTGCCCTAACTTGAAGGGAGCTACTGAATCAGCAGTGACTCAGATCTGGGGGGGGGGTACTGTACTCATGCCATGCAGGTCCATGCATGTTGACTGATGGGTGCTAATGGAATGTTTAAGTTATTATAAGCATTACTGCTAAACAAGACAAGTGTGAGAGTGTGTATGACACATGCACATCCATTTGTTCCTAAGTTTGCATGTGTTTTATATACTGTGTGTGTGTTAGTGGGTGTGTAGCTTCTAGATAATCTGTCTTACAAACGGTTTGTTTAATAGATTTTCTTAGAATAGATGTTTACTTAGTGACCTGAATGATTGTTTTTTTTCTTTCAAGGTGGGGTTTTCACCAGTTGACCTCATAATGTGGTCCTCGGACTGGATCATTGTGTAGCTCTTAAAGTTTCAGTATGTAGTTTAGAGGTCGATAATTGCAAATAAAGCTGAATGGTTACGATTAGTCAGTGTCTCAGAGAAACCTGCTTGGTGTCCAAATGTCCCTCAGTTTTGTGAAGATGGTGTCTAAGGATTGTTTATTTAAATTTAACCATTTTTTTAGCCACATATCAATCAATCTGCAGCCATGTTTTGCCCAGCAGGGATGAGTCAAAGAGATGAGCTTTCTTGGTCTGTACAACAAATACAACTAGTCTCTTCACTCATACATTGTTCTCGTCTACAACAGATTTTGTCTTCTGAGTACTGTTGTTCTTCTTTTGGTTGCTCCCTTTTTCATAGGGAGCCACAGCGAGCAAACTCACGTGAAAGATTTGGAAGTTGTTTTACGCCTGTTGCCCTTTCTGTTGCAACCTGGGCTCGAACCTGCAGCCTCAGGATTACATGACTGCTGAACTGACCCCCGAGCTACCGCAGCCCTTTTGTAGGATATGTTATATAATGACAATAAAAGTCATTCTGTTCTTTTCTGTTCACAACTTAGAAGGTGAGTGTGAGGTGTTTGAGTTGGTTGCAATCTGCACCTTTACCACTAGGGGTAAATCTTACATGTCTCATTTTAACAGCAAAGTTAAAGTATGTCTTTATAAATAGGTACAAATGAAAGGAAATGGTCGGTTATTGTTGGTATAAATCAACTGTTAGCAAAAATGCAAGTTAGACTCTTTTGTTTTCCTATTTTTATTGTGATTATTTTCAGTTGGGTCAGTTTTTCTGCTCTGTAAACTGATTTTAATGTCGTCTTCATTTTGTTTTTCACCTTTTTTTCTGCTTTTAAACAGTTTTCTTATGGTTTAAACGGCACCTGAGACGGCTAAAAGCACACCTCTTTACATGTCTGTCTTTCTCTTTATCTCCCCCAAACTGCTCAGGTTTCTCCTCTTTTCTTCATGTTTTTGTCCGACTCGAGGTTTTTCTGCCTCTTCGTGTCCTCTGCTCTCCACCTTCACGCAGACTCTTTGTGGCTCCGCCTCTGCCTCCCTTTTCTGTTCTGGTTAATGTCAAAGGGAGATGCTCCCACTGGTTAACCTTTACAAACAAAAGATAAACACCAGTTTCTGTACCTCCTTATCTCTCACTCCATCTTTCAGTACCGCTTACAGACTCTTCCTCTCATCTAATCTTCATCTGTAGTTCTCTGAATACAAATACGTGCAATTTAAGATTCCTGATACCAATCAGAGCTGAATGATTAATGTCTGAACGGCTGACATTTTGTTGATGTGTCATCAAAGAGTATATTTTGCTCTGCCACACATACACGCACTTGCTTGCTTTGGCATGCCTTTTGTCTACTCTTGCAACAGTCGAAAAGCACCCACATTTTTTTCTAAAACACCTACACACAGACACAGCTGGGATCCTTCAGGGAGTGTGGCCTTTGACCCCTGGTTCAAAGGTTTGGGGCTTTAACCACCAGGCTGCAAGATCAGTGAAGGCTGAGCCAGCTATTTCTGCCTCATATTGACACAAGTGTTGCACACTCAGCACAAGCTGATCCGTACACTGCTCTGTGTGTGTGTGTGAGTGCCTCTGTAGGGAAGCATATGGAGGCTGCCGTGTGTGGGCGTGTTTTATTGTGCTGCCCTGCAGGTAAAACATGAGAGGAAGTGTGGAAGAAAGACAATACAGGTAGACGTTAGAGAGATGGCCTGTGGGTTCACTGACACATTCAGGAGTCAGAAATGGTAAAATATGCTTTTCAGACCAAAGGGGACTACCTCACTTCCCAGTTCTTCTAGTTATTTTAGATAGTTTCTTTTTTTTCCCCACACCGGCAGTTCTGTGGTCATTTATAGTCTTTATTACTATCTTTATCAGGTCTTTTTTTATCAGTTTCTGCTTCAAAATAGACACTTTTTTTGTCTCGAGTGATGCAAGTGGATGTGATTGGTCAGTGCATAAGTTAGCCAAGCAAAATTAACGCTTTCCTAACACCCATACTGTTAAAATCACATTTGCGTGGCTACAGTTATTATGGCTACTCGCCATTGACGATGAGCTCTTCTTTGAACATCTGCAGCACAGATTAGACTGATCTGTCTGAGCCGTGGCTCCTCAGCGTTTGTGGCGCTCCTTCAAAGTCTGCTTTAAATATTAAACCAAAGACCCACAACATGCTGCTCCAGCTTCATTGTCCTCTATTGTTGTTGGCGAATGTCAGGTGCATACGTGATGTGGCCGTGCTGACTGTCAATAAAGGGTTGGGCAATCAGTGGTTCCTCTGGTGGTGTGAAAGCAAACACGTAGCTGCAGAACGGGACTAACAGTTTGGGCCTAAACTGCTGCTTTGGTAAATATAGTAACTTTGGGAGGGAAACATTAATAGTTTTGGCACCAGATCTGCTCAGCGGGACTGAGATGCATAACGTTGGTGCATCCTTGATACATAGAAAAGTAACACATTTGTCGTTTCTAGGGATACAATTTTACCATGGGGACTGTTTTTATTTGTTACCATGGTAAAAGTTCTGATTGTTAGTATTTCAGTTTTACACAAATTTCCGGGCGAGCTGTCGATAGTCCAACAGAGGCAATGTTCCAGACACAAGCAGAAGGCAGTAAAAGAGCGCCGGGGACTCTTCAGCCTCTGAAGGCCGCTAAGATTGAAGTGTGGTTGCATTTTGGATTTTATTAAATTGAGCCGCTTTTGAAAATGGTTTCTCTGTTCGCACAATAACCAGAAACAAAAAATGTTGATGCAATGAGGGAAGCGCAGATCTACTGATTCATCTACATCTGCTCGCTACGTTAAAGTCAACTTTTAGCTTTTGTGTGTGTGTGTGTATACACTTCATATAACAGCTAAACAAAAATTACATCAAGCTTTTTGCTTGAACCCATCTTTAGTTTTTTGATGGCACTTGAGACACAACTTCCTTCAAACCCTTAACAATAAGTGCTGCAACACAACTTTTACAGACATGAAGCTACAATTTCATGTGATGGTAGCTGAGAGTCATTCCCAACACATACTCCGAGTGCAAGACAGCCGGTCATATGCATTCCTTCAAGGAACGCTACATTCATAAAAATAGCATATAGTATCCTCCATGCTCGTAAAAACTCAACTGTGTAATTGCAGGCTGTGATTGGCCAATTAAATATCCTTTAATACCAAGTATTAGGCGTAAGGTAATGATTAAGTCGAAGTATTTATGTGTATTTGGTTCTATAAGAAGGAAGTGTCTATAATTGCTTCCTGTTTCTCCATTTATGTAATACGTATGTGTGTGTGTGTGTGTACACGCAGCATGTATGCTTTGGTGTTCCCACATTGCAGGTACTGTGTGTTCCCACGGTGTGTGTGTGTGTGGAGGTGTGTGCTGGGGGCGGGGAGGTACGCCAGAGTGCCACCTGTTCTCCGTCATGTAGCCCGGCACTGACACTGTGACTCACTGACCAGGCGGCACACACACACACACACACACACACACACACAGATGGCCACAGCGCTGGTCCAGGCCCTGCTGTGCATTTCTGGCTGACACACAACCACACAGTGTGGTCTCACGAGCCACGCCGACAACATCATGACCACGGAAGCAGTCAGCAAACATCACGCATCCGTAAAGAAACGAGTCAAGGGGAAAAACAACAAACTCTTGTAGAAGAACACACCGATCTTTGTCTGCTGCCTCACGTTTTTGTAATATCATTGTATTTCATGTCACTGGAGTACGTTTTAAAAGCCTCCAGACTGACCCCAGTTCTTTCATGTTTTGGTTTCAGGAGGTCGGAGGTGTCATGGTGGCCTGCAGGTCCTGAGAGAAAGGAACTACTTTACCCACAACCACCTGGTAAGGCTCACCTCACATCCTACTCTCTGTCAGCTGCTTTTCCACACAGTGACTAAAAGTAAAAACAATATATGACAAAAAGTGATTCTTACCCATTCGTTTTCAGCTATAAAATGTATAAATGTTGTAAAATAGGAAAGTTAGGACAACAGGGTGGTATATGAAGCAGTGAGAGGATAGTAGGAGGAAACTGGTGCACGTTACCAACACAACTATTAGTGAAGAAAGTGGTAGGTGTGTTAGAGGAATCACTATCTTAACAATCTAATTGGCACTCTGAATAAACTCTCTGTTCTTCTGAACTGTGTTTGTTTAAAGTCCTGAGAGAGAAAAGAGCTTCAAAGTCCCGTTAGAGGACAGGAAGTCAATGATTGGCTTCTTCATTCATGCCTCTGAGGAAAAAAGGTTTTCTTGGTTTGTTTTGGTTTTTTTTTATAGTAAATTATTTCTGTCTTAGTTTTAAATTTAATCTGACAGGAAGTTTTCAGAATGTTTTAAAGGATTCTCAATTTCCTCACGTGTCTCAGAGGCTCACCGTCTTGTCGCATGTTCAGAAAAAACTGCTAGAATAGTTGCAGCAAGCATCTCAAACTCTTCTTAATTCAGTTTTGGGCGAATTCCAGAGCACTAGAGCTGTATTTTCACACCTACAAAGAAGTTATAACAAAAAAAAAGCTGCAGCCCCAAATATCCCAGTCTAAAAACCACACCGATGATGTAATAATGATTAAATTCCTGGTTCAGTTTGCCTTTTTTCATTTAAAAAATGTACTCCGGTAGATTAAATCATAAACGTGGAGGCGGCTGCTGAGGTGGGCGCGAAGCGAGCCCAGGTTGGCACCAAAATAATGCACAAAAATAGGCTGTAAGTTTGAGAAACTGGCCGAGCAAAATCCAGCCGCACAGCTAAATAGTGGCGAGCGCTCGGGATTCAATGAGACTGCGATGGAAGATCTGCTTAATTTCTCGCAGTTTTGTCTCCGGTGAGCCCGGTGAGATACGAGCCGACAGCCGAATTGGAGCTGAACCTAAAACTTAGCGGAAGGGGTAAAATTTGGAAAACCTTCAGTCAGTTTTAAGCCTCAGAGTTGCTACAGACTTATTTGAGTTCGGCTGAAAGTTTGCTGAAACTTCTTCCATTCTAAGCTCTTCCACTTGTCACTGGGCGTTACGTAACTGACTGAAGGTGAGTTTATTAGGCCGGACTGATGTGTTTAACTGATCACGGAGCCACAGTCTGGATTAGCTGCTTGTTTGGAGAACCAGGAGAGGGGGGGCGGGGGGGGGAGCCAGTGCTCCTTATCGGGGCTGGAGTGTGTTAAACCAGTCTGTGTGGCTCGGTCTCCTCTCCGTGGGAGTGGATGAGCGTGGAGGTGATTATTATCGTGTCTGTCGGTCTCTCCGTGTACCCAGGATCTGACTCATGTCGTGCCACATGCACACACACACACCATCCTACATATCAGAGGCTGAGCGGTACCATCTGTACCCGGACGGTCTCCTGCGTCCGCAGACGAACTTCCATACATCGTTCCTGTACCTCATCCCGTTTAGGCTTTAAATATACGTTCCTTTCATTGGTATGACAGGAATTTTGGGGGCTTGTATCCTTCGACAGACTTGCTGCTCACTGTGTATTTGGAGTGTGAGAACTGATCTCTTTAATTACAGTCCTTCCTCCACGCTCGCTGCGAAAAGGCAGGCGATAATGTCTGTGTTCGTTTTTCTGTCCGTCCCCAAAATATCTCACGAACCGCTGGAAGGATTTTAATGAAACTCTCAAAGTAATTATTGGTTTTACGTCTACAACTGATGAGCAACTGACGTTCACCCAATCCAAGATGGCTGCCACAGCTGATGGGTAGGCTAACTAAGTCAGTTTTAGAGATGTTGAGCTAAAACATGGTGGTGGTAGCTGAGAGTCATTCACAACAGGACTGTCAGATCCCACGACAGCTCGCAATATTGTGTGATGTTTTTCGTAAAAATAATTTTATGGTTTGATTGAAAAGGATGTTTTAGTTATTTCTCAATATAAGATAAACTTACTCTAAAACTCTCATATGAAAGGCGGTGGGCAATATGCATCCCTTCAAGGAATGCTAGACCTTTAATAAAATGAGTTTTAGCCTCATATATAAGCTGACAAGATGGTGAAAAAGAAAACAATGTAATAAGAACAATGAAATTATAATATATATTCAAAATAACCATAAGTTTCTACTTATTATTCAGGAAAGAGCTTTTAAATGGGATAAAAAACCACAATGCATTGTTTTGTTTTTGTCCTCAGCAATACGCAAACATTTAGGACCCCCAGGAGGGGGTGTAAATCCTTGCCTTGCCTTTTTGTGGGAAAGAGAGAATGAGAATCCAGCTCCGGCTTACATATTTAATTTTCCCAGATGCTTCCGTGGTTCAATAACGAAGAAAAGAAAAAAAAAAAAAAACAGGCGAAGGAAGCGGAGAATGTAGGGGCAAGTGTTCGCGCGAGGCTCGCTGGGGGTCCCGCCCACGCCCACATCAATCAGCGGCCCTCTTCCTGTTCACTTTGGTGGGCTAATGGCCTCCCACAGCACTATTTACAGAGCAATTACACTCAAAACCGAACAAAGTCGCACGCCAGAGACGCGTTCCGGGCGCTCCTAATGGAACAAATAATCTCACGCGCGGGGAACACAACGTGGCGTCACGTGACTTCCTGTAGGTTACCTGGTAAACGTTTGCATAAATAACGCTGAGTTGGGTTTTTTTCCTGTCCAGGAAAGACCAGAGGAAGAATAGAAAGGACTCAGTGCTAACACGGATAATAACGCCGAGACGCAGATGCAGAACACTCTAGTTTACAACTCTACGGTGGATAATTACCATCCAAAGCAATCTAGGTTGTAATTACTTCCAGATGAAGTGATAAAATATTTTTTTGCAGCTGACTTATAATATACAATCATTATGCCATTAAGGTTGCAGCTGGATATGTTTATTATACATCTGGAGCTTTATTACCTCATATTCATAAACCACGTAATGGTATGCTGAATCTGTCAGTTCTACTGGAAGCTTTTGGACCAGAGCTGTGCTTTCACAGTCAGATGGAAAGTTTTTCCACCCTCACTATTCACTACTGTATTTACAGTATCTGTAACGTAGTGCTTGTTGCTTATTTACACACAGAGGAGTTATAAACGGTGTCCTCGGGATCATCCTGGTGCTACAGGCGGCGATTACTTCACCGTGGACCTGAATCTGCAAACGCCAGCCTCCCCCTCAGAAAACACCTTCCATTTATTTTCTGAACGTAGACGTCGTGAGGTCGATGGCTTCGCCGATTCCTGCCGAGAGAGATGTTTCATAATGTTCCGACTTTATTGTTTACGTTCTTTTTTTAAGCGCCGTTCTGGCCCTAAATAAACTGCATGTGTGAGAATCCTGAAATCATCACCTCAGCATCATCCATGACACACTTCCACCCTCCCTGCGGCGACTAATTTTGCCTCCTGTTCTCCTGCTGAGGCAGTGCCTTTCTAAATATAACCTCATCACTGTGTGTGTGTGTTTGTGTGGCGCACATTCTGGTTCGTGATGGTTCTTTTGGCGAGAGGAAGCTGGAACAAATGTTTCCGGCCTCAGATGAACCCTTTCTTTTCTTTTCTTTTTTTTTGTTGTTACTCACTGACACGGCGAATAATTCTCCAACTTGTGTCCAAACAGTCATGCTGCCATCACACACTGACCAGGAACAAGTCAGGTTTTAACCTGATAAATCAACATTTTATACGTAGGCATGAGCGTTGTATGACAATCCAAATCACCCGTCAAACATCTGGTTATTTCTACAAACCGGACGGAAACAAAGTGTACCTGCTGCCTTCAGGGCTTTAATCGAACATCACCTGTCATTTACCTTCATGTCTGAGATTAGTTTTATAATATAATGAGAAATATGACGTAAACAGTCCTTTTTGTGGGGGTTTAACAGTTAAGTTGAGGTAGAAATTACCTGAAGGCGTAGGTGTCACCTGGGGGTGCTTACAGGGTACCAGCAGGGTACATACTGCAGTATTTACAAAGTACTTGTTTCTTTGTGCCGTAGTATGGATGTATGTCCATCATCTGCCCCCAGAAGGCAAAGGGTGGGCGATAATGTTTTTGCTCGTCTGTTAACCACTTTTTTTTAACTTTCATAAAGTAAATGTTCGATGTATCACCTTAGAAAACACAAAAAATATCTTTAATTCAGTCACTTTTACAGATAATGAGCTAAAACTTGGTGTGGTAGTAGCTGAGAGTGATTCAGAACACATCCTCTGAGGGTCGCCCATGGAACCAGATCTTCACTTTGAGCTGTTTTTTGTCTGTTAGCGAAATATCTCATGAACAGCTAGATCGGAGCTTTTCAACTGGCACCCCGGGGGGCCCACATCCAACCTGCGCGTGGCAGCGGCGGCGTCGATCTGGCCCACCGATTAGTTCATTTAAAATGAAACTAAATTTTGAAGCATAAATTAAATTTACGAAATAACTGCAGGACGTCCAGCCCCTGAGCTGTTGGCTTTCAGTACCTGTGCCCACCCCCCACCCCAGTAGAGTAGCTGTGATGGATTTGAATCAAACTCAGAGGGAATAATCATTAATCAGTGTTCATCTACAGCCGATTACCTCTGGTTTTAACACAACCACCTCAGCTAATTCACCCTATTCATTCTTCTACAGCTCCGTCATATTTACAGATACTGAGCTGAGAGTCATTCAGGACATTCTCTGAGGTTGGACCAAAGCAGCTCCAACAGAAAGATGATTTTTACTTTAAAAGTCTGGTTTTAAAGGCAGCGGGCGACAGGCATTCATTCCTGAAAGCTTGGCCTTTAATTTGTTATGTTTAGGTATTTGACTTGTGTACTTTGGATCTATTTATAGTAGAAGTCGAATATTTTTACCTCTGCTTCAGACTCTGTTCCTGTGATGAAGTCAGCCATAAAACTCTTCCTCATCCAAAAATAAACCGAAGCTCTGAAATCTAATCTCCTGCAGTCCGCCACGACTCTGCCTTCAAAAAAAAAAAACCTGAAAACTCCTCAAATATGGGCGCGCGGAGGTGATTACAGCATCGTGAGGAGTGGGACTCCGTGACACCCAGTGAGCGCGCGCGCGCTCTGAGGGGATTCCGGTGTCCACGCAGTGACGTGATGTCAGCCTGTCTCTTTAAAACCGAGCGCTGCCTCGGAGTGTGCGCGAGAGCGTGTGTGTGTGTGTGAGAGAGACACAGAGAGAGAGAGAGGGGAGAGGAGCGCAGCTCGAACACCGAGAGCTGGAGACACTCCGAGCGGCTAAAAGGCACAAATTCAAGGAATTTAAACACACAGAAAGGAGGGACAGAACGCAGAGGAGCGCGTGTGAGGACGCGCGCGCCGGCCGCTCCGTGGCTCCAGTTTCACGGCTCTTCGTCGGGAGGAGAACCCGGACACTGACGACTCGGGACCTGATCCGAGCTACTGACTTGGGAATACCGCCGCGGACTTTAAAAGGACCCGGATCTTGTCTCTGTCGGGACTTTATTTTTGGACTGAGAAGCGGACACGGTGAGTACCTCCAGGACGTCAGGGCTGAAATCAAACCGGTTTGTTTTCTTTTCTTGTTTTAATCTGAGAGGCAGGGACGAAATCAGACCTTCCGGTGACAGATTACAGATTACAGAGCACGGAAGGTGGGGGAATTCGGTGTCTCTTTGATCCCACGCGTGGATGTTACGTCTCGGTTCTTTTCATCCGCGACGGCTCACATTTACCGGACCTGTTTCTGGTTCGGCTCACCTGGACCTGACTCATCGGAGGACCTGAAACCTGACTTTTGCGTCGCTTGCCCCCCCCACCCCACCCCCCCCGCGGGTTCGGGGCTGTCTCGGTGTGTATGTGCGTGCACGTCTCGGCGCCGGCACGAGCTGTCACGTCGCTTCCTTATCTCGTTACGGGACACCGCGATCCTGAAGCGGGACACTTTGCTCCTGAAAGTCCCCCCTGACCCTGCGCAGGAAGACATGTGGAGAAAAGTGCGTGCGTAAGGAGATCTCACGCCTGTGCGTGTGTGTGTGTGTGTGTGTGCTGGAGTGGGGGGTGGGAAGGACCTCTGAGGTGAATGGAGATGTGTCCCCCTCCCTCCCAGTCAGTCTTTGCGCACAAAAAGCCGAACTGAAAGGAAGTGATTTGCATCACCTTTTTTTTAAAGGGGGGAGGGTTGTGTTTTGGTCAGTGGAGTCTGACCACTTCTTATTGTTTGATCAGATGCCTACTTCTCACCTCAGAGTTAAACTCCGAGTTAAACCCAGAGTTAAACTCAGGACTGAGTCCTTTAAATCAGCTGTGTCGCTGCAGAGACCGCGTCTTTACGCTCAGATCTGCGTAAAAAAGCCGACCCATGAAGCGGTTTGTTGTGGGGTTTAGAAGGCATTTTATTACCCGTAATAAATAAGCCGAGGTCAGGGGGAGCTGGAGCGTGCCGGCATGGGGTCTTTGATGGGTTACTTCCGATCACGAGGATCGATTTCTTTCCTTTTGATCTTGGCGGCTTCTAAAAAAAAAAAAAAGTTAAATCGCTCCAAACAGTCCCACACTTTGGGACTGTTTTTCCTTTTTTTTTGGTTTCTGCTTCAGCTCCACTCCGCCCCCGCTTGTCCCGTGACCTCAATAGGAGCGAGCGTGCGCGCGCGCGCGCGTGTGTGTGAATGAACAATCACCGCCCATTTTACTATGAGTGATGACGAACACGGAGGCGCAGACGTTCCAAGGGAGAGAGGAGGAGACCAACCTGACTCAGTGAGCAGAGGTGTGTGAGCGTCACACACTCGTTTGACCTTCGCTTGGAGCTTTAATCGGGGCGCTGAAAGCAGCAAATTGTGAATTAAAGCATAAAAAGTTCACCCTGAGCTGTGTTTGAGTTTACTCCAGCTGTTTGACGTGCAATTCTGAAATGTGGGTCCACGCTAAATGTAAACAAAGCACTCTGCTGGATCCAACGAAAACCACATGGAAGCCTCGAGTCACATGACTGACCTACATTAGCCTGGCTGCAGTCTGTGGAGGTAAACAAACATGGCAGGAGCGGACAAGCGTAGAGTCCAGGGGTCCATGGTTAGGTGGAACTAGAAAAATGCGATCAAGCATCAATATTGTAAAGATTAAGTTTATTTAGGATCATTTCCCCCATGACATTGCAGTGGGTACCTTTGGTCTCATTAAGTCTCCTTCAGCTTACAGAAGAGACGAGTCTTCAGGCCGACTCTGGCAGTAAAGCGAGAGAAGTGGAGGTTCTGTTTCAGAATCTCAGCAACCCAAAACTCGGCCCTGCCGCCTGCCTGTGTTTCAAAGTGAAACAAGTTGAGGAAGTGTCTGGGTGGATGTCGTGATGAAACGTCTGTCAGTGTCACGCCGCACCGACTGTTGCAGGCTTTTCTCGTAAACGGCGTCGTTTCTAAGCCAGGCGGCAGGCAGGCAGGGGTGAGGAGGAGCGCACGGCCTGAACCCCGACAGGACAGGAGTTAAAAACACAAGATCCACCGTCTGCCTTCTGACTTCTTCGAAACCAGACCAGGAATTTCCCAAACTCTGAGCTGTTTTATTTTTAGTTTTAAAGGGAGCCCATCAGAGCCGCTTTCATTTCTCTTTCATTCATATGCCACGAGGAGAGCAGAAGTGGGGAAATACAGGTTTTCGAATTAGCTTGGGGCCAGCTGAAGAGTGTGGGGGGAGTTAACTATGTGTGAAATTCCACCGTGTCCTGTGAGACGCCCTGATGTGGACCCAGGTAGCTAAAGCTGCTCCGCTCCTGGACATCTGACCTGATAGGAAAACAAAATCCGGTCAGATTTGGTGAAAATAAGAACTGTGCTGTTAATGTTTGATTTCTGGCAGCACAAATAAAGTGAAAGCTATTGAAATGTGAGCGCTGCGTCACTTTATATTGTTATAAAATTAAACTGCAGCATGCTGCTTACACTAATTACCAACATGTACAACTAAAACCATTCTTTGCGTCGCTTGTCGGAGTGTTTTTGTGGATCTGCGAGCCGCGTTTAAAGCCTGATTCTCCGTCCTGCCTGCAGCTCTGCTTCTGCTCGTTTGTCACATTTTTGCATGTTGGGATGAAAAAAGGAGAAGCTGTCAGTGTGATGCAGTAAATAAAATGTAAAGTACATTTAAATCATTTATGTGAAGAAAATGTGGGGAGAGTGCTGTTAGAGGCGACGGGGGCGTTTTATATTTTGGTTGTCGAGCCGAGTGAGAGTGAAGGGAAAGTTTTCCCTCAGAGTTCAGTCTCTTTGTTATCTCTGGCTCTGTTCCACTGATGATGACGACGACGATGATGATGATGCCATGGGGGAAGGCCATGTGTGTGACTCACACCAGAAGCTACAGAGGCTCTCACACTTTGGAAAGAATTTGCTTCCTTTTTTTCCTCACCTCACCTCACCTCACCTCGTGAGAGTTTTTTATTTTTATTTTTTCACTTTCGGGTAACTTCCCTCGACCGCACAGGCTGGACGAATCGGAGCTCTGCCAGCGGGCCAATCAGACCGGAGATTTATGAACAATCTGCCTGCAGCGTCGGCAGTAACGGTATCTGACCAATCTCCAAACAGAGCTCAGATGTTTTCTGTACAAAGATGTGCTGCCGTAACGAAGTGGCTTCTCCTGCGTCACAGCTGCTCTGATGGGTGGCTGTAATACAAAACAATGATTTCTCAAAACAACTCAGTTATCTGTGCTCGTTCTGACATCATGTCCGATAAACGTCTCCCTCGGACAAACAAACCCTGTTATTTGGTGTTTTTCGGCACGCACCGCCTGCTGATGAGGCGCGTTGTGAGTCCAGGGAGGAAGAGGGAAGGCTCGGTGTGTGTGTGTGTGTGTGAGGTCAGCCTGGTTGTAAACATGTTGATCATAAAGATGAAGTCCTCCCTCTGTCCATCTCTAAAAGCTGTCGGTGAAGACGCGGCCTGTTTCCCCCGGCAACTGTTGCCATGAGAGCAGAGTCTCCTAATCGTCTGCACATTTCTGAGATAATCAGAGGATTGAAGCACCTGGAAATGGAGTGTGTGTGTGTGTGGGGTGTGTGTGTGTGTGTGTGTGGGGGGGGGGGGGG
>NC_051436.1:4870750-4975066 GCF_001649575.2 Kryptolebias marmoratus
GGGGGGGGGTAATGTTTCTGGTAATGTTTCTGCCTGCGTGTTTGTCTGTTAGCAAAATATCTCATGAATCACTGAACAGATTTGAATGCAGTAATCACTGGTTGAACATCTTCAGCTGATAAATCTTTGGAGTCAACCCGATTCAAGATGGCCGCCACACCAAAGCAATCTTAGCAAACACAAAGCTGACAGTAACGGATATTGAGCGAAAACAGTGGTGTGGTAGTAGCTGAGCTGAGCTTCTCTCTCAACCCTGTTAGCAAAATATCTCATGAATCACTGAGCAGATTTCAACTAAATGATCAGAAAGTGATCACTGGGTGTTTAATCTGCAACTAATGTGTAATCAGCTAACATGCAGCTCATAATAATCGATAAGCTGATTCAAGATGGCTGCCACAGCTAATCTGGTGTGGTAGTAGCTGACATTTGTTCACAGATCACAGGAGACGTCGCATGAAAACACGCAAAAGCAGCTGAAGAAGCAGAAAGGAAATTTCTGGGGGCTTTTGAAGTTCCTCATGTGGGGAAATCGATACTGGAGACGCTCACAAGCTGCCGCCGTCACTCAGACGCCCACGTTCTCTGAAAATATCCGACTGATCAGGAATTCTAAAAGTTTTTTAACTTTCTTCAGTCTCGAGCCGGGTCTTTGAGTCATTCAGGTTTGTTTTTTTTCCAGACACTGAAGTTGTTGTTGAGTCTGTAAGGAGAACCAAACTGATGTTTCCATTTGAAGCAAAGTGTTTCTGTGAAATCGAAGCACAAGCGACTGGAAGGAAGAGTCATCAGGCGCAAACATGCACACATGCACACACTCATCCTGCCATCATACTCGTGTTTTTCACTCACTTTTACCAGAAGCCAACAACGAGACCCAGCCGGTAACCAGGATCTGAGTCGGTGGCCCTTTAAGTCTGTGAATTGTGTTGTTTTTTTGCTGAGGAGGCTTGAATGAGTCATGGGTTTGGGCACACGTGCTGGAAGAGTCTGAGCCACGAGTGAAACCAGGTCATGCTTTAGCTGCTCTTATCAACGCCATCAGAGACTCGTATTTTTCACACCTGGGCGCTTTCTTTGCTTCGCCAACTTAAAAGAAAACGCAGATAAAAACACAAAGAGTTCATCTCTTCAAAAGGAAGTGTCGGTCTGAGAACGCCTGGCTCCGTTACCCCTCGGGGAGGGGCTCACTTCCTGTTGTGTGGACATCAGTTTCCGCTCCTCTGTAGCGTCACAACTGATCTTTTTTGCATGAGGACTCAAAAAGAGACACAGCCCACTAACCCAGTTGTCTTTTTTCTTTCCCAGCCCAGATGTCACAATGTTAGTCTAACTGTACGGCCCCTTCCTTCCTTCCTCCTTCACGTACGCTTACTTTTCCACCGCCAAAAATGGAAAAGTAGTCTCTTCATTGTCAGCGAAAGTGTGGCTTTTAGGAGTAACCGCACTAATAGGTCGAGCACCACCAGCCGTTTAATTGGTGGCTGTTGGTATTCCCAGGCGTCTCGTGTTGTTTTGACAGTTACCAGTTGTTAAAATAAGAAACAACCACAACAGGCAGAGCTGAAACGTGACGGCTGTGGCTCTTCCGTCACCTGCTCCCTGTGGTCTGAATGCACAGCAGATGGCAGAAATTATAGATAATTATTTAATTTGTTCTGACTTTTGGGATATATTGGGTTTCCTGATTGAAATATATCAATATATAGATTTAAATTTGTGTTTTCCCCAATGATAACCATGTTAATGTCAACTAGCGATGGACATTTTAAAGAAAAAATCATCTATATTGATTTTTTTTTCTCTTCACCAACCATCCATCACTCCAAACGTAAAACTTGCAGCGATTCTTTTCACAACACGTGCTGATTTTGTCCTTTACTCACGCAAGTCTAATTAATATAACAAGTGTTGGCACCACAACAAACTCTTTAAAGGCAGAGAAAGCACCAATCTGCTGCCGCTTTGTGATCATGACCGTCACCTGTTTTATGATTTTGATTAAAAAATTTAATGTTTAAAGTTTACTCACCCCAAGTCTGCAGCTGAGAAACCCTCGAATGAAGCAGAGACGCATGCTGATGCTAATTCTGCTAGCCTTTATCTTCACGGATCCACTGGATCAATGCAACGCTGAGCCTACCTGTGACCACAGTTTCCACTTTGTAATCCTTTCAAAATAAACTACAATGGCAGAGACATTCATTTTTTTATGAACATTAGGAAACCACTTGTCGTGTCACTAAAACTGTCATAATGGTTTCATTATTTCGTTTGAACTGATCCGTTTTAAGACTGAATATTTGAAAGTCACCTCCCGTCCCGTGTCAGCACGTCCACATGGCTGCCATGACTTGTCTTTTACTATTCCTGTTTTGTGTTTACATTGGTTTGGGGATTACCCGTTTCAAGCATATTGTTGTAAATCTGCCGTCGTTTTAAAAAAACCCGACAGGACAGAAGGGTTAGCTCGGCTCCATTCCCCACGGATGGAGACTCGTCTTGCTGCGTCCCCGTTTGACCCGAGCGTCCCCGGTTGGCACAGCGTTTCCAGAATTCCGAGCGTGCGTGAGTTTTAGGAGAGCAGACGCGATGGGAGCTAGCCCGCGTCGCCAGTTGGGAACGGCGCCTGCTGACGTCCGCCTACGCACAGACAGACACCCGTGCAGGCAGACTCTGGGGGAAGACAGGCGGGGGAGGACAGATGCAGGGGCCGGCTCTTCCTCTGTGTGTGCGTGAGAGCAAAAATGCTTGGTGTTTCCTCCAGAACACGATCCCTATCTGGGACTGATTATGTAATGACCGAATGGAGAAGAAAGCGTGCGGGAGGACAGAACAAGACAGGAGAAAAGACCATGCATGGTCCACTTCCTGTTAATTGCTTCGTCTCCCAACCTTATCTGCTTGTTTCTTATCAAACAGCCTCCGCTGTGAGTTTACAAGGACTTTCTCTCCGGTTTGTGTGGCATTCCTCCCACTGGTGGATTCGGTGTGTGCTGCCTGTAACAGATTGTTTTGGCAGGGCTGATCGACATCATGAGGCAGCATAAAAGGCGTCATGCTGACGTGATGGTTATATCACAGCCAGGGATTAAAGCAGAATCAGTGCTCTGTTCTGCACGTAGATGGTTTTTTTTTTGCTGTGTGTGTCACTGCCGGCCTTCTCCTCTGTGTGTGTGTGTGTGTGTGCTGGTCTGGCTGAGGTTCAACACAGGCCAGTGGTTGGAGGCTGAAAACGGCACTGAATCGTTTTTATTTAACCGTTTGTTTCCTCCTGCTCGTGGCAAGGACTTCGACGAGCCTCACTGTGCAAACCTGTGATTTCAGGTGGGTGATAGTGTAATAAATGCCTATAGCTCCATCAGTTTTGCTGTTATTGAGCTAAAATCTGGTGTGGAAGTAGCTGAGCATCATCTCCAACACATAACAGATGGCTTAAGATCTATCAATCCTGTCTTACTGTTAGCAAAATATCTTAAGAACCACTGGATATGATTAAAGGAAATCCTCAGAAAGCAATAAATTGGATCTACGTCTACGACTGATTATTTTGGAATCAACCCAGTTCGAGTTGGAGGCAACAGCTAACCAAACTTAACAGACACACAAATAATTTATAGATAATTAGCTAAAACTGGGAGTGATTGTGGCTAAAATGCTGTGAAGGATCTTTGTTTTGAACTTTGGCCTTCAAGGCAGTGGGCGGTTTGCATTCCTACAAGGAAAGCTGTTTTTTTTTGTTTCAATTTTCTTGAAGTTTCTGATCTTTGTTTATCTTGTTTATGGATGAATTTCTGTTAATCTTTCAGGTTACAGTAGCTGACATCATGATGCCGTTTTGGGGAAAATCACTTGTACCTAAGACGGTGTGGGCGATGACAGGAACAGCTCTTTGATCTCTGCTTTTATATTGGGCTGGGGGCGGTACCGTGGGGGAATTTCGGATCGATCAATAAATTGTGTTATCTGACGAACAAATAGGTTGATCGTTGTGTTTTTGTGCAGAGGAGGGAGGCGGTTGTTTGAATTATCTTTTCAAACTGACTTGTAGTAAACGCAGCGCAGTAACTAGTTGTGGTTTTGGTGAGATAAAAGTGAAAGCTGTCACTTTCTTCAACACTTGAGGCGTGTTAAAGAATCTGTTGTCTGAATCATGTCCTGACTCAGTTCGTTGACCAACTAGTTCAAGGAATCATCCGTGTTTCTCATGAAGTCGTGGTTTGTTCGTTCGATTTCTCTTTAAACACCTCGCCGCCTTTCAGCTCGTCACATCCTGTTTGTCTGTCTAAACACATCACCTCGGGGCTACAAATAGAGCAGAAATGACATCACGCAGGCCGAAAAATTCCCGCTGCCGTCACTTCGGCGGTGAAGCAGAAACACGCCCACGGTCACCTGACTGTAAACAGGGTCTCGATGGGGGCGGAGTTTGGAGGCGCTTGGGTAAGCCCTTTTCCACGGCGCTGAGTCATCGGCGGTGGAGGGATTCCCCGAAAAATTCACCGTGTAATACTCGCACGCACACACACATACACACACACACCGATTCTCCTGTAGGTGGTGTCGCTGCAGTACTATCTGATATGAAAACCTGAACTAGAATGTAACCCTGTGTGTGTGTGTGGTATCTGGTTCTCACACTCAGCTGTAACTGTGAGCAGTCAGAGGTCCAGTGTAGCAACTGGGAGAGACTGTTTGGTCGCTACAGACATAAACACACACCCTCTATAAAAGCTGTAATTACAGCCTGAGCTCCCTGGTTTAGTCTCTTTGCTGCATTTCTTTTTGCTTCTCCTTCTTTCTCGTTTAAATCTTTTACCTTTTATATATTTATTTTATTCTTTTTTCTGTATTTTTGCTACTTTTAGCTAATGTTCTGCTAATTGTAGCTTTTTGCACGTTTTTCTTATGTTATCTTTTAGCCTTTTAGTTGCGGTTTTGATGATTCACCTTGGTTCTGTTTTGCTCGTTGTAGCGTTCAGCTAACAATTCAGTTAATGCACTTTTGAAGAAGTTCCAGCAAAGTCATTCAGTCGTCAGCACTTACTCTGCAGTTTCTCTGGTGCTGTTTGAATGTCTCCTCGGAGTGCTGCTCGGTCATGTGTTGACTTGGCTCAGTCCTGTTTGTGCGACCGTTCAGCTGCACAGTCAGTGTCTCTGTTGTGTCTGGGCCAGAGGAGAACTGGAGCCCCTCTCGCTGCCCGTGGTGTCACCCTCCTGACTTATTTACCCTCGGCCCTCAGGTTCTCTGCGCTGCTCTGAAACGGGGGGGGGGAGTTAGTGCAGCTTGTGATGAAATGTGGGGTAGAGGACCACCTTCAGCTGTGAATGAACTGCAGGCGTGTGAAGCTTTATGACAACACGACAACAAAAGCTGCTTTGTTTTTCAGGATTCAGGAGACCCTGGAGGGATGATTGGCAGCTGAAGCCGAGACTTAACACGACTGTGAATCAGTAACTTTGGTGCTATTCTAAAAGGTGAGACTCAGCACGAGTGTGTGTGTGTGTGTGTTTCCAGGCGGCTAATGCCAGCATATCTGCACTCGGCAGCAGCGCCTGGCGGAGGCTGATTCCTGCAAAGTGGATGAGATAGAGATACAGAGAGAGAGAGAGAGAGGTGGCCACAACCAGGCTTTAAATAGAGACACAGTCAGTGGGAGGAAGAAAAGGAAGAGGAGAGGAACTGGTGGGAGGAACTAATGCGTATGTCCGAAGCTAATTTAGGAAGAGGAGTGAGTCATAATGTGTGTGTGTGTGCGCCTGCTACTGTCTGACTGATGAAATGGACTTCTGGTGTCAATTCGCTGAATAACCTGGTGCTCACTGTATCATCACGAAAGGCCCGTGTCTGTCTGTTAGCAAAATATCTCATGGACCACTGAACAAATGTGAAAGAGACTTTCAAAAACTAGTTACTGGATGTACATCTACAACTGATTAAGTTAAGGATTCAAGATGGAGCGTGACATCTCGTTATTTTCAAGGTTTAACCAAAATGAGTTTAACTGCATTTCTCAACATAAGACTCACTCTGGTATATAAGACAGCAGGCCTTTAATAAATAAATGTTAATATTGTTGTTTTAGGACAGTTATACTTTATATGAAAGTCGGATTGGTTCTTAAACTGAAACTCGTGTCATTCAGGTCTTCTGGAAGTTCAAACTTCTTTGTATTTTGATGCTTTCTGTGTTTAATGTTTTCTTTTTCATGTGGTGCAAACAGGGGGAGTGGAGTTGTCTGGTTTTCTTTTGTTTCCCTTCCTTCGGTTCCCTTTGTGCCGTCTGTGTGTGGGAAGGTGTATGGGTGTTTTCGTGGCACTGCTCCCACTCTCCACTCCATTGCCTCTCCTTAATCTATCCTTCCATCCTGTTCAGACCTTCTGTCGCTGCTTCCTCCCCCCTCCTCCTTCCTCTCCATCACGCCTGCTGTAATGAGATTAAACCTTAGTGTATGCTCTGGGCACACACATGCTTGCTACACACCCTTCAGAGTACTG
Organism: Kryptolebias marmoratus; assembly: GCF_001649575.2. Taxonomy (NCBI): domain Eukaryota; kingdom Metazoa; phylum Chordata; class Actinopteri; order Cyprinodontiformes; family Rivulidae; genus Kryptolebias; species Kryptolebias marmoratus. The sequence continues at coordinate 4,877,249 of NC_051436.1, forward strand.
CGGTACACACACATAATCATCCACTTAAAAAAAAAGCACCGTTTTTTTTTTTTTTTCTCTCGTGCACTGAAACTGCTCAAACCTGGCACGGCGGTGCAGCTTGCACACTTGGACGGCGTCCAGCGCTGCACACTCTTGGCACGTGACCAGAGCCTCTCACTCTTAGTCTTTCCCCTCTGTCTCTTGCTATCAGGAGGCCCATACTCAGGATTACAGTAACACCAGATCCGTCCTCATAGGTGAGCCCCCCACTGAGCCATCTGGGCCTCAGAAATAATCCCATTTCTGTGCCGTTTGGCCTCCTGTCGCCTCCTACTGGCTCAAACCTGCAACGCAGCCAGCAAGAGACAAAGAAGTTAAATATACGTTTCTTGAGAAAATAAAGGAGTTCTACAGATACTAGGATTATACATCTGATTTAGCCCACCCCCTCTCTGCTGACACCCACTCCAACCATCCTATATAACAGAGAGCCCAGTGGCGATTGTTGACTTTTCAATGAGTCTCTGTCTCACTCGCTCTCATACAGGCTCCTCTGTTTTGTTTTTTTCTCTGCAGCTCGTTGGCTTTTAGCTTCTCGCTGCAGAAGACAGAGGAGTCAGACGGTGCAGATATTTTCAGTGTTGGAGTGAGGCCCTCTCTGTGCTGCAGTGGAGGGCTTCACACACACAGCTAGTCCGGTAAGTAAGAGCCGCTTTCACACACAAGTGCAACAGAATTCTTCCCGTATTTCAAAATGGTTTGGATTCGTAGTTCTCCGGGCTTTCTGAGGGTTTTTGATTTTGTCTCCACTTTTATTTATCTTACTATACCTGACTGTATTCAGATATTTTTTTAAAAGCCTTTGACCTGTGAATCATTCAGGCTTTAAAAAGGCTCCTAAACTCAAAAGATTAATCAGTGTTGTCTTCAAATTGCAAAGAAACTGTTTTAAATGGGATTTTTTCAAACTATTTAGTTGAATCTACAAAAGTAACAGCTGGTATTTAGTATTTTAGCACCAACAAGGTGATTTTCAAAGATAAGTGATCACCTGGAGCATGTTCTATAACTCAGGTTGTTCTTGCTCATTTTTAAGCGGACCCTGCACAATATAAGGTCACGTTTGGTGAAAAAGCAACAATCTTCAGAAACCCGGAAAACCATAATCAAAACCACTTTAACAGAAAGTTTGACTCCTTTAAAGCAAAATATAAAGAACTTAGAGGGAGGTTTAAAACTGTTACTGATTAATAGACAATAAGCTTCAGGAAATCAAATCATGTAAAGTCATAAAACACAACCTCTGCATTTTGAGTTTGTTTGTCCTTGATGAGTGTGTGTTAATGAGGTGGGTGTAAATAATTCCCAGGCTGGATGCATCACGCAGTAGAGCAGTTAAGCGGGCGAGGCACACAGGATTCCTTCCCTCTGGACGGACTCAGCCGGGGGCCATGGCCTCCCGTGAGCGGCCGCGCCTGGCAGCCACATGCCAGGTTTGTAGCCATGACAACCCACACAATATTTTAAAAAAAACAACAACTTTTGTTTGGCTTTAATTCATCACGTTTGATCTGTACTTGCAGCCTGGAAGTTGTGGTGTTTCACAGCAGAGCTAAAGAAACATCTGGAAACTTGGTGCTAAAATAGTTTGAAATCCACTGATCTGATTTGTCGTTTGTCACCAGGTGTCCACCTGCAATGAACCAACACCAGCTACTTCCTAATCTACCTCCTGGACCTATAGGTGGATTGAACCATCACAGTAAATACTTAAGCAATGGGTAAGTTTTGCTTTCATTGCCTAAATTTAGAATTAATCGACTTAAATTGGTAAAAAAAATAAACAAATTTATGCTGCATTAATGTTTAACCCCCGTGTTCGATGGTCCAGGCCGATGCGAGGAGGTGAAAAGCTTGAGTTCCCACAAGCGATGTTTCCTGGAATGCAGAGGGAGCAGCAGAGGCCTCCCCCTCATCATCTTCATCCTCCTCCTCACAGAGTATGGGATCAACTCGACAAGCAGTACGATTCTCACCTTCCCCCCCAAGGCCATCCTGTTTTGCCCCTCCCCAATGAGCACTCGCTGCGTCTCTATAACGGTGGTTATGCGGGCGGCGGTGGGCCTCTCCTGAACCCACATCTTCATCCTAACCGACCAAACCCTCTGCTGAAGGTGAGATAAGCTACAGATGATTCAGATTTAGCTTTGAGGAGAGAAAAAAAAAACCAGACTGTTCACCATATCACTGTTTTCATTGTCTGCTTTGGTTTGGGGGGGTCTTCAGGAGCAGCATGTTCCCCGGGGCCCACCACTGCTGGGAGATGAAATGCGGGCTCAGGTGCACCAGGTAGGAGCTTCTCTAATTGGCTGTGACCTTGTTTCCTCATCCATATAGACCGAAGATGATCCCCGTTCAGGCTGTCATTCGTCATGCTGATGAAACGACTCGAACGAGTTGTTTTAATGTTTTGAACAAAAGAATTGCAGCTGTCTTTTAAGACAATTTATTTCATTTCTGTCCACAGCAGAGGGGCTACCCAGGAAAGATGCCAGCAGGTCACTTGAAGAGACCAGGCCCTCCTCTTGGGGAGCACTCAGTGATTCAACACACTCCTCCACCATCTCTGCACATACCCACCCATCCCGCTGTGGAGGACTGCCCCGGCCCCAGCAAAAGGAAGAAGAGCTCAGATCAGGTAAGGCGCAGCCACAAATTTACAGTTCTTTTCATACAAAAAGAACCTAAAGGCTGATTTTAAATCTTTTCATCTGAAGCAGCCATTCCAGTTCTGTTGATCGAATCATTTCACTTCCTGTTCAGGCATCCCACCCTGGGCTGCAGCGTTTCAACAGCCAATCATCGGGGCTGTCTCAGCAGCCGTCATCCGCTCATCAACTGCCCCCGAAGCCAGCTTTCTGGAACCCCATTCACAAGGACAACGGTGTTCTCTGGCAGCCACAAACATCGGAACGCAAAAACCCACAATCACAGGAGATTCAGGTCTGAACAGCAACAAAAGCATTACTCTAATTCATCCACAGTAATACGAGCCATGAGTTAATATTCCATTTATCACCTCAGACTGTAGGAAACATTTCACTTGACAAACCTGTACTGACCATGAGTATTACAGAAATACCATCAGGCCAAATATTGATTTTAGTTTGCCATGTTTTGTTAAATTAAGTGATATTCTGTGATTTTTACAGGACAACAATAAACGAGGGATGGGCAGCTACACCATAAAGTCCTCTCCTAACTCCTCCAGCCCTTCCAACCGCTCCCCTCCAATAAACTCCCCCCAAGGAAGCTACAACCAAGGATGTGCTCCTCACCTCCACAAAGACATGTTACAACCTCAGGCTCGAAACCATCACTCCCCTCATTCCTCCTACCCAAGTCCCAGCTCCAAAGTGGAGATGGCGCTGCCCTGTCAGGCCGTGGAGCCTCGTGTTCTCCACCACCAGAGGAGCCCTCTCAGCGGGGGCCAAGGCGGCAGCCGTACACCAACTACTCCGACCAGGGGAGATCATGATTGTCACCTAAAAGCCCAGTCATCACCAGCAAACGCTTCTGCAACCAGCAACAAAAACAGCAGCAGTGTGCCTTACAGTCACTTCCAGCCTCACCCAGGGCTGGGACATCAGGGTGCTCCCCAACCCCGAAATCCTGCCAGCAGCACCTCCGTACCTCAGCAACAACAAAGTGGTCCCCATGAGGCTTGGAGATACCAGAGCCGGCCAAGCGGTCACTCCCTGGTGAGTACAGTTCATTTATTCATTTCACTATGAGTTCAGACCTGTTTTTAACTGTCCGATTGCAATTAGATAGAGCTAAATATAGGTCTAAACGGCTTCGATGTGCATTAAAAACATGTTCCATTTGTTGCTCACTGACAGCCCTCCGTGTGACATGGCTGTGCGGGTAATTGATGTGAACAGAGCTGACCAGTTGCAGTCAAATCAGCCGAAACGGATGCATAACGACAAGTCTGAGCCTTACAAATGTCAGCGGGTAAATACAACCGTTATTGTTCCACCAACTGATTGAAACTTTTGTCTTTATTTAGGAACCGGGCATCTTCACGCCTCCAGGTCTGCTACCTCACCCCCAGCAGAGCCACAATCAGGTCATAGACAGTCGACTTCCAGGTCCATCCCAGCATCATCATAACGTCAGCCCTCCTCTCCCCCCAACCAACTCCACCCGGACGCCTGTCATTACATCCAATCCCCCGATATCCATGGCCTCCTGCCCTGTCAGCCGCTACAGCAGCAGCAGCAGCAGCAGCTCTAACAGAACTGCTATGGCTGGTGTTTCTATGGGGACTACATCACCCCCTGCTGGTTGCTCGGTGAACAGTGGCAGCAGTAATAACAGTTGGCAAAGAGTAAAAGAGCCAAAGCCACACATTTCCACCAGCGCTGTAATCAGTCCCAAATCTCAGGTGGATGCTCTGCTACAAGGAGGCTGTCAGAGAGGCCAGTCTCAACAGGAGCTGCACAAACCTCAACCCCAGGAATTCATCAAGCCCCACAAGAAGATGTCATACTATGCTCAGGCTAAACAACCTCCTCCTCCATTTTCCTCATCATCTTTGTTCTCCTCAGGGCATCAAAGGGCAGAGGACAGTGTGATCACAAGCAGAGGTTCAAATCCACTTCCCAGCTCTCCTAAATACAGCCTAGCCAGTGCTCCTCAGCCGTCCTGTCCTGCCATCTCCACCAGACTGAACCATCAGCCAAACTCCACTGCAACACACGTGTACTCCACTCCACAGGTTCCACTGGCCGTCTCTCAGTCAATTGGAGATGTTTTAGACAAGCTTGATGCAGAGCTAGAGGGACATATGCAAGCTGAGGAGAGGCGGAGGAAGGACCGAGAGGAGAAGGAGAGAAAAATAAAAGAGGAGAGGCAAAAAAGAGAATGGGAGATGAAAAAGAAGCTGGATGAGGAGAGGAGGAGGCGAGAGCAGGAAAAGAAGGAGGAGGAGAGAAAAAGGAGAGAAATTGAGAAACAGGAGGAGGAGCAGAGACTGAAACAAGAACAGGAGAAACAGAGAAAGCAGGAAGAGGAGATGCGGAGGAGAGAAATGGAGAGACTGGAGAAGGAGAGGAAAAGGAGAGAATGGCAGAGGCAAGAGGAGGAGAGGAAAAGGAGAGAGTGGCAGAGGCAAGAGGAGGAGAGGAAGAAAATAGAATGGGAAAACAAAGAGCAAGAAAGGAAGAGGAAGGAGTGGGAGATGCAACAAGAGAAGAGAAAGAGGAGGGAAGCTGAGAGGCAGGAGAGGAGGAGGAGAGAAATGGAGAGGGAAGAGGAGGAGAAGAAAAAACTAATTGAAATGGAGGAGAAGAGAAACGAGGAAAAACTGTGCAGTGCAAAAGGAAAAGAGCAGACTGCTATCGAAAATTTGGAAAGACTTCTCTCTGGAAACAGCCCTTCCATGGTTCCCCCTCCTCCTCCCCTCTCCTCTGTTTCTGCACCTCCGTCAGGTCCACCAGCCCCGACCTCCCAGGCTTCTCCTCCTTACCCCTGGCTCAGCCGCGGAGGTCATTCCAACCAGACCCCCGGCACCTCTGCAGAGAGGCTGCGACCCCCTCCCCTCACACCTCAGACTGAATACGCCAGAGAAAAGCAGCGGCAGAGGGAGATGTGGAGCAGCAACAGCGGCGCGACATTCATTCCCTCATCAACACACAATACCTCAGGGATGAACCAGCCCGTTTACCCCAATAAGCCCCCAGCAATGCAAGCAGCACCTAACCAATCCAAAGACTCAGGCAGAGACAGAGACAGCCCCCAACACCCTCTCACTACCCTGGCACTTAGAGAGCCGCCCAAGCTCTACCAGGCTATGTCTAGAGAAAACCTTCACCCACCACCTTTATCCTCCACCTCCATTGGGGGAATCCACCTCAAACAGGCAACGGAGAGCAGTGCAGGCATTGCCAGTTCTGACTCTGACAGTGCTCAGTTTGAGGAGGAGTCCTCCGAACTGTCCACAATGCTCCCTGATGGGCTGGCCAACATCATGGCAATGTTGGATGAATCGATCAAAAAGGAGGAGGAAATGTACAACAGTGAGAAGTCTGGGTCTACAGGTCTCTTACACAACTTTACTCCTGGTGCTGACCCTGTTAAGAGCTACCTGTGTGCCCCGGACCTGATTCCAGCAACCAAGCAGCAGCCGAATCTGGAAGATTTAGGGTCCAATTCCAGTCCTCCTGTGCTCAGCCGCCAAGGCTCTCTGGCATCCCCTTGCAGCCGGACTTCTTCTCTCGAGGAGGATGAGGACTACCTTAAAGCTTCATCAAATGTTCTTTTGGGCACTAAATCAACTGTTGAGTCAAGAATCGGAGAAGGGAACACAAATTATCGTCATAGTGACCTGGCTAAACTCTATGGCCTCCCTGAGCAAACTAAAAGCGAGGCTGACGAGGAATCGGAAGAAGACTCTGAGGCCGCATCATGTTCTCCACCACCCCAAAGACCCCACCTCCATCAAACGGGGGTGAACAGCATGTTCAAGTCTCTGGCAACAGTCTTGGAGAGCCAGAAGTACGCTTACCGAGGTGGGCCTTTTGGAAGACCCCCTCCATCAGCTTTGGTTGGTGTCAAATACTCCTCCTCGTTGTCCCTGGGCCCTGATATCTGCCGCCAGCAGCAAGGCAGTTCTCCCACATCAGATTCAACAAGCCCACCATTCAGCCCTGCTGTCCCACCACAGAAATCCTCACCTCGTTCACTACTGGAAGACAAGAAACTGAAAACGGAGGACAGTGATGTTTGGACCGATGAGGGGGAGTCGGAGGAAAGAACAAATCCCATTAAAAAGTTGAAGATTCCAACTGTAAAGCCTTTTAAGGTCATCAAAGAAGAATGTGAGCTGACGACCATCTCCGAGTCTTCTCTGAAAGAGCTGGGCAAGAGCTGTGAAGTTATGCTTTGTCGACAGTCGCTTGATAAATTTGAGAGCCGTGGCAAACCTGAGGACAGGCACAAACCTGAGAAAGTAAAAGAGCACAAAGACAAGAAAAGAAAGCATGGCCACAGCCACAGCAGCAGGAAGCACGAGGACAAGAAAGAAAAGAAAAAACACAGAGAGAAGAGAGATGACTTTTCCTCCTCTTCGTCTTCATCGTCCAGCCATTCCAGCTCCAGCCACAAGCGGCACAAGGATGGAAAGAGCCATAAGGAGAAAAAGGATCGCAGGATTCTCAGTGATCTCAATCACCAGAGGAGAGAATCGGAGAAGAACAGGAGTCATTATGAGGCGGAGAAAAAGAAGAGCAAAGATGCACCTGGTGTCAGCTCCACCAGTGACGGCGAGCACGCTGAATGGACCTCCAGCTCGGGAGAAAGATCCTCTGAACATAGAAACGATGCCACTTCTGGCTCGTTGTTGGGTTCCACAGACCTGCTGAAACTAAAGGCGCTGTCAGACGGGCCACCAAAGGAGCTGAAGATTCGCCTGATCAAAGTGGAGAGCGGGGACAGGGAGACGTTCATCGCCTCCGAGGTGGAGGAGAAAAGGATTCCTCTGAAGGAAATCACCATCAAGAACACTGCAAGTGAAATCATCCGCTCCTGCAAGTAAGTGCACCGTAGTAGACGCGCTTTCTTAAAATTTACCAATATATCATTGGAGCCTCCATGTTGATGTTGTTCCTCTTCTTTGTTCCAGGGGGGCTCGTGTCAAAGGGAAATTTAAGGAATCCTACCTGCTGCCAGCCTTCTCTGTTAAACCCATCATAACCACAGAAGAACCCATTCCTAGAGAGAAACTCAATCCTCCTACGCCCAGCATCTATGTACGTGGCCAAACTTCTGTCACACAGTGTAGTTCTGTTGATGGTAAAATAGTTCATATCATTGGAAATGTTAATGATTGCATGTGCTGTTTTCTTTTTGCAGTTGGAGAGTAAGAGGGATGCCTTCTCTCCGGTCCTGCTGCAGTTCTGCACAGACCCAAAGAATCCTGTTACAGTTATTAGAGGACTGGCTGGATCACTTCGACTCAGTACGTTCTCATTGAGGAGCTTATTTTTATTTATTTTCATTGACAATTTAGTCAAAACCTTTGGGTTCTGACCCCATCTTATTTTCCATTTATGTTTTCAGATCTGGGGCTGTTTTCTACGAAGTCTCTTGTGGAAGCAAATGCAGACCAGGCGGTGGAGGTGAGGACTCAGGTGCAGCAGCCCGCTGATGAAAACTGGAACGCCAGCGGTACGGGGCAGACGTGGCCCTGCGAGAGCAGCCGCTCGTACACCACCATCGCCAAGTACGCCCAATATCAGGCCTCCAGCTTCCAGGAGAGTCTGCAGGTACAGAACATGACCGAGTTTTAACATTCAGAGTGTCGCTAAACATGAGACAAAGTGCCAAGATCTCCATGTGTCTACATCCTGATAAATACGTTTGTCTTCAGGAGGAGAAAGGCAGCGATGAAGAGGAGGATGAGGACGAAAAGAAGCCGCCCATTAGCGTTGATATTCTCAAGGATGGCTCCAAAGAAATTAGCAAGTAAGTATAAGATTAACAGCACAATGTTTTAGATATTAGAGAGTTTTAAAATGTTTTCTAAAACTTTAATGTTTCTTTCATAGTGGTGAGCAGAAAGCAGTTGGGAAGATCATCAAGTTTGGCACCAACATTGACCTCTCTGATCCCAAGAGGTAGGCCTGTTCAGCAGCTGAAGGACGTAGCTCCAAGCTAAGCCAGGAGCCGAGCTCATGTGTGTTGTGTCTCTGCTCAGGTGGAAGCCCCAGCTTCAGGAGCTGCAGAAGCTTCCAGCATTCATGCGTGTATCCTCCAGTGGAAACATGTTGAGCCATGTTGGACACACCATCTTGGGCATGAACAGTGTTCAGCTCTACATGAAGGTTCCAGGGAGCCGGACGCCAGGTAAGACATCTGATTAACAACACAAGTTGCTCTCTAAAAGCCTAGCATTACTACTTCTACAACTAGTCTTCTTTTTTTTTATTAACAGGTCACCAGGAAAATAATAATTTTTGCTCAGTAAACATCAACATTGGCCCTGGAGATTGCGAGTGGTTCTGTGTCCACGAGAACTACTGGCAGGCGATCAGTGACTTCTGTGAAAAGTGAGTGGAGGAAAATTTAAATTATTTGCAACGATACAATGTTAAGTTAAAACATCTACTAAAATCTTTCCCCATTTTGTCCTCAGGCATGGTGTGGACTACTTGACCGGGTCCTGGTGGCCAGTGTTGGAGGACCTCTACAGCACCAACATCCCAGTGTATCGCTTCATCCAGCGACCCGGAGACCTGGTGTGGATCAACGCTGGTACCGTTCACTGGGTTCAGGCTGTGGGATGGTGCAACAACATCGCCTGGAACGTCGGACCTCTCAATGGTAAGAATGCACCCTCTAGTGGCCAAATATAGGAAGAAAAAAAATCAGCAAGACTATTCGCCTCACTTCTTAAAATGTGCACGTGCAGGTTACCAGTATCAGGTGGCCCTGGAGAGGTTTGAGTGGAACGAAGTGAAGAAGGTAAAGTCTATTGTCCCAATGATCCACGTGTCCTGGAATGTGGCCCGCACCCTCAAGATCACCGACCCAGACACCTACAAAATGATCAAGTAAGTAAAAGTTACCAACAAATCTGACCTTAAGTTGTTCATTCAGGAGCTTCAATGCATTTAAGAGAAACACACAGATGGACATTTTAAAACATTTGTTGTTACCTTCTTTCCAGACACTGCCTGCTGCAGTCCATGAAGCATATCCAGATCCTACGAGACCAGCTGGTGGCCGATGGCAAAAAGATTTCCTATCAGAGTCGGGTCAAAGATGAGCCTGCCTACTACTGCAATGAGTGTGACGTGAGTCATCAACTGTTTTACACTACAGTTGTATCTGAATGTACAAAAAAAGGTTTGAAAAGTACAGTACTTTAACAACTTCCTTAGGTCTGCAGATATTTGTCCACTCAGATTTTGGTGTGAAAATGGAGCAGTTTTACACACCGAGAAAAGAATAAGATAACTTACTGACTTTAGCAAGAGCAGAATAAGACTTGGTGTTCATATGAGAAACATCTTAGCCTGTTCAGAAAGAAATGGGGTAATGTGTTTGAACAAAACCACTTTTGTCAGGGGGGTGTAGAAACAAATAATCAAAAAATTCCAAGTTAGCAGAGCCATTAGACCTCTTAAACACAGACAAAATAAAAACACTACTTTATAAATCCAGACAGCTGTATAAAACAATTTGGAGCAGCGCTTTTTCTAAAATACCCACCAGCGATTGGCACAGACAAACAAGCTGTATGTCAAAATGTCTAGAGACACTAGAACTAAGATGTTCCCCCCCTTTTTTTTTTTTTTTTTTACAGAACCAGTTCTGGTGCTAGAACTGCTTTATAAGCAGACAGGGACTTTGCCATTAAAGACCCAGTAAATACTTGTATTCACAACACTTCTTAAGACTAATCATTGACTAAGTAAAGGCTGCAACTGTTCGTGTCTCAACTATGGGTAGTTGAGGTCTTGTTTTTTGACCATGACTTGCACAACTTTATTCTAAGCTGTGAACGTTATTTCACTTCCCTCTTCATCAGACCTTGACATTTAAGGCTGCAGCTGTAGAATTACAGTAATTAAACCCCCCCTCTCCTGTTCCAGGTAGAGGTGTTCAACCTGCTGTTTGTGACCTGTGAGAACAGCAGCAGGAAGACGTATGTGGTTCACTGTGAGGACTGCGCCCGACAGCGCAGCCCCAACCTGAACAACGTCGTGGTGCTGGAGCAGTACCGCACGGAGGAGCTGATGAACGTCTACGACTCCTTCAGCCTGGTGAGCAAACGTCCACACGTCCTACCGTGTCTTCAGTTCACCTCCCTGTCGTTAAACCTGACCGTGTGTCTCTCGTCTCGTCTCCCCAGGCTTCCTCCTCTCGGTGACAGAGCTCCTCTTCAGTGTCTCCTCAGCCATAACCAAAACTCCTGCACGCCAGGAGGAGAGAAAAAAAAAGACAGTTTTTACTCAAATCTTTTCATCATCTACCGTCATTTTTTTGCTACTGCTACGACTTGCCGAACATCCAGCTGAATATGTTTACTCTTTATTACTGTTTACAAGAAAAGAAATACCAAGCCGCCAATAAAATACCAGTTTACTCTCAGATGGTGCTTTCAAGCAGAACCCCTGGAAACGGGTCAGCTGGTGCTGTCATTGAACAAACAGTAGATGGTTTCAATGGCGTCTTTTATTTGTCTTGAATACTGAAATTTATACATGCTGTTTGAAAATTCTCGTGGGGTGCTGTCTTTTTAAAAAAAAATAATTTATCGTTTTTGTTTTCTAAACTAGATCAGCCTAGATATATACCACATTGGCCTTGTATTTAGAAAACAGAGAAAATGAAAAATACTAATAATAGAGATATGAACATTTTTCTAAAGCATTAAGTATTTTAAAAAAATACAATTGTTTGGAATGCTTCAAAAGATACGGGTTTTAGCAGCTTGTTTTGGGAGGGGGGGGTTCCAATCGTATTTTCCGAGGCTTGTATTTGTTGTATATCTTATTTTTATGAATTCTACTTTATTTCCTCTGGAGATTAATATTCAGTTGTCATCAGGTTGTTTGTTTTTTTAAATGAACCAAGTCTAAAAAAAAAAAAGAAATCATTGTCATCTAGTGTGTGTGTTGCTTTTGTTCAAATATGCAGATTTTTCTGGATTTCTTTTTGGCCATTGTACATTTAATTTAAAATGTTTCTTCTATTTATTGGATATCGATGTTCTCCCTTCTTCATAGGGCTGTATAATTTGTTTTTTTTTTCCTTTTTATAAGAACTGAAATGTCGAGTTTGTACGTCGGCAGGAGTGAGGGTGCCGTTCCTGACTTCTGCCTTCTCTCTCCTGATATATACTAAATTAAATCTTTATCTTGAATATAACACCACCTTTCCTGTAGACGTTAGGACACACTGCTCACGTAGAAAAGATGACTAATGGAATGCTGTGTTTGTATCCTCATTATGGAAGAAAAAAAAAACTAATTTTCCAAAGTGTTTTGAGAAATTGTACATTTTTTTTTACTATGTAGGGGGCTTTTAGATGAGATTTTTATGATATTTGAATATGATAATGGGATAGATGGTGCTAAATATTCTGTTTTTTTCCCTTTTCTTTTTGTCCTCTTAAAATGAGATTTCTATTTTTCCTGTTGCAATATTACCTTTACACTTTTCCTTCTCTTTGTGGTCATTTATTTATAACTGCACTGTTTAGAGAATTTACAAAGGCATACCTGCAGACACACCCACCAAACTGAGCCAGACATGTCTTAAACACTTGTGAATTTGTGTGACTATTAATAAAATAAACACTTGATAAATCTAGAATAAAATAGTCTTGTTTTTGTAATATTTTCTCTGTGCTGAACAAACAGTCCTTTAAAGATCACACAACAACAAATTGGTCTAAGGTTGAGTCGAGTAAGATAACCTGCAATAGACAGTCGCATATAAATAATGCAAAAAAGATACAAATATTCTTATTGTAAAGTGATACAATTGAATGAAAAAGATGAAATACCCTTGCTGTGCCACTAGGAGGTGAGAATGTCTGTATTAACATTAAAATACAGAGAAACATTCTTGGCTTGGCTATAAAATTTAGTTGTAGCTTTTAATCTTCTTTGATGTCATTTAAAATTCCCTCTCAGTTAAAGTTTTTATTAGTGACTAGAAACCCTTTAGTTTGTAAGGCATTCTTAAAAACATATCTGGAGTAAGTGTGATCAGTGGTTGAATATTATAACAGCCACGGCAAACGTTGCTCAGTTGAGAAAATTTTGAAAAATGTAAAACAGTCATGCAGCGAGATGTAAAAATAGGTCAAATAAAGCTCATTGAAACTGATAAGCAAGTTTTAGGTTGAGCTGTTTGATCAGCTTTTAGTCAGATTTGTTTGGGAAAAGTCTGTCTACTGCAGGCAGGATACTGACTACTCATAACAACTCAACCCTAAATAATTGTCTAACTCAATTTGGGAGGGATGAGAGCAAGCACTGAAACAAATTAAGAGTTTTACTTTCAGATCTGTGGTCAGTCTTTGGGTTGATAAGCACCAAACCAGTGGACGGATCCCTTCGACGTGCTTCCTCACACTGTCAGCATCTGTGGAAAAAAATAAAATCCACTTTAGAGTTCAGAATCCAGCAGGAATCTATGTGTTTAAAAAGTAAGCAGAAAAGTATGTTTGTGTAACATCCGCTCAGATAATTGTGCTTCATATGAAACCACTGCATCACATGGATTATTTTTTGACACTAACAAAGCAGATAATCTCTCCAAACACTCTTTAAAAAGCTTTTAAAACTACAACTACAATACTCCTGTTGTCTTTTCATTATTAACAAATCAGCCCATTAAATTTGCATCACTTTTCCAATAAAGTAATGAAGCTAACAGCTCAAGCATGCCAAGACAAGTGTGGAAAAGAAAACACACTCGAATAAGACCAAGAGAAACATTTCTATATGGGAACTAAGGAAGGAGATTGTACGAGCAGCAACACTTCCTTGATAGCTGAGCAGGAAAGAAACAGGGAGCAGAAACAAAACCGTCAGCGCAGAGTTTCCTCACCGATAATTCGACAGGGAGTCAGGTTTCTGAGGCTCGTACAATAAAAACACACCGCTAAAAGTTTGTTTTCATTTCCATGTTTCTACCAGGACATCCAGTACAAAAATGAAACCTTTGGTTCTACATACTCTTAACTGACCTGTACAAAAATATATCTCTAATTTGTGTTTGCTGCATTTTATGATTTAAGAGCGTCAAAGAAACTAGAACATGAACCCAACAGTGCTGTAAACAAAAGAATACAACTTTAATGCCAGAGTTTTAAACTAAGGTCATATGTAGAAGAATGACGGAGTCGTAGCTGCTTTGATTGAACCTTAAAAACATTTTGCACGATTTAATGTGATATCAAGAGATGTCACGCTCAAATTATGCGTTGTTAATAACTCTCAGCTACCACATCATCAAATTTTAGCTCAATGTCTGTAAAACTGGCTGACCTATAGCTACTTTTGTATTGGCTAATGTTGATTAGCTGTGGCTGCCATCTTGAATTGGACTGACTCCAAATGTTTATCAGTTGTAGATGTAAATCCGGGTTTTTTTTTCCTAAAAATCTTATTAAAATCCACCCAGTGGTTAGGGTTATTTTAGTGACAACACACACACACACACACACACAAATAGTTACAAAAGGCAATAATAAATGAGAAATACGCTCCAACAATGCAAAGACCGTCGAGGCAATGATGAATCTATCACTGGGTTTTTAAAGACAACAGACTCTTCAATGACAATGGGAGATTCTGAAGAGGTTTTTGGGACTTTTATAGCAAAGGCACAATTTCTCTAAATTAATCCAGATTAAAAATCATCCAAAATGTGGCTCAAAGGATTCCATTCCCGGTCCTGGAGGGCCACTATCCTGCATGTTTTAGGTGTTTCTCTGCTTTGAAACACCAGATTTGATTGACAGACTTCTGCAGAACATGAAGACCTGCTGAGGAGCAGAGGAACATCTAAAACCTGCAGGACAGAGACCCTCCAGGACCAGGATTGGACACTGCTGATGTAACTGCTCAGAAGAACCAAGAGATCTGGAGTTAAAGCAAAATAGATCTACATAACAGCACAGATGATTTTTTTTAAATCTTTAGTTTCCAAGAAGCCAAACTTCCTTGATATCTTTTAAAATTATCAATCACGATCAACAGTTTTTCAGACTTCTAAGATTTTCTTCGGACTTTGGTACAAGAACTGAACAGAAAATAAGTGAAAAAGCAGCCAAAGCGCAGTAAAGCATATTGTGCATTTTGTGTTTTAAAAAAAGAAGAGTAAGCTGGACGGCAAAGAGCCTAAAAAAGCTATCTGCAGCAGATAAACGGTATGTGTTAAAGAACAGGAAAAGAAGACCTGACACCCGAACCTGGGAGACGCATCATCCTTCAACCGATCGTCCACTGAGTGCCACAGCTCTTTTTCCTTATACAAGTTTGGATATTTAATATTATTCCACCTCACACGAGCTTAGGTAACCATCTCTCCAAGACTACCTTAAAAGTTCTCATGCAAAATGCCAGAGTTTTGGCAGGGAGCCATGTTCTCGGATCAGGTTAGAGGCCAAAGGGCCAGCAGAGGGACAGCCTAAAGGAAATCCTGCTTCAAACCCACAGGAAGACCACCTCCGTCCATGTATCTGTCCACCCTGCTGCAGGCAGGTGATGATAAGAGTTCACGTCCTCCTCTCTGCCAAGACAAAACACTTCAGCTGTCCAATCACCGTCCAGCGGTGCAATTATGAGGGTCAGAACTTTGAAGTTTGTTTATGAGACAGAAGATTGCGCAACAACTATTTTATCTGTTCTGACAACAACAAAAAAAAAAAAAGAAAAGCGTGCATAAGTTCTGGCCCCAACGTTTCCAGCTGCTCTTTTAATGTGGACAGTGTTGGGACCAGAAGGAGCTCCTGAAGTAAACAAACACTGCAAAGCTCAAAGCAGAGAAAAAAGGGTGGCAAATCTGAATCTGACAAGACTAATTATTGAGCGCATGAGCTGATCTTTTATCATTTGACTCATTACTGCCCTCCTTGATCTCCTGGGATCTTTCTTTTCTTGCTCTGCTACTCATTTTCTTCTACAAAGAATCTCCTGTTGATGCTCGTACGATTTGCTTTTCCCTAATACATTATGAAAAATGTTGGATAGTGCCCGCAGTTTCTTTAAAATGCAACCGATTTTTCATAAATAATGAATCAACGTTGTACTAGTTTACAAAAAACTCCAAAAATGTCTCAAAACGTTTGCAGGGGTTCTCGGTGTCCTCTCATGAGTTACAGAGGCTCACAGTCTTGTGGCTTGAATTTTGAACACATTCAAAAAGGTTCGAGAGTCAAATTTTCTTTCAGAATAGTTCCAGAGTTGTTGCGTGTCTCTCACTAATCTTGAACCCATCTCAGTTTGAGACACTTTCACAAAAACAGCCTTTTTGTGATTCCTGAACGGACCCAGGTAGTTGCACCTTTGTGCCGCTAAGCGAGGTAGAAACAGAACCGCAACAGTCAATGTGTGAAAAGGTAAGGCAGCTTTTCAGCTCAAGGATGTGATGAAGTGAGGACTTACAGTCGCGCCTGCAGGATTTAAAAGCCTAAACAGCAATAAAGATATTTGTTACAGAGGAGAGGATCGATGACGAGGCACAGTAATTTCAGTAATCTTCTTTGTATTGCTCCACGCCAACACAAATGAGTTTCATGCCACGCCTCTTTTAGAAGCTTGATCGTTTTTGAAAGTTCAAATCTACGCAGGAAGTAACCGGCTTGATTAGTGATCTACGAACCAACAGAGGCAGCCTAAAGACAGACTGGTCTTTGTGGCCATTTTGTGGAACCGTTTTGTGAAAGTTTCTGCAATTCTAGGGTTCAAGAGTTGTACTTTAACACCTGCGTGGAATAAAATTTATTAATAAAAAACTGGTCCAAATCTACCTAGCTTGATTTTAAAAGTGTACTTCAGTAAATTAAATCATAGATGAGGTAGGTCCGATGTGAGCTGAAATAATGTGCACAGTCTAGATCACAGGTGTCAAACTCCCTTCCTCGAGGGCTGCTCTCCTGCAGGTTTTAGATGTGTTGTTGCTTTAAAACACCTGGTTTAAATGGACGACTTGTTGCCACGCTCCTGGAGAAGTTTGAATCCGGTGTGTTGGAGCAGAAAACCCTAAAACTCCCAGGACAGCGCCCCCTTGAGGCCTGGAGTTTGACTATAGTTTTACAAGCTCTCCGCATGAAAATAAGCCACGATTTTCAAAAACTGGCTGCTCGAATCACAGCTGGTCTCTTGGTCACAAACACTCAGATTTCAGTGAAACTGCAATGGAGAATTGGCTTTTTTTTCTTGCAATACTGACTCAATTTTTGAGTCGCAAACTCCTCTCCAACAGTCGCAGCTTAGTGAGATACTTAAGGTTGGTACAGACTGAACTAAAATTGGCAACAAGATCATGTGAACAGCTTAGAATAAAGTTTTGCAACCCCAAATAAGCTGTTAGTGTAAAAAATCAGCCGCACAAAGTGCAATTTTGAACCAGCCTCCCAACAGTCGCATCCAAGTGAGACACTAGTTTTAAGTTAGAGAGTTATGTCTAAATTTTGGACTTTTATCAACGTTCTGCAACCAAACCAAACTGACAAACCGAATAATGTTTAAAGCACAGCAGTTCCTCTTCGCCCCAACATTAAAAACAGACCAAAAGTCTGAGCTGCCCTCCCCCCCCAGTATTCTGCTCTCCCGAACCTCAACTTATCAGGGCAGCTGCCTCACGCTGACCCCTAACACACAACTCCCAGCCCCCACTGCAGCGGGGAGAGGGTAAAGGGGGTGTAGCATGTCCTGGATATGAGCGGTGGAATGCGTGAGCCGAGAGGAGTTGCTGGAGAAAGGCTGCAGGGCTGATAAGTCTGGTGGGTGGGGAGAAAGTGGGATGGATGCAGGGAGTGAAGGAGGAGGAGGGATGAGGGAGCGCAGTGGTCTCAATCAGATGGGTGAGCAGGGGGGGGTAAAAAAAAAAAAAAGGGGGGAGGAGGGCACAGAAGTTTGACATACTTAAGACAAAGACCAGAAGAGTTGTTAGTTTCAGTATTTTCAGGCGCATCTCTGCACGTCAGCAGCCAAATAATCAGGAAAATTAAGGATCAACTTTCGTAACGAAGAGAAAAATACGAGGAGACGGCAGAGCAGCAGGAAGCCAACTGGACAGATAAAACACACCGTCCCACAGAGGGAGAAGAGGAACAAAAAGAAAGAAAAGCTTTGTTAAAGTGGAAGAGAGCTTTTGGAGGACAGAGTGATCTGAAGTGTCCTCAGGAGGAAGAAGACAACCTGGAGGAGGAACAGCAGGAGGTCCAACGGACCCAGCAGCAGAACGTGAGTAAAAGCATCACAGCGACACTCCAATCAGTCCGACAGAAGAGAAACGATTTTATCATTTACTGATATTCAATCTAAAACCTAAGTTATGATAAATAGACTTCTTAGAGGCAATTTGTCCCAGATTAGACAGTAATAATAAAATAAAAGCCTGTTGCACCGAAGCCTAATAACTCTGTGTTAGCATTACTCTCTCTAAAGTACAAAATAAGCACATTTCAAGCATTTATAAGGTGAAGTTTTAATTTCTTCTATCACAGCGTGCAATAAACATGTTTTAAACGGTGCATATATATGCACAGAAGTAGTAGATTTGGTTTAACGCCATGTCAAGATGTAACAAACAAACAAAGCTTACCAAAAAGATTTTTTGAATCATTTCAGTAGTTTTTTAAAAATTAATACTATTTTCAAATTCAGTAGCCTTCTGTGGTCAAATTAATATTTATTTTCCATGATGTTTTGATAGTGAAAACTGTCAAAAACTGGGCACATTAAGAATATTTCAAACTCAATATCCAGACAGTAAAGATTCAGACGGGGACTGAAACTGAGTCGTCTTTAAAAAAGGAAAACTTTAAACCAGATAGTTTTATGAAATGAATACAATCAAGGTTTTAAGCTTTTTTAAGCACTTTTTGAACTTTAAAACATTGATTTTAAAGGATTTCCAGCCTTCTTATGAATCCTGGAGTTTAATTTCTTATTTTCACTGGATAAACTTCTCATTTACAGCTCTTCAGTAAAAAGTTGTATTCGGGAGGTAAAGGAGTAAAAGGGGTAGAGGGACTAAATGTATTTTCGTGAAGCAGAACACTTGAGTCACCTCACACACACACACTTTCCTGCCAGTCCTTCCTTTGACCTTCCACTCTGGAGGAACTTTAGACAATACTAGGACTCAAGCTAGTTAAAAAAAAAAGTTACATCATGTCGGTATTTTCTAATTACTCGTCACACACCAGGACGCCCAAAGACCTCGTGTCTTTTTTATCCAAGAAAGTCAACACTGCAGTCATCACTCAGTTATTAATACGTGTTTTTAGATGACCGCACTTGTTATGGTAATTAATCAATTAACCTACTGATGTGTATAAATTGATGAGACTCAATGTTGTACCACAGGGCTCATTGCTCGGCCTTTCCTGTTTTCCATTTCCATTCTGCTTCCAGGGAAACTTATTAGTGTTCATTCTTCTTCTTCTCCATACAGTCCTCCTCCATCTAACTCTTCTGTCCTCCAACTCCCTCCATGTCCTCTCTAACTACATCCATGTCTCCAACATCCTTCTGTCCCTCCTCTGCACGTCCAAACCATCTCTAACTTTATCTCCCAGTCCTTCAACCTGAGCTGGACCTCTGACGTCCTCGTCCCTCCGAAGGAGAAACACAGCTGCTCTCACCACCGTCTTGAATAATAAGTATTATTTATTTATGCAGATGACTCTCAGCTTCATTTGTTAATAAAAAAAACTACAGATCAACTTTGCAGAGATCACATTTTGACTTTCTGACAGTAAATCTTTGTTCCTTACGTTCAGTAATGACAAGTTGCAGGTAACTCAGTTCTGTTAGTTTTTTTTAAATTCTAGCATATTTGCAATATCATTCATGCATCAGATGGAAAGTATTTTCAAACTAGAAGTTATCCAATATGTTTTATTTTATGACCAATCTTTAGAAATCAGAGGAGCAGATGTCCAATTTTCTGTTCTTTTCTTGGCTGATCTATTTTTACCAATGGAGAAAAATAAATGGTTGACTTAGGATAACTTGCACACATAAATATATACTCTATATATATCATTTTTTTAAAAATACATCACATATCAGCCAGGTTATTGGCTTAACTCTACTTTAAACTCTAAACACAGAAATATTGACAAAAGTTGCCAAGGTTTTGTCTAACAGAATATTTTAAGTGCTGTCGTTTGTTTCCGTCCTATTTTTGTGCCGTTGCTCCGTCGTTCTCTGGCTGTCTCATGACCTCTGAGAGGTGAGGATATCCTGTACCACAAACAGCTGCTTACCACTTGAACCCTGTCAGAAGACAGGATGAATCCAAACTAAAGGAATCCTGGATCAAAACAGAGCTGCCGAGGAAGGCCTGGCACCGGATTCAGAAACAAAAAACCTTTTGATTAACAAATCCCACGCAGAAATCTGATCTTTTTTTCTTTTTCTTGTTCATTTGATGATCATTTATTTGACATTTTTAATTCAAAAATAACATTGTAAAGAGGGTTTTAAAAGTTATTAATAATATTTAAGGAAAAAAAATAATACTTTAGCCTGCAGAAAGCTTTTTTACCATTAAAAATTATTGAATATTACGAGAAAATCAACAGTATTTATGTACTAAACACAGTAAATTACAGGATTTCTGGTGAAACACTGACACGGAGAGATGTTTGATCGAGTATACACATGCAGAAAAAACAAACCGTCAGAGACTTTGATGCAAGTCGGTCCTCATCTTTATGCTTTTATGCTCCACAAGCTACAAATAACAACTATGGGCCCCTTTCCTTTTGGCTAATCAGTTTGCTGATAATTATCACCTCACAGACAGCATCACACAGGAGGAAGGGGGGGGGGGGTCCACTTCCTGACAGATAAAACATCCGACCCCCTCATGAACCTCAAGTTAATAATTAAAGAGAGCAGCTTCATTCATTTTAAAGACTTTTTTTTTTTTTTTTTTTTTACAAACAGGTGCACCACCAAGAAGGTGCTTCAATATGGCCACCACAGCTAATCAACCTTAGCGAACACACATTTTACAGACATTTGGATAAAATTTGAAATAGTGGTAGCTGAGAGTCATCCCCAACACATACGCCAAGTGCATGCGAGCCTGTGTGGGATATGCATTCTTTCAAAAAATTAAAATTTAAAAGTGCTACTTTCAATTATGAAAATGGGTCTAAGACAGGAGACAAGCCTCATCCTGACACCATCCTCAGTGAGTTGAGTGGTGAATATGCTGATCTCAATCAGTAAAGTCAAACTACATAAAAGTTAAACAGTGGCCTTCATCTGGTCACCCCTTTACGAACGTTGACACTGATGCCATCACAGCTGAATCCTTCACTCGTCTTTCTTCTCCCTCCACACAGTTCACCATGAGTATGAGCGGTACCCTAGAGAAGGGGGCCCACCATCAGGCCCTGGACCTCTCCGAGGAGCTGCCACCTCATCTCCATCACCACTCCAACCACCAACAGCATCATCTTCATCACTCCAACTCCCTGGCCTCCACCATGGCTGCGGGCGGAGGCAGAGACACCCCGTCGCGTGTGGTCATACCGCCTCCTTACTCCGCAGCGGAGAGCGGCGGCGGGGGCAGCGAGGCTCCCCTGGAGCTGCGGGGGTCGCTCGACTGCTGGGCCTGTTCGGTGCTGGTGACGGCCCAGAACCTGGTGATCGCTACCATCAACGCCTGCCTCGCCGGGCTGGTGTTCGGCACCATCCTGACACCAGCCACCGTCATGGTTGTGTTTGGCTTCCTTTGTCACTCCACAGTAAGAAACGGGGGAAGGGGGTGGAGGAAAAGCACTGAATAAATGTTGAAAGATTTAAGAGTTTTTCCTCCAGCTGAGTAAAGACGTTTTCAGTTTGCCCAGTGGGAAAACATGAGCAGGAAGACAACCGCTTCCATCCTTTTTATGAAACATCTACAAGCCCTAATCTCCTAACTTTGATCCAGAAGTTTCAAATACTCACGCTTGGGGCTTAGGGTGGAGTTTGGCTCCATCTCTGATGAGAGATTTCATAATCAGAAGTTCAGGAGATGGGTATCTGAGGGGGAAAGTGGTCAGGAGCCGAAGGAGCCAGGCACTAAGGCACACACACTTTAAAGAGCGCTTGTGAGCTTCGTGAGGATTAAAAGGATTTCTGAGGGAAAACAGGATTTAAAAAAAAAAATGATGCCTGCATGAAGCTGATGGGTTTGTATCTGCCTGGCCTGTTTGTTAGTTCACATCATCTCTAACCAGACAGGAAAATCATAACAGGTCAGAGGTTTAAACACATTTCTGTGGCGTTTCTGCATGCTGACGATCCCCCTGATGACAGAGGTTCTCTCTGTTCTCATGTTCTCTCACAATAAAAGCTCATGTGACAGCAGCTTAGAGGGGGATTAACCGGGCTACGGCATGCCAAATGAGGACCAAGAAGGCAAAAAAAAAAAAAGATATACAAAAAGAGTTAAAGCGAGTGATTAAATGGCAGCAAAAACAGCACTTTGAGCTAATTTATAAAAATGTCTGGATACATTTTACAATATTTCTCTCTCAAACATTAAAAAAATGAGTAAAATCTGCCTAATTATGGTGTCACTCCAGGTCAATTCAAATCATTTTTCTCTATATAACACCAATTCACAACAGTTGTCTCAAAGTTATATAAAACAGATCCAATTAAATCAGTCCGATTTGATGTATTAGTAATTATAGAAGTAATTCTAAAATCCCAGAAAGAGAAGCCTCATCATGCACAGGTCAGGGGGCGGTTTTTCCTGTTAAAACTCCATTTTAAGAGGAAAAAAACACATTTCAACATTCTGGGATAAAGTTGTTTTATAACTTCAGTGTTGTTCTTCCTGAAATGTTTACATCTTTGCAATTTCTCAACGTCTCTTCCTTCTGGACAGAGTTCTTCACTTATCTGCTGCTTGTTGTGAAAAATCTATTAGAAAAAAGAAGAAGTGTTGCAGACTGCACCATCTGCACACCACTGTTTAAAAGCCTCATGTTTTCCTAAAGAGCAGCTCTTGGATGACAGATTTAGGAGCTATGCAAATGAAAAAGTGTGCAGCACTTTTAAATAGTAGTTTATCTACCTAATTTCTTTTCTAAGATCATCTAGTCTTTTAATATTATAATTTTATTACAGGTTCTTTTTCACAGACTGCAGCCTCTCCTTGTTTTCCAGCTACCTATCAGGAGGACTTGTTTTGGTTTTGCAGCCTGATGATTGCATGTTTCACTTGAACTAATTTATAACAAATCTTTTACCTGCTAACTACCTGTGAAACAGAAGCGGATGAAGCTAATAATTCCTGGGTTGTTCATTTGAGTTTAGATGTAAATCCCTTTAAATTAAAAGCTGATACTTTATCGTGTTTTGGGAAACTGCTACAATAAAAAAAACTGCCATCCGTCAAATACATAAAGTAAACTATTTGTCCAAACTTCATGTGAAAGCTGAAGTTTAGCCTCTTTAACACTGACGTTTCAGTAAACCCTGTCTACTGGCTACACTTGGCATGTGGATTAAAACCATCACTCAGTGTGATAATGATAATTCAGGCCATCTGTCTCTCTGTTCTCCCACGTTCAGATCCTGATCCCTTCCCCTCCTCCCCCTCTCACTCAGTTATTGCTCAGCAACAAGTGGTTACGGCTCGTATCGCTCCGTAAACAGACGATAATCATAGTTTACGGTGGCGTTCGCCGAGGTAAATCTATTTTATTTTAGCTGGAGTTATAATGGATGGTTCACACCGGGTTTATCAGCGAGCGTCTGTCTTCGCCTCACACAGACATGCCACAAAGAGTACGTCACCTCCTGTTTTTATCTGTTCCCTCCTTCGCGCCAACCAACAGATCAGGCGTCTTTAAGTAGTAATATAGCTGATTACGAACCATAGCTTTCCTCCTGTCGTCTCTGCAGGTCCGTCCCCACGGCACCACGCCCTACTGCTCGGACCTGCTCACCGATGGAGGCTGCGTGGCTTTGCTGGTGGTGGGTTTCCTCCTGGTCACCCCTCTGCTGGTCCTGGCGCTGGCTGCGTACTGCCGCCTGGCCCGGCACCTCCAGCTGGGCCTGTGCTTCATCCCGTACAGCCGGGCCGTGTACAAGAACCTGCCGGCCACTCAGCACCGCGGCCTGGGCACCGGCTGCTGCGGTGGCGGGAGAGACGGAGGCGGGAAGGGAAAGGTCTGGGTGTGAGATGGAGGAAGGACTGGAGGAAAAAAAAAACAGAGGAAAAACGGGGTGAAGACGACCATTAGTTAAAACATATAAAAGGGAAAAAACAAACAAACAGGAGTTGAATAGGATGACTAAGGCTGAATCCCATTTCATCTGCAGAAGGGTAGGGGTTTCCCAAGCATTTTATGTCTAATAAAAAGTAGG
Organism: Kryptolebias marmoratus; assembly: GCF_001649575.2. Lineage (NCBI taxonomy): Eukaryota > Metazoa > Chordata > Actinopteri > Cyprinodontiformes > Rivulidae > Kryptolebias > Kryptolebias marmoratus. The sequence continues at coordinate 4,901,371 of NC_051436.1, forward strand.
GTCAGACTTTCCAAGCATAGGCTTCAAACCGAGGGGTATGAGCTTAGCTTGCAAAACTCCAAGAAATGTTAAATATTTTCTATGTTAAAAACACTTTATTGTCATGGCAACCTTTGTAATACCCAGCATGTATGCAATCATAGAAAGGACCAGAAGCTGGAAGCTGAAGCCTTAAAGCAGCGGTGTCCAGTCCTGGTCCTGGAGGGCCTCCATCCTGCAGGTTTTAGATGTTTCTCTGCTCTTCAGTAGGTCTTCAAGTTCTGCAGAGAAACATCGAAAACATGCAGGATAGCGGCTCTCCAGGACCAGGATTGGACACCCCTGTCTTAAAGGATGAGCGCCCTCTAGAGGCTGTCCGCAGTACAACTTTTAATTTTCCCACCCCTCCATGTAAACTAATTACTAAAAAATAAAAAAAATACACTTCAGATCTTTTTTTTCAGCTGTTGATTTTTTGCTGATTCAGTACCTTGTTGCCGTTTGTTTAAACCTGCATTTTTTTAAAAGTACATTTTGTTTCATAAGCTATAGAAAAGGGTTGTGTTACACTGTGACTGACAGCCTGTTTGCGAGTTAGAAGGCACAACACAGCTCCGGATTAAATTAAGAGACCACAAAAAAAATTATCAGGGTTTTTATTTCGGATTTTCTCTGTTTTCTAATGGGTGCGGTGCGTTCAGACCTGAAAAAATGCCAGGAAAACAAGATTAATCTGGTTTTAGACAACTTAATACTAATGTTTTAACTTGGGAAGAGGTTGGAAATCAACATTTGGTGCAAAGATCCTGATTTTTAATCACAGCTTTCATGCACTCAGTCTTTCACCTGATTCATCAGCCCTTGTGACCGTCCATGTTCCTCTTGATCAACGGGGTTCAGGTCTGGAGACAGGGTCACCTGAACCCTCCTGAAAACCTGACGCCCACTGTATCCCTTCTTTTCCTCCCTCAAACTTTTCTTTTCAACTGTTTAGGCATCGTCAGTTGTTTGAGTTCATTTTTTATTCCAACTACTTTAGAGTACCGCCTAGCAGCTGGTCCTATTTCAGAGGTTTTTATATTTTTCCTCGTTAAATAAGATTTGTTTCAGGTGCTACAATGAGTAGTTCTTGTGTTGTGCTGATTTCAGAAAATTAGCAGTGGTCTCCTAATTTGTTTCAGAGCTAGATATACGGTAATATTTACCTGCTGAGGTACAAATGTGTTGATGGATTGCGTTTTTAGCTTCCCATTTTGTAGTGCACGGTTTAAACCACTGCTAAATATGAGTGACTTTGAATTAAGGGTCAAGGCTGTAAAGGCAGAGGTAACATTAGGAAATGGGATTCAGCCAAAGACAAGAACAGAAAAACAAAAAAGTACAACCAGCTGGACGTCAGAGAAAAGCTCTAACATTGATGAATTATTCCCACGGTTTCTCATCAGAACAGTAACTGGTGTGTAGAAAATGTAATCGAGATTTGTTTATCCTAATAATTATAATTGCTTCTTTTTTAATTTACAACAAAATGTTAAGAGTAGAAAACAAGGTGCATCCCAGATACTGAAGGGAAAAAAAGTAGAAAATATTCAAAATAAACTAATCCGCTTGGAGTTAAAGCAAAGGAGCAAAATCTGCCAAACTAAACGCCTGAAAAATACAATATAAACCAGACTCGCAGCCAACTGTAACTTTCCTGAACAAATCACAGGAAAGAGGAAATCTGAAAATAGCGCAAAGTGATGACACAAAACAGATTTGTCTCTTATCACATTTATATTATCAAGAAAAACATTTAGGTTGATGTTTAGCTGGTGTTATTGTTTCTTGCATTATTTCTTTCTTTTTTTAATAAAGAAAGTTTGGGGACTTTTTTGGAATTGTCTCATTTGGATCAAACTATATTTACTAAACGATAAAAAAGGTTAATTCTCCTTAAAGGGGGGGGGGGTGTTCTTACTGACATATGTATGCGTGCAAAAACATTTCCTGTTTCTTGTACCGGAACAATCTGTTTGTAACCACAGCTAAACAATGCTTATGGAAAAATCCATTCTGACACATTATTATATTTAAATTCATCATCTGATTATTTCTTTGTCTACAAATTCATCTTGGATGAAATCACAGGATAAAAACGTCACCTGCAGGGAACTGACAGCGTGACTTATCGCCCTCAGGTGGTCAAATTAGCAGAATTAAATGAGTCATTACAGGAAAAATGTTTCATCTAGTAATTGTACAGAAAGACAAAGCTTTAAATTTAAGATTTCAAGCCCAGCGACACGATGTAGTTTTGTAGTAAAATCTCACTCTTGTGTGACTTAGTTTCAGATTATCTTTCTAAACGCAGCGGTGAAGTTCAGTAATGTCTCTGAGCCCATGTGACTAATAACCAGATTGGTGTTATGGTTTTACAGACTCTAAGGTCACACATCCAATCATTTGTTTGTGTTTTTTCCTCCCAAACTCAATGACGTTCTGAAATCTGTCTCACAATGGGAAGCCAGGACCAATCCCTGCCTGGAAAGAGTAGAGATTGACTTTTAATCTACAAACTTTACTCAAAAAATCTAAGCGTAAATACGTACCAACACATCAGAGTTGTCAGACTTTTCGAACCCAAACGGCTTTTCCCTGGACGTCGCCATCGTTGACCCATTTTCAGTCACTTCGGCTGTTTCTGTTGGTGAACACACAAACCTGGAAGTTAGCAGCCAATCACAAAATTAGCTCACAAATTTTACTTTATTTTTAAACCAGTCTTCATGACTTTGCAACAAGTACCTTTAAAGTCTGAATATTTAAAAAAAAAAAAAAAAAAAAAAATATATATATATATATATATATATATAAATAAATAAGCAAGAAAAAATTTCAAAAATAATGTTCTTGTTTGCTGAATACAGTCCAGTCTATGCAGTCAAACAAATAAACCAACATCAAACTATTTATACCTGTATTTTAGGAAAGCTTTCCAACTTTTTACATCTAACCAACAGCTGATAAAACCTAGTATTTATAATTTAATAAGATAAACAATTTTGTAAGATTTTCTAAATAATATAGTAGCAAAGGTGAAAAGGCAATTCGGATTTGGCAAACACCGACTCGTTGGTTGGAGTTTGGCGCCACCTACTGGACAATCACACGAACTACTAGTTAAATTTGGTATCGATCCGAAACCAAGTAAATACAGCACCAGAGTGACCGATATCGATCCGATACTTCAAACTTATGAGGGCAGTCTGGGTTAATGTTTTATCATCAATAAGGCAAATTTATTATACTTTCATGACTGTTAAACGATTGAGTATTGCTTTCCACTGTTGTTTATGTGATTTTTTACATTTTAAAACCCAACACTGATTTTAGGCAACACCTCCAGGCAAATTAAGAATATATCACAATTGCATAAGCACGAAGTGGAGCATAAATGATTTTATATAAAACTAAAGCTTTGATCTGATGGGATACTGACGTTAGATAACATCGATATTTGGATCGATTCACACACAACTAAGATGCAGAGAAACACTGGAACGGACAGCCCCTGCGCAGTCCGTGCTAACAAGGCGCCATATTGAGAGGATCTTTGTGTTACAACATGACCGTTTTTAGACTTGCAGCAGACCACCAATATCAAATTAAAATACCCAAACTCAGAAAATGACTAATAGTTTGCCAGCACTTTAAACAGGAGTATTATGTCATATTAAGTTCATAAATCACTGAAAATGTGACCTTTTTAGTTTGTCTTATTATGTATGTCAAGAGCAACAGAAAACACTTAAGAAATCAAAACATATGTGTGATAAAAAGATAAATTGAACAACACTGTAATACTTAAATAAACTTATACCTTACAGAGTCACGAGTAATTAGATCTATCAGTTTACTCAGCTTCAGAACTTCCTTTTAGCCCAGAATCAGCTGTTATTTAGTGGTAGCAACCATCTTTCCAAGATGGCCGACAAAAATCTCGCTTAGTGCCGTCGGTGGCCATTCTACTGTTCCTGTATTTCATTGGGACCACCTTCTAATTTAGCAACATTGTTGGTCTATAACTTAAAGACGTGCATGTTTAAACATCAAAAACACTGGTTTAAGACATTTAAATAGCGATAAAACGGAGCAGGAAAAAAAATCATTTAAAAAAACATATATGGAAGCACACAGTTCCACTTAGTCCAAAATTTAGATAATTTATAAAATATTTACGTTTTCAGAACGACAACCAGTAAGTCAGAGTTTGGATAACGGAACAGCTAGCCATGTTTTATTTACTCTGTGTATAAAAAAACGAAAATGTTCATCATGTTGGAAAAACTCACCTTTAATGGCGTCCAGCAACAAGACGCGTTAACCGTCCAAATAAAACACGTTTTTCAGTCATTTCTCCATGAAGCAGACGATGTTATTCACATAGTTCTGATAAATACACCCCATGGCTGATAAAATAGGAGAAAACCTAGTTAAAATCTTTAGTAAACTGTCAAGAAAAGACATGCTGTAAGACCAAAGTTGTAATTAAAGGCGTGAATTAACACCTGCGCAAAAAACGAACCGGTGTTGTGTCGAAAAATGTCCCCCCGTTTATGTGAGACCATTTCAGGCCTCAGTAACTGAGTCCCAGTTTTCACAGAACACTAAATATTTTAAATTGTTTAAGTGTCTTTTTTGATCATCTGGGATACCAGCAATTACTGATAATTCTAACCATTAGTCAAAGCAGGAAAATTCACATTATTTAATAATACTTGCCCTGTACTTTAAATTTGAGTAACAGTTTATCATTTTCTTGTCTTTCGCCCATCATTAAAACACCTCACCAGCCTACAGTTCAAAATAAAATAACTAGATCATTTTGTTCTTAAAAGTAGTGAAAAACAAGTTGTAATAGGCCTGTTTACTTATTTATTCATTTGTGTATTTATTTCTTATTGTGGTTTATGACTTTCTTAATTCATTATAATTAAAGAAATATCTTTAAAGGCGTTTTTAAAGGACCAATGTCAAATATTTCTTTCTTTGTTTGTTGGCCTGACTGTCTGATTATTACAACTTCATAGTTTATTCTTTTTTATCTTTACTGCTTTTGCATATGCCATCTTTGTTGCCATCAACAGTTTTTTCAAAAGCATTGTTTTTAGACAAGAAAGAAAAAATTGTATTGTAGGCTAATTATTTTTTTATCGATACAGTTGAAATAAAAATATACTGTATACAGGTGTCACCACAGCCAGGTTTAGACTGTAAACAGCTTTTAGAAGTTTCATTTTAAGAAAACGTAGTCAGGTCCTCATTGGGCCCCAAATATCAGAATAATCAACATCTGATTTAAAAAGAAAGTCTTGAATGAATAACATGACAGAACCTACGTGCTTTAAGACAAAAATGTGTTAATAAATATTTAAAATCTGAGACTGAATCAGCTGTCCAGAATCACTACAAAAGACTAATAGAACAAAAATAAACTGATGATTGATGTGAAATTATCCAAACTATAAAAGACAAATCCAACCAAGTTTATAAGCTTGAAGAAGAATCTGACCTTTCAAAGGTCACTCTGCTCCACGCTGTGCTTTCTGATCGTTTGGCGATGCGTTCAGCCAGGTAATCACCCGTTAAGCCTCTCTGAGGACAGGAGGTCAGGACCAGGAGGTAAACCAGGAAAGTTTAAAGCCATTCCCAGGACAAGCAGAGCTCCACCCGAGACGGAGGAAAGGGGCTGAGCTGCTCGACTTCTGCTCCATTTTTCTCCATTCAGAACAGGAACTCAACACTGCAGAGCTTGGCTGCAGCTGGGACTTCACCATAAAGTGTTTCCTTTTATTAAAGTCTTTTTATGTAAGCATTTAAGTTATTTTTAGCGTTTGAGCTTCTGCACATCCACAGCATGTCCAAAGCAGGAGACAGGACGTCTTCTACAACGTCTGCTGACTCGGCCTCATCAGAAAGGTACACTCAGATAATACCCTTTAATTTAAATCCCTTATTGTTTTTATCCTTCTTGTTTTTACCCAATAAAGGAAACTCTCATTTTTCCACGTTTTAGCAAAGATGGTGCCAGCAACTCTGGCACGGCAACAAGCTCCCCGTCGGGCTCCGTTTCTGAAACTCCCAAGAAATCCTCCAAGAAGTCCAAGAAAAAGACCGAGAGCATGAACAAAGTCTACACCTCCGTGCTGGAAAGTGTTTTTGGAGCTGTAAGTCGCTGACATCACGTCATCACATCGCATGTCATCATTTTTATGCATATTCAGCTATTCCTTTTTATCTTTTTCAGTCAATTTTGCTCCTTTTTACTCACTATCGTCGCCGATATTTGAAACAAAAGTAAATTTATGCAATAAAAATGAGAAGAAACTGAATCTGGATGTCAGTTTTCTCAGTTCAGAGTGTTAAAAAGTCAATCAGCGGGGGGCGGCAGGCCTGCTCTTGATCTTTCTGCAGCTGCTGGCTCGAGGCCCAGTTCTGCTGCATTAGCGGCTCAGTCGTCAAGGCTTAATGTCACACTTTGTTACAATCATCCACATGAGAATCTCTATAAGATCACCTATTAATTCAATATCCATGCAGGGGTCGGACAAAAGGTTAAAGGTGATCAAGTGCAGAGGTCTGCAACCTGCGGCTCTGGGGCCACATGGGGCTCTTTGTAGATTTGACCGAAATTAAAATCCATTTTATTGATTCTCACAACAGAAAAAAGGCTCATTTTAACAGATTTCCTGTCCAATTTTTCACAAATCTGTGAATAAAAGAAGCGTAACACATTAAACAGACAATGCTAGCAGTTTGTTAGCCTGTTAGCTGAAGAAAAACATGAAGTTGAACTAAAGTATCACAACTAAGCATTCAACAAACTGGCCTAATTTTTATATTCCCTTTCTTATTTCAAAGTGGGTCACTTAGTTAGATTTCCCACAAATAAATAAACTCACAGAGTCTGCATAGTTCAGTGTTTAGGTTTTTTAATCAAAGGTTGTAAAAACTATAAAATATTTTAGCCTTTATGCTCTTTTTTTGTCCTAAAATGCAAAAATCCCAACAATTATCAACAATTTATTATAGATTTGTAATTTTATAATTTAATAAACAATAGTTTTTTTGCATTTCTATTAGACTTACTGGACCACCCATTGATGATCAGCCCTGTTGCGACTCCGGACACATTTTATTTAGTGAGCGAAGCGTCAGAAATACGTCTTTGGATCGTAAAGGTTGCAAACCGTATATTTAAATAAAACATGTCTGGTTTCTGTTTCCTCAGGAGAGAGAACTGGCTCAGGCTGAAATAGATGGTGAGTCTCATTTTTTCAGCTCAACACCTATAATATATATCAGTTCGAACGCCTAAAGTCTGTGTTTCCAACGACCTATAACTCAGTAACTGACTGTTTAAACTTAGGAAAGAGTATTAAACTGACAAATAAATAACTAACCGCCTACATTTGTGAGTCTGAAACAGATATTCAGGGTAACACATGCAGCTGTGGGAATGAGATCAACCATGCCAGGAGATGTGAACTCGTTTTTTTTTTAAAACTCCACAGAGTTACAGGAAGCCTTCAAAGAGTTTGACTATGACCAGGACGGCTACCTGAACTACAAAGATGTGGCTGAATGCATGAGAACGATGGGATACATGCCCACCGAAATGGAGCTGCTGGAGATCGTTCAGCAGATCAAGATGAGAAGTGAGTCTGAGAGCTTCCACAGATTTATACCGCAAAGAAGCACTAATATCCGAGTTTTAAAAGTACCTTCATAGGTATTTATATGTTTCAAATATTTATTTCCTGTATGTTTTTAAAACACTTTCCTTTACTTTCACTGGGGCTTGTTTGAAACTGTGGGCGGAGCCTGAACAGGTCATTTTAACTGACCAATCAGAGCAGATGAGGCTTTTTTTTGGCGGGAAGTGTTGGTGGGGTTTTTGTTACTTTTACTTAAAGTAACTATCTGCTTTATGTTTCACTGGATGTTTAAAGAATCTCTGAAATTAAACACGATAACATATTGAAAAGAAAAATCATTAAAAAAACAAAATATTTAAGGTTTAAATTTTGATAATTTTTGAAGAAATATGACCAGGAATATAACCAGATAAAACTCCTTAAACTTGATCTAATCGCTTGATGAAATTCAGATCAGTTTAAATGTTTTTAATTTGGTAAAATTCTCGATTCAACAACTTTCTTGATCAACGTTTAAATTTGACCAAGAACTGTTTGTTAGGCTTCTTTTCATCGTTGCTCTCGGGCTTGTTTTCTCTCCGTAGTGGGCGGATTGATGGACTTTGAGGACTTCATTGAACTGATGGGACCCCGGCTGATGGGCGAGACCACAAACATGCTGGGCCTCAAGGAGCTCCAATCAGCCTTTTTACAGGTCGGCCAGCTTAGAAGGATTTGTTTAAATCCATAAGAGCGAAATAAAAAACTAACGGGAGGATATTTATTTATCTAAGCTCTCTATCTAAACCAGGGGTGTCAAACTCCATTCCTCGGGGGCCGCTCTCCTGCATGTTTTAGACATGTTCTTGCTTTAAAACACCTGATTTAAAGCAAGAACATGTCTAAAACATGTTCTTGCTTTAAAACACCTGATTTAAATGGATGACTTGTTGCCGCGCTCCTGGAGAACTTGATGATTTGGTGAGGAGGTGATTAAACCGTTTGAATCAGGTGTGTTGGAGCAGAAACACCTAAAACTTCCAGGACAGCGGCCCTCGAGGCCTGGAGTTTGACACCCCTGATCTAAACTGTCACACTTAAGTATTAAAGCAGCGGTTCTTTTGAAAGTTAGGAACAACTGATATCTTACCTGTTATAAATAGGTCTTTGAACGACCTCCGTTTAAAGGAACAGACTTGACAAACTAAAGGCTAAAATGACCAAAATGGATTGCTGCCGTTTAAAAAAAAAAAAGATTTCAGCTTCAAAAATTTACTAGTGGTTCTTGCAAATGTTAAACATTACATAGTTATTCCATAATCCCGTAAATAACCATGTAATGTGAGTCTGAAAGTGATGTAAAGGTTCATAAAATAGTCTTTGCATCGATTTCTGTGACACTTCTGAAACAGGACGGCAGCAGAAATCTGCTCTGGCTCTGGCCCCGTTCAGACTAGCTGTTAGCTCGTTGTTCTGATCAGAAAGTTCCTCAAACTGAGGTTCTTCAAAGAGGTATTTACAACAGGTAAGACGTTAATTTTTCATCATAGCCGTTCCAGGACCCCACTTCAAAAGATCCGAGCTCTGCTCCTCGGGGGGCCGCTCTCCTGCATGTTTTAGACGTGTTCTTGCTCTAAAACACCTGATTTAAATGAATGAATTACAGATATGCTTCAAGAGAACCTGATGATTTGTTGAGGAGGTGATTAAATCGTCTGAACCAGGAAAACAAGTCAAATTTCCAGGACTGTGGTCTTTGAGGCCTCGAGTCTGCCAGCTATAAAACCAAGAAATTATTATTTTTTTACTTATTTTCTGAAACTCATCTGATCTGTTTGTTAAAGTTTGATTTGGACGGAGATGGAAAGATCAACCAGGACGAGATGAAGGAGGCAACAAAGACGTTACTGGGGGAGAAGCTGAAGAAGGGCGAGCTGGAGGAGATCTTAAAGGAGCTGGACGTTAACGCAGACGGCATCATCGACTTTGAAGGTGAGAGTTTAGAGGAGTTTAAGGGTGCTTCACAGTGCTGATCGTAGATGGTGTTTCAGGGAAATATATGGCAGTGCAACAAGATTTACTCAACATTTCGTAGATCGACTCAAGGTTTTGTCCTGTTTTTTGATGATTGTAATGATGTTTTTATGTAATTCTACTTGTGTTTTTATTATGTAAAGCACTTTGAATGCCTTGCTGCTGAAATGTGCTATACAAATAAATTTTTACTTGTTTTTCAGAGTTTGTGATGATGCTCTCTATTCACTGACCATTGGAAGCAGCTGCACAGACAGATCAATACTTCCCTGATACCTGACAAAAAGAACCTGTTACATAATTCCTTGCACTTGATTTCTAGTTTCAGTCAAGATAAATACAATTTTAAGCAAATAGTTACAAGATATGTTTGTATGATAGTGAGTTTTCTACTGAACTCTAAAAAAAAAGCCTTTAAATTTATCTGTGTGGCATCAAATGTTGAGCATTCTGTGTGTTACTGTGGTAAATGAATGAGTTTTTTTTTTGTTTGTTTTGGAGTGTAAAAAAACAGAAATGTTTTGCTATTTTAATAAAGAAAATAAAAACCGGTCGAATGTGTCTTTGCGTCATCACAACAGGATCATAATCTAAGAAATGACAGCTTCTGTCAGCCTCTCAGTCAGACTTTATTCCAAAAACATCCAAACAGCTCATTTCCAAACAATCTGTAAATAATATTATGTCTATCAGCAACCAGAGAATATAAGTTAAATATAAATAAAATGTCAACTAACAACAAAAAAAAGCAGCTTTGAGCTTCGGCTGAACGTTTTAGATCTGGAGATTTATTTGCAAACCAAAAAAATAAATCACCTAAATCAGTTCTACATTTAATAATGTCTATAACTCCAGTAATAATTCATCATAAAAACCTACAAGCTTAACACTACTGGTCAGTTTCACACATTTCAGGAAAATGTGCAAAGTGTAGCACAAATAATCTCCTGTAGTTAAAGTTGTCTAATAATAAAAACTGGAATAAGTGTTTTTTTATGTGGAAAAAAACATTAAAGATGCGCCCACATCACAGCAGCAGAGATCTGGGTTTTAACACATGCAAACCCTCTAAGTGAAGCGTTTTCTTCTTCAAAAAAACTTATTTAAACACAGATATTTATATTGTTCCCAGCTGGTCACAGCCTAACTTCAATGCTTTAATAGATCTTTTTAATATTAATAATAATCCAAAGTATTTATTGAGCATGCAGAGCCAGAATAAGCTGCTAAAAACAACTAATACTGGCGTAAACAAGCTAAAACTATCTCACTGATTAAAATAATCAAAGGTTGTAATTCCTCACCAAATTCTATTAGTTCTTGGATATTATCTTTTTTTATGTTTTGCTAAATTTACAAGTAAATAAATGATTAATTCAACCCTTTTCCTTTGTGATGCTGCTCACATCTGACCGACTTTTCAAAGTTGTCCGTCTCTTTAAGGAATGTTTACTTTAACTTCTGTAAACGATAGGAAAAGCATAAACCAGAATGAGAAAATGCACATTTTGCAGGGCCGGGGGGATATTCAGGCTTTCCTAAACTCTGAAATGAGATGCGCATGCAGAACTTCAGGATGCTGTGTTGAATTGAAGCCGTTTCACGTAGTTTAAGAAAGAATCTTCTGCTGATTTCACAGCTGTTTAAACAGCTCTCTGCATCTCAGTTCTTTTAGCTCTTGTCTTTTTGTCTACTTGCTTTAAATTCTCATAATTCCCCTTTATCTTGTGAAAGATAAGATAAGATCTTTTTTAATTATGCTAACTAACTTTCTCCTTAAATCCAACTACATAGAAGATATTACAGAGTTATTGGCTTCCTCTACTTCCTGTCGTCAGTGATCATCAGGACTGAGCTCTTTTTGTCTACAGCTCATGGCTCAACTCGTCAACAAACTCAGCCATGATGTCATGCATCCAGATGTCCCTTTCTTCCTGCGACGTGTCCACCAGGAAGACCGTCAGCTTCCTGTCCCACGGGTTCGTGGCTTCCTGCACGGCGTCCAGCTGCGCCACCAGAGGCTTCTTTTCCACGTGGTTTCTGAAGACGATGGAGGCCTCCTCTGACCACTGCCTCTGCTTCACTCCTGTGGGTGGAGGCAGAGAAGAGCCGGTCCGTAACAAACAGTGAACTGAAGTTTACTTCACATAGCATCATGTCTGACAGTTATTGTCCATTTTTATCTACAATCTAAACAAGCTACGATGCAGCAGGCTCAAAAAGGAGAAGCATGCAAATCAGTACCAGTATGAAAACAAACATAAGCTTTATTTTGTCCTAATCCAGGGGTGGCCAACCCTGGTCCCCGAGGGCCACTATCCTGCATGTTTTACCTGTTTCCCTGCTCCAACACACTTGATTTAGTGGTTAAATCACCTCTTCATGTCCTGCATAAGCCTGTTAATTATCCATTGATTTAAATCAGGTATCTCACTGAAAAAACATGCAGGATGGTGGCCCTCCAGGACCAGGGTTGGCCACCCCTGTCCTAATCGGTTAATTTAACCTATTGCTTTCATTTTGACTTTAAAAACACTGTAAACGTGTTTAGTACAGCTTTAGATTCAATCAAGCCACACACTTCATAAGAACAGTAGCCGTTAAATTGGCCTTAATCGACAGTTTTCTGTGAAGCTCTTCGGTTTACTCACCTGCCAGCTGAGCAGGGATTCCCTGGAACGGCAGCTGTCTGAACTCTTTTATCAGAGGTCTGAGCAGGTTGCAGTTTACCAGCTCATGTTTGCCATAATCCAGCTCATACACGGACACCAAACCGTTGGTCAGAACTCCCTTCACCAACACTCGATGCCAGCTGAAAAGTATACAATAAGGACAGACAGCTAACTCAACCGTTTGGCTCTTTACTGATAATAAACTGCAGCTACTGACATCTAAAATACAGTTTTAGGTCTGAATATATGTCTAATCCATTATTAGCTTTTAGCAGGTGAAACAAATCAGCACTTCACATACTTGTTCTCAATTTTAGCAGCATAAATCTGATTCTTCTCTATGCTGAGTGGTTTTTCCTCAGTTTTATTGTAGTAGAGTATCATCTCTCCCATCAGCACCACCAGTTTGTACATATCTCTCCAGGGCTGCAGCACAAAGTGGCCTGGATGGCACGCCACGGATACAAACACATCCATGTTGTTTCCTGTAATTACAAAAACAAAGTGGCGTTTTAGTCACAATGCTTTTAAAACACCGAACAGCAGCGTCCTGATTTTCATCCTTACCTACTGGGGGTAACTCCAGCAGTTGTGGCAGCTGGAGAAAGGATGACGGTGATGAAGGTGTTTCTGATTGGCTCCCTTCTCCCCCGCCTACTCTGGATGCTGACAGAGTCCTCCTGAGATGAGCTCTGGATGCGACAGAAGCTGATGTTGGGCTGCTGCTGCTGGTGGTGGAGTCGCTCGAGCTGGAAGTCTTGGAGGATAAAGGATTGGCAGAAATCTTGATTGGGCTGAATAACAAAAAAAGAAGGTAAATTGAGAATTAAAGGTTGATCGATTACAGGTTTTCACCAGCCGATTCTGATTTTTAGAAACCATTGCGGCTGATTGATGAAGCTGGTTTGTTTTTATGTCCATAAATACATCAGTTTTATATTTAAGCACATTACAGTGAACAAGATTTGGACCAGTGATTGCTCATGATTTAGCCTTGGGTTTGATATGAATCATGACACATTCTGACCTGTGCAACATTCATATTGAATGCAGTTGAAATTTACGATGGTCACATTCTTGCATTTGCTTCACAACGTAAAACAAAACACAAACAAATGGACAGACTCACCCGTCTGTCACCCACTGGATGGTTAACAGCAGTTTCAAATGCTTTAAATGCAGCTATAAACGTAGAGATACTCATACTTTCCCTCTACAAGTAAGATTTCCTAATTAATTCAATATATAAGGCTCTAAAAGGTAAAACTTAAAATGTAAACATGTTTCCTGGTAAATATGACATCATTCTGTTAAAAGTCAGCATAATATTCTGGTCAGCTTCCTTTGGAGTCTGCCAGTGTTGAGCTGAAAAAAGAAACCCATTCATGAAAAGGTTGGCGCACCAAGTCTAACACTTTGTTGGCATCTTTTTAAAAAAAAGAGCCAGAAACTGGTCTAATTCATCAGCTGACTGATTAATCAATCAACCTCAACTGAAAATGCAAATCTACTGTAACTGTTCAAGAGATTAGTAAAAGAGTGGAAACATTAAAGAAGAGGACAAACAACAGAAACCTGTGGCTGGTCAGTATGACGTCCGGCTGCTGTTTGAACAGGTCGGACTGGGCGATCTGGTGGTTGAGGCTGCGAGTCGGGTCGTGGAAGTTCTTGTCTGTGAACAGGCGGATGTAGGCGCAGCTCTTGGTTTCGTCCACTTTGGCAACCTGGAGAGTGTGGAAGTAAATATGAGCACTGAAGTATACGTGAGAAGGACAGGGATTTTTACCACTTGACTTTTTTTTTGTACAATTCCCAAATTATCACATCTGAAAACTCATTAGAATAGTTATCACCCACCACTGCAAAGGCAGAAGACTTTGCGATTAGCTATTGGAGTCAACTCTGTTTGTCTGTTAGCAAAATGTCTCAAGAACCACTTGAAAGATTTTAATGAAACCCAATTCAACATGGCTGCCACAGGTAATCAATGTTAGCCAAAGCAAAAAATGGCTATATTACAGTCAGTTTTACAGATATTGAGCTAAAATATGGCGTGTTAGTAGCTGAGAGTCATCCCCAACACACAGTCTGAGCACAAAAAGATTGGGCAACATCTCTCTCGTTTTTAATGTTTCACCAAAATGGCTAGAACTTCATCATTTCTCAAAATAAGATGGTCTTAATTTAAACTCTGCCACAAAAGGCAGGGAATGCTAGGCCTTGAATTTTAAATTGTTTTATGTTAACTTATAGATCAAAATAAAGGGATTTCTAGCTTAACAATTCTATAAGTTGGTCCTGAAAATGAAATTGAGCTTTTTTTCTACATTGTAAAGCACTTTAATTCTCATTCTTGGACGAACGAGTGTTTTATTTGACTAATTATAAGATAAATCGTCCTCATAACCCCGTACGTTTAGCTGTAGGTGTTTTGCAAACTATCTGAAGACAATGTAATGAAGTTTGACAGGGCAGAAAGCGGTTTACCTTCATGCTACAGTCTGTGGTATTGAGCACTTTCTCTCGAAGCCACTGGACGGCTTCTGGAGTCCAGGATCCGACACTGACAGCCAGGTCTGCCAGACAGCACTTCACAGCCTGAACACAAGTTTTCAGCATTTCATTCTGTTCAATTATTCCAGCACTTTAAGACCAAGATGTACCAGCTAACGACCTCGTTTAAGGTTCTCCTAAAGATGAATCTGCTGACCTGCGGTGGGATAGCCACAAGATCCCGGAGGAACAGCGATGGGATTTCTCTCAGCTCAAACACCTCGACAGACGCCTGGACACCCACATCGAGGAACAGGATGTCCAACACTCTGCTGCCGTGCAGGTTGGTGATCTGAATTTGGAAACACAGGAAGCACATATTCTTCAGAAGTTTTAAAAATGACCTCGTCTGTGAACAAATCTAGTTTTTATAGAGCGAAAACTTTAAATTTTAGAGTTGATAATGTCGCTGATTCAAGGGTTGTTGCATCACTTTCTGATCTGAGCTGAATAAACGTGTAAATTATGTTTTACTCCTTTTGTCAGCTTGATATTCGTTTTCTGCAGGAAGCGTCTCCATCTTACCTCGACACGGGACCATTTGCTTTTATAGCGAGCCAAACATCCTTTCCCACAAAACGGTCTGGATACCATGAACTCTGATGTCACCTGGAACAAAAAAAGATGTCACAACTCTGTGTACTAAAGTGTGTATTTATTTATATTTAAAGAGGAGATGCCCTAAAATATCCTTCTCCATCCAGTTAATAATCAGTAACAGCAATCTTATTTGTCTCAGAAAGGTAGCATAAAAAAGAGCTGCATATTTAACAAAATAGGTTATTCTCTCAGATTTGTTTCATCTTCACCATCCCTCAGGTAAACCTGTCTAAATGACTAATGTTTGCATATCCACTGTCCTAAATTTAGAAAAATGACGTGCAGTCTTTAATGAACATCTCTAAAGAGAACATCTGTACAAGGTTTAGCGAAACACTGATGTAAAGTCCACTTCCTGTGCTGCTAATAGATTAAGTGCCTTGGCAATGTCTTAACTCCAGATTATCTTCAGCACCTAATCTCAGTCTGTCCACAGTGGTGCTTGAGAGAAGCTGAATGGCAGCAAAACACTCACAAAAGCTGAATATCATTACATCACAGCTTTGGTTACCAAACATTTCAGCTTCCAACCCACAAAATAAAGCTGTCAGAAATTTGTGACCCTGATTTTCAATGGCTGAAGTACGTAAACTTTGTAAAGAAGACAATTAAACAGGAGTTCAATGACAAAATCAATAACCAATATGCTATTTTAATACATTTTATCCATTTAGAAGGACTGTTTTCAATTTCTCATGACAAAAACATGATTTAGAAATAATTTAATTTGATTTTTGGACATTATTTCAAGACTCCAGACTTGTTTTATGACCCAAAATGTCGGAACAAGGGCATGTAAACAAAACAAATTATTTTGTTTGCAGTTTTTAAGAATGCACCACTTCATTAAATATAAGGAATCAATAGAAGAGCAAAGAAAAGTTAAATCTGTGTAATATATGAAGCTGAGATGTATGAAATTACCACCGGTTATCTTAATATAATTAACAGTAAACATTCTGTGTATTTAAATATGAATCAAAAGGACAATATAACAATTTTCTAAGCTGTGTTCCTTTTTTACTTTTATATGACAGAACCTTTTCAGTTTAAATTTAAACTTTAAACTTTAGAGCTTGTTTACCTGTGTGTGGAAATACGTCTCCAGCTTCTCCATGATCTCATTCAGCTTTGCGAGTCCTCTGGATGGAAGCTGACAGTAAATGGTCCCGTCTGAGCAGACGCTGCTGACCGTCACGTTCATGTAAGCGCTGTCCACCTGAGGACAAACGAACGTTTAGTCGTTACGAACTCATCTGTCTCCAAACAGTCGTAAACTCATCCTGTACCTGTAACGGACTTGCTAAAGTCTTGTCCTGAAGGGCTTTGATGCAGGCAGCATTGATGTTCAGATCGTCGTCCTGAGACGTGTCGTACAGGACGACGAGAGGCAGCTTCCCTCTTTCTAAGATCTCAGCCAAGAGGATCCTTCCAGTTGCCATTGTCTCGAACTTCTTCAGCACCGCGGGCTCCTTACAGAATGGTTCCAGGCCTGGACAGATTAAAAAAAACAAACATTTTTTTAATTTCAGCTCCTTTTTCATCATGTTTTAGGATCATCCGTATGATTAAGAGACTCACCTGCCAGTCTACACTTGGTTGCCTGGAAAGGCAGCTTGAAAAACCTCTCATGCAGCTCAAACACTTTGTTTTTGCTAATCTCCTCTGAGAAGCCATGATCCACAAAGTAAACCTTCAGAACCAACAACAGGGATCACAGGGGTTGCTAATATTTTCCACCATTTCTCACCTTTGATCACTTTCCGTTTCTCACTGCTTACCTTGACTTTATCAGGCATGACTTCGCAGATTTGCGCTCTCAGAACCTCCTCCTCCTCCTCAGCCCTGACAACGACGAGTTGGCCAGATGTCGGAGACGACAGAGGAGTCGGGCGGCCTTGGTCCGAGCCATAGAACTCCCTCATCTCGTCCTCCATGGACTCCTGCGCCTGGGAGTAACCTTCACCAATGTACCTTTTAGAGGAGGAGATGCAGACGGTGAGAGATTTCTGACCTGCCAGCTGGAAACAGGACATTTACTCGCAGGATTCTCCCACCTGAGGATAACTTCATTGGTGTTGGTGGCCTCAATCACCAGAACAGAGGGGTACTCCTCTTTGGGGATCTCCAGAGAAGGCACTTCTTGGATACTGAGCCTCCTCCCCACCTCCTTCTTCACTCTCAGCTCCTCCTCACTAGTTGAGGAGCTTCTCCTGTTGCAGTTCTTGTCCTCTCCGCCTTTAGTGCTGCTTCGCCTATAAAGGATGGCCCTCTTGGGGTTGTCAGGCATTGGGTAGTCGACGGTGCAAATGTCAGAGAGGAGGTCAAGGTTCTCCAGGACATGTCCAGGCAGTTTAGTCTTGTAAAAAAAAGATGAAATAACATGACTGAGTGCACTGGATAAGTAAATCATCCACGTATGAAGGTAGTACTGACTTTGTAGGTGTCCTGGAAGAGCTTGGGCAGTGCGTGGGCCCACAGACCGTTGGAGTACTTCACCAGCAGCTCCTCCAGCTTCTGCTTCAGGTCAGGGCCGAGGGCTGCAGCGGACGAAGGAGGGCTGGGTGACGAAGAGGAAGATGGTGGAGACGGAGAAGACTGAGAGCCAGAGCGAGTCAGATGAGCGCTGGGGGGTCTCTGTTGGGCTGGGGACGGCAGAGGTTTCTCTGAGCTTGGGTTTGAAGATTCAGCAGGCGGAGTGCTGGGGTTTGAGATGGGGGGGTGTGAGGGCGTGGATGTGGTGCTCTGTTCCTTAGCAGGGTAGAGGAGCAGCTCATTGGGGTTGCTGCTGCAGGTTTTTTCTACCTAGAAGGGAAAAAAGGAGGTTAATTTGGCTTAGGAAAAAAAAAATTCAAGTATTATGAAGAGTTTTTATGTCTTTTAGTCCTATTATTGCTTTCAAAAAATTTGTTTCCCAGTCAGAAATGGTAAATTCCAACTTTCTATTCATTATTAAATGTAGGATCTTCTTGCAATATAATTAGTATTGATTGATGTGTTAGAATTAAGGACTTAATGAGCTCTCAAACAGAACCTTTACAGTTAATTTTAATGATTGTATGTCCTCAGAAGCCCAGCAGTGTGGTGGTGTACATCAGGGCGTAGTCTTTGGTCCATTTCCTCTGTACCATTTCAAGTTTATGTCCAAAAAATAAAAAAACCTGAAGATCTCAGGAGTCATGTGAATTTCACAACTTGTCTTTTTGATATTAAATTCTGATATTGAATTAATATCATTAATATCAGTTTTGACTTGTCCAACACACACTGGCTGTTCAGAACATAGCTTCAGGTTTTGTTTTGGGACCTGTGAGTTTTATCTGAATTTATTAAAGTACTGTATGATAAAGTAAACAGTCCACACTTACATAGCACCTTTTCCACCTCTCCAGGTTCTGCAAAGTGCTTTACAGAGTTTCTCATTCACAGAGACTCATTCAGTGCTCTCAATTATCCACTATATATACAAACCTTTTCTATTCTCACTCAGACATTGATAAGCACATCAGTGGTGGTACCATACTAAACCAGACTAAAGGAGCTGGGGGTCGAACCGCTGATACTTCAATTGGAAGATAACCCCTGTATCCACTGGGCCAAACCACCCAAGTAATTTACCAACTTACAGATAACTTAAAAGGAAGTTGGGCTTCAAAAAATAGATCAGTACCAACAATTTCTAGCAGAACTACAGGCCAGAGGAATGTACTGCAAGTATTTAAGAATATAAATGCCATTCAAGTATCAGTTTGGTATGTGTTGGTGTGCACTCTCTTACATACAATAATAAACTTCAGTAGGTGTTGAGTTCAATTTGTGTCTAAATTTACAGCCACAAAGCAGAACAAAGCTGCAGACCTGGTCTGAAAAGAAGCACGTCTTAAAGAAGAGAAGGGTGAGAGGAATGGAGTGGATCAGGTTTGCTCCAAGTGAAGCTTTAGTTCGGTATTTTTAACAACAAAAGCAGAACAAAACCGAGCATTCAGCGATGCAGCAGTGTAAAGTTTCTGAGCCGGCTGAGGTTTTTAAAATATCACATTCACAATGATGAGCACTTTAGTTTAAAAGACTCATGTTTGTAATTTATTATTATTTAGAAAAAAATTCTCAAGTTTCTCAAATGATTTATTTATTTATTTAACTTTAAGGGTCATAAGGTCAGTAGACTCTTATGGCACATACACTATATTGCCAAAAGTATTCACTCATCTCCCTTCTAATGCATATGAACTTGAGTGCTTGAGAGTCCAGTGGAGGCGTGCTTTACTCCACTGCATCCAATGTTTTACATTATACTCTGTGATGGAAGGCTTGGATGCAGCTGCTCAGCCGTGGAAACCCACTCCAAGAAGCTCTCACTGTTCTTGAGCTAATCTGAAGACCACATGAAGTCTGGAGGTCTGTAGTTTTTCACTCTGCAGAATGTTGATGACCTCCGTGCTCCTCAGCATCCGCTGAGCCCGCTCTGGGGTTTTACGTGGCCTAACATTGTGTGGCCGAGCTGCTGTCGTTCCCAGTCGCTTCCACGTTGTTATATTCCCTAACAGTTGACTGGAGAATTTAGCAGTGAGGAAATGTCACGACTGGACTTTTTGCACAGGTGACATCCTGTCACGGTACCACACTGGAAGTCACTGAGCTCCTGACAGCGACCCATTCTTTCACACACGTTTGTAGAAGCAGTCTGCATGACTTGATTTTATACACCTGAATTCAATGATTTGGATTGTTGAGCGAATACGTTTTGGCAATATAGTGTATTAGCTGCATGCTAAAGTTTTCAGTCAGTTTCTTATACTAGTTTCACAAATATTTCCCCGTTTTCTCCACGTTGTATTTTTTTCTCTTTTAAAAGTCAGAAAAGGTCACAGTTTAACTAAGTGATCCAAATTTAACCCAAAACTGTTTCACTTGTGGTTTCATAAGTATGATTTAATAGGTCATGCTGTGTATATGTTGGTGACTTAACTTCCTGACTTATGGCCTAAATTACTTTTTTTTGGTTTATTTACCAGGATAAAGCACTCCAGCTGTATTTCCTCTTTACATTTTGGAGAAAAAGTAGAAATGCTGTAATATTTTACATCATATCATCTTAACTACCATATAATTACATTTCTGGGTAAAAATACACACAACTTAAGTTCTTCAGAAAATCTGAAAGCATTAGAAATAAGTCAATAATCAAAACAAGTACATACAGTGCATATGTGGGTCCAGGTGTCCAGGTCTTTGAGAGCCTCTGAAGGCAGGTCCTGTTTGTAAAGTTCTCTGTAGATCTGGGGCAGTTTTGATACCCAGAATCCATTGCTGTACTTCCCCAGGATCTCTGTGATGCGACCCTGAACCTGCTGAGGTTTGTAGGGTTTTCCTTTTCCTGAACCAAAGCTCTCGTTTAGATTCAATGATGCTGACAAAAAGAAAAAAGTAAAATAAAAAAATACACACATATGAAGGTTGTTTCTGCTTGTTCTTGTCTCTGGAAATATTAAAAGTTGTTCTCTTTTTAATCACAACAAACATGAGGATTTTGAATCGAGGCTTTAGTGCTGGGAAAAGATCTTCTGCCTCTTCCTAAATTCTTCTTTTTTTGTGCATTATAAGGTTTAAAACCAAATTTAACACAAAACAAGAGCATATCAGAGAAAATACAGAATACAAACTGCAGTTTATCTGATCACTTTAGTTGTTTAATTGTTGTTTCATCCAACATTATGCTTCTGTGAAGGGTTTATTTGTAAAAACACACTAGTAGACCCAAGATAGCCCCTTCAAACTAAAATATAGTTTTATACATTTATCTTTGTTGTATATCCATTTTTAAAATGATGTGTCAGAGTTTGTGAAGTTTAAAAGACATAAAAACAGAATAAATCAGGCAGGTCAGACACTTTTCACGGCACTGTATCTTCTTGCCTTTGGATTTGGATTTTCACAAACTAGAACATGTTAAAGTTCAAATTAACTTCATCAGAGGACAAAACCAGCTGAGATAAGGTCGCTGTCTGTTTCCTTCTGTTTGCACAGAAGGAAAATAAAGACATTTAAGACATTAGTGCATTTTAATATGGTGTACAACTAGAACAATTTCCTATTTGGATCTTGACAAAGAGCTTGTGTAAAGAGTAAAAAGCTACAAAAAACTTTATTTTTAGTTAAAAGTCAGCATGTCCTACTTACGACCAGCCTGTTGGGGGTTTCTAGCCAGGTGAGCTTGCACCTCCTTCTGAAACCGTGACGGGAGGGTCATCCTCTTCTCTGGTCTGTACACAAAGAACCGAACACAGACGCAGATTACGTTACCGTTCATCTGAAGGCAAAACAAGAAGGGAAACAGAAAGTACTGCCTTTTCCTGGTTGTTTCAAAAGATAACTGTAAACTGTTTTTAATAAACGTGAGAAGAAAACACCTACATTAGGTTGTTTTAAGCTTTAATTTAATTTGTGGCAAAGCAAAAAAAATCTGTAAAAATAAACATGGTGGCATCTTTAAATTTAGCCTCTTAACCGATTAGTCTTTAGACGATGCAGTGTGGATCCTGATTTGATCCATATTTGTTTTTTCTCCATTCTTACCTCCTAACTTTATCTGAACTGAATCAGCAGTGTTTTAATTAGAAACTGACTGTGGCGTTACAGCAAAATGCATTCTGGGAAATTCTGAAAACATATTTTTTATTGTGGCAAGTTGTTAAATTCAGTCAGGGCTCATTATCTAAAGAAAAAGCAGCTTTTTGTTGCTCTTTGGGAGCTACATTGTGGTATAACTTCACAAGGCTTTATTAAACATCCTGGACCACTTCAACATGCAAATAAAGAAGGGATTACCACCTTTCCATAGCACAATCGATAAGAAAAATTTAGGTATTTGTAAATAAAATTGTTCGTCGAGCATTTATCCATCAGTTTGTTAGTGTAAATGGTCAGATCAGATGCTGTAGGCTTTGATCAAGAATGATTAAATGTAGTTTAAGTCAACCATGTACAACCACTTCAAAAGATGAGACAGATTTTACCCCTAAAATCAGCTGCAAAGAAAAGAGCTATAAAGACAGCTTAAAGAAGAGCGCTGCGGTACTTTAGTCCTGTTGTTTTATGATCAAAGCTTTGTTTATGCCTCAAGAAATCATAATAACTTTTTTATTCATGACTCCATTTAAACAAGCAAGTCCTTGAGGCTAATAGTAACAAAATGATGTGGTTAAAATGGCTTAAATCTAAAAGACCTGGGCAAAATAGGTCTTTTTTTTCTTGTTGGGAAGTCGAGATAAAGGATTCATTGAGGCTTTTTGAAACGAATAATTATAATTTTATATTTAAAAGCAAAAGAACCTCTACACAATCATCTTCTCACTTTATTCCCAAAGCAGAGGTAACATTGGCTTGGATGCTACAAAACTCCCAGTTTTTTGTGTGGTTCTTTCAACAAAATTTTGTCATGTTCTTTAATGTTGGGCTTTGTTTTTTTTAACCACACACATAAATGATGATGGCGCTGGCCTGTCCACGGAAAGATCTAAAGGGATACAGAGAGATATGCTGATTCACTTTGTGCCGGTTTAGAAGAGTTAATCTACCAGAGAATAGAGGAGGGATTAAAGAGGGCTCGTGTCCCCTGCCAATAGGCCAGGACTTCCATCCTGGAGCCCCTTTGTGTCCTAAAAGGGTCGGACCCCACAGCGAGGGAACTGATGCCAGCTGTTTTCAAAGCGGATGGGTGGAAATGACAAACTAATCTTGATTCTCTAAGTACTACAAGAAGATGATCACAGTCAAGAATACATCAGACATTTCAGGACTTCAGTGGATGATGGTGGCAGTATGAACTCATGAATACGAACTGATTTCAGATTTTGGTTTGGACCAACAAGAAGCAGAAAAAGAACAAGAGCGTGTGAATGCAGAACAACCTAGAAAACTCATTGTTAACAGAGTGTTGAATGAGCAAAAGCTGGGAGGCAACAAACTAGAGTTCACCCTGTTTACCAGAATACCAAAATATCTGTGTTAGTAAATATTAACCCAAACACATTCTAGTTACAATTTTATAAAAGATAAATGGTCTGAAAGTACAAAATCTAAACTATATTTTAAGGAAATCACATCCACACTGGAACATGTGATTAAAAATTACAGCTTTGTGTAAAATTAAGAACTTTTAGGATATTCTTTCATTATTCCTTCACTATTTAGGCATATAAAAAGGCTAAAGTTGATTTCAAGAGGGTATCTGGAACCTGATGTGGTCAAATGAAGTCTCAATAAAGGTAAAACTGAAATAAACGTTCCATCTGCGTTCTTCTGGAGAACCGTCCCGGACTCACTTCTCTGCAGGCAGGTTCCCTTTCTTGTTGGCTGTGCTCTGGTTAGAAAACTTGTTTGAATGCACCCAAGTCCTTCCTTCTGGATGGCCATCCCTTATGTCTCTCGTCTGTCTGAAGTCTCCATGTCCCGAGCCACGGCCGATGCTTCCTCCTCCTCTACCTCTGCCTCGGCCTCGGTGGTTCGGCTGCCTCAGAGAAGTTTGGGGTTTTGCTGCGGAGAGAAAAACGGGGAGACAAGAGTGCTAATGAGACGAAACTTTAAAGTGAGACAATCTGACTCAGCTAAATCTGATGCTGAGACGGGACAGAGTTTCTGTCAGCAGGGCAGGGTCAACAAGACCATATGAAACCATATGAGACCTTCAGTAAAACCATACAGGAGGAAAGTCCAGATAGAGTTTTTTTAAATTTAATAATGAATCAAAGTTTTTGAACAGCTGATCAGAAGCCAAACTAACCCATGTCCATGGAGCAAATCGTTCCAGCTTGTCTCCTGCTCAAAGTGACACTTAAAGTAAAAGTTTGCTTCCTGTTATTTGGACCTTCATGACAGTGGTTCCTACAGCTGTGGGTTGGG
Organism: Kryptolebias marmoratus; assembly: GCF_001649575.2. NCBI lineage: Eukaryota > Metazoa > Chordata > Actinopteri > Cyprinodontiformes > Rivulidae > Kryptolebias > Kryptolebias marmoratus. The sequence goes on from NC_051436.1 coordinate 4,925,789, forward strand.
ACCCCAAAGCACCCAGCAGGGGTCCATAGATAATCTCCAGAAATCAGTTGACATAAAACTTATAGCTTATGGCATATTTTCATCATAATGGTTGAAAAGAATAAAATAGTATTCATAAATTGATGAAATTGTATTTTTAAGACTGTCTGTGATGTCATTATGTTTGTGTTTAATAGGATTATTACCAAAGTTTGTATATTTATATTCCATTAGATGGAGGTACCAGCCTCCATTGTTATCATTTGTTGAGCTGGAAGCAAAAACGTTTGGAAACCACGACAATAGATGATTTATTATGATGATTTGTGACAGAAATCTGATTTGACGGGACTTACTAACATTTTTAAAATGAAGGATTTTGTGAAAAAGTCATGAACAGTTAATATCTTACCTGTTATAGTTTGGAGAAATAGAGTTTAATTCTGAGCAAACTGATGAGTTAATTTGTGTAAAAGGTAAATAAAAACAGAATGCAATGATTTCCATATCTTATTAATCCATATTTAAACATATCACTGAATATATATGAAATGAATTTTATGGTAATTTTAAGGCTGAATGCTCAACAGTCGGAAACACGGCTCTGTCCTAATTATTTTGAGATTTGCTGATGTCATAAAATTCAAAATTACCTTTTTTTTCCCCCCGAAACATTGTCCATTTTCTTGATTTAAACATTTATGTTCCAATATGAAAAAAATACTGTTTTATGAGATTTACAAATCCCTAAATTCTGTTTATATTTACATTTTACACAACATGCCAACTTTGTAATATGATGTTCCAGCTGGAAGTGCTTCAAGCTACACAAAAAGTGCTACAGCTAACTGCTGCTGCTATTTTGCTGGAACATAACCATAGAATGATACGCAAATAATTACGTAATGCAAAAGGAAAATGTTGTAAAGGCTTAAAAAAGAACTTTTGCATGAACCACCGAAACGTTTTAAATCATTGTTGTTTTAAGATGACAGAAAGTCCCTTTATTCTTGGATCCAATCCGATCTGATCCGAATTAAACACTATTTCTTCAAACTGAGAACGTTCAGAGTTATCTACAAAAAGTAAGATTGCATTTGTTCATTATTTTGCCACATCTCACTTAAAAAAATCTAAAATATCTCTTTAAGCCGTACCAAAACAGATGTCTGTCCAAAACAGTATTGAAAATGACAAAGGGAGGATTTCAGACAGAAGAATGAAATCTTCAGCAAAGGTCTAAATAGCAGAAAGAAGTCCATGTTCAAAAGGGGCTTTTGTGTGTTTTATAAATTTGTATTTTAACTGAACTGACTTTCATATTTGACATAAAAATATGGTTGTATTTTTTAAATCTTCTCTCTTTTTCCAATAAGGAAAAACTCCACATGGTACAAAGAGTAACAAAAATACACAAGTATAATAAAATTTAACCTGTAAAAATTTTACAGACACATCAGAAACTAGCCAGGCCTCTCGTCACGACCGTGTTGCATCATTTGAGTTCAGCATGACGTCACTTTTCTGTTGAATGGCTTCAGAAGTCCAGCGTTACTCACTTCCACTCCATCCTTCCCCTCCCGCTGTGTTCCCTGTCTCCCCTCATTTCTTAAATCTTTCTTCTGGAACTTTCTCGTGCTTTCACATGCACTCCTTTCACCCTGCCGGGAGCGCCGCACGCTTTAACAGTCTTTAGTTTCTTCACTTGTCGTCTACAGACAGTTTCTGCTCCAGCCTCCTGCGGTCCGTCAGTAAATAAAGACACACACATGCTGCAGAAACACGCTGAAATCTACAGGCAATTATAAAGAAGAGCAAACACTCACATACACTAAGAGCGACATCGCCTCACCGGCATGAACACACAGCCTCTGGTTTGTCTTAGCATGAATATCAATAGCAGTGAGGAGAGAGTGAGAGGAAGGTGGGGGGGGGAGGTTGATTTGTGAATCAGCCTCTCTCCTCTTGCAGCTGAGTTTCTGCTGCTACATGATCTAACACAACCCTAAACTGCAACACAACCTCTCCCCTTTTCTCCCTCTGACTGCCTCCTTCCCTGTCATCTGTTCTTCCCTCTTCACATTTCACCGTCCCTCCGTCTGTTCTCACCTCCAGCTGTCCCCTCTTCGCCTCTCTTTTCCTTTCTTTCTCCCTCCTCACTGCACATGCCGCCTCCCACCTCCTCCCCCGACTCTAAGAATATTCTGCAGCATCACTGTCTAGCAGGGGTGCAAAAATAAAGTTGTGTGCATGCTTCTCTGTGTGTCCTTCTGTGGAGGTTGTTAGCATGATTTTGCCTGAGAGAGGTTACTGAAGCCAGAATAAAAAAAGAAACAAACAGATGCTCAGAAATGTGTGTGGACACACTGTAAGCGTCTATGTGAGCTGAAGTTTTGTACACCTGATGCACCTTTTTCAGCTCTGAATATCGTGTGCGTGATATTCCAAGTCTCCACAGAAAAACAGTAAAAAGAGGCCAGTCGTTCATCTCCCACCTGTCAGGATGCGCCACACAAAGCATTCGCTTTTGTTGCATTGTCACAGCTCTGATAAAGGCAACACTGCTGCACCAAGTCTGTGGGCAGAAGCCATGAAAAGTACCCAGGGAGCTACAGTAAGTACTTGTCTAAAAGAGATTATTATTTTAATATAATATACATAAAATCCATATTAACAATATGTACACAGGAGCTCGAAGATACTGGTCTAAGTTTTGTGCTCGCCCATTTTGGCTCTTTTAAATCTTACCGTTTAGGTCGAGTGGGGCAGACGGTTTGACTCTCATCTGGGTGTTGACCAGGTGGAGTCGGCCCGTCTTCTTAGAGCTTCGCTGACGGGCCACCACCTTGGCTAAACTTGCTGTGTCATTGGCCCCGGAGAAAAAAAAAAACACCTGGAGGGAGAGAATGGAACAAGCCTATAGATAAATAACATACAGAGACAAGTTTACTATAATATAACAACAGCCTGTATTCAATTTAGCTATATTTTTGTATTTGAAAGTGGAGGATCTGTTTGAGATTACTGACAAAAATACATAACAGCATGGTAAATCTGAGCAGTGAGTGAAACTGAATCTAATAACAAACTCATTTAAAAACAACTCGTGGAAGTAAAATAAGGCAAAAATAGCCGTGAGTCACGATGTGTACGTATTTTAAGGAAATGGACAAAAGTGGAACTCCTAAAAACTATAAAAGTATCTTCAGGAGATGAATTCATCCGTAAGGGACATCCTCAGGAAACAGAAACGGCTGATAGGTCCTGAGAGATGCATCATCCTTTATTGGATCAATTTTCTGCCAGGTTTGATCTAATAGCTCTGTGGAAACACCTTGTTGAAGCTATAACACTAAACTCGTGTGTCAAACTGTGTTATCTTTGGTATTTTTTTTGTAAATGCAACAAAAGAAATGGAAACAAAATGTCTTCCTGTGACAGGCTTCTGGGAATAAAGATCCAATTTAACACTGCTCTGTGCAAAGTGTCGACACAAAACTGGTTCATCTTTTGATTTTAGAAACCTTTTATTATAATTCTATTATTCATAGGTCAGATTTAAGAGATTTAACAATAAAATAAAAATTATTACTTGAAAATTGTTAAGGTACTGGACAGGAAATTAGTGAAAAAGCAGCAAAAAGTCCAAAGCAAAGCTTTCTAAGACCTTTAAAAGCCTGAAAAATGTTGCTCAAAACAAACATTCTGGTTTCTTTAAAGCAAAATATCAAGAAATTAAATTGTGACTTTTGCACAGTAGTGGTGGTATATATATTTTCCCTACAGCACAGTTTCACAGTTTCAAAATCAGACATGCCCACCTCTCCAGATCGGTTTCTCTCCGTGTAAACGGAGGGCATGCTGGCCAGCAGAGCCTCCAGCTGGTTGTGTCCCATCTGCCTGTGAGGTATCTGCTCCCCTGTCAGCTCCTTGTACTCCGACTGCAGGCGGGACAGTGACACCCCTCCTTTGTTGGACTGGAGGATGGCCCGCAGCATCTTCTTCACCAGCTCCACGTCTGCCATCTGAGGTAAAAAACAAAAACAAAACAGGTTCATAAATAAAGCAAAACAAGTAAAACTTTATGGTAAACTGTTTTATTTGACCAGACACATCCCACTGAGATCACAGATCTGTTCTTCAACGAGAGGCCGGGCCTGACGGCAGCCTAAACATGCATGTTTTATGAACTGTGGAAGGAAACCAGAGTACTCGGAGAAAACCCACGCAAACTCCACACAGAAAGACCGCAGAACAAACTCGGGGCTTGAGCCCAGGACCTTTGTGCTGTGAGGTGACAGCGATAACCACTAATCCATCGTGCTGAATCCTGTGTACTGATCAGATATTCAGAGTTTATGTGATTCTTTTGGTTCCTGCTGTAGACCTGACAAAAATCATAAATTGATCAGGAAGAAAGATGATGGGTTGGTTTTAGGTCGAAAAGCTATTTGTTCATTTGATCAATTGAGTACCCTGATCTGCTTCCTAATGTTTCACAAGGATGGATACTGTTACCATGTCTGTAAATAACAAATAGGGGGTTCTAATAGTAATAATGTAATATCATTATATGTAATATTATTGTGATTTTTGCTAAATTTGCTTAAATATAATATCAGCTGATTCCTTCAGTGATAACCTTCTGACTACTAGGAAAAAAAATATTGTCCAATCACAAATTTAAAAAAAAATTCCCAATCTTTGTTAGGTAATTGGCCCCATCCCTTCACATTTGGTATCATTGAAAAACCCTAAATGTCCTCTTTAGGTAGCAAAAGGGGTTAATTCAGTAGTAAGCAGTGGGTGGGAGACATTCAAGATTACAAATGTCCTCCACAGAGGACACATTTGAACCAATGTTATTTGTACACAGAACAAATAACATTTGAACAAAAAAAATAATCAAAGAATAAAGCTGGACTTGGACAAGAAAACATGTCGTTCTTTCATTAGTGTTAGGAAATATGGAGCTCTTAAACATTTATATATAAAAAGAACTGCAGTCTCTTTGTTTTGCTGAATAATCTGTTTTATAGCTTTAGGTTTGAAAAACAAATTTACTTCTATATAGAGACATAAATTCAGGATTAGTGAAAGAGATAAATACAAAGTTTAACCCTGCAGACAAGATAGACACATTTAATGAATAAAACTACTCACTGAGCATCGTTCTGAGACGGTTAATATCTGCAGAAAGTGTTTTAAAGACCTATATTTAAATACACTTTACATTTTATCTCCCTGCAGAAAAACACTTTCAGTTTTCAGGTAGTTGACAGTTCTTCTAAAAATCTTCCACATAAAGGTGAACAAACTGCGAACCTATCTTTAAATGGGGGGGAAATAGAGTCGTTTCATTCATATCTGTCAGATAGTGAAAGAGAAAGAACAATCTAGGTTCTGGTGGACATGGAGACACACCCTAAACAAGCAGCCCGAGCTTTAACCAGCGAGGTTTGGACCTATCGTTCCTAAAAGGGATCAACTGAAAGAATGAGGGAATGCACACCAGAGAAATGTCTCCTAAAAGTAAATAAAATGCACCATCGTGCCCTGGTGTCTCATATATTCATTGCCACTTGTTGATATGGGAACTTTTCGCAGCGCAGACGGGACACAGAAACTATGAATGACGTAACGTGTCACTCAGGCTCCCACGCCCTGCAAACTATTTCGCTCTCTTTTCACTTGTCTTTTTTTTTTTTTAAGAGTTTTAATTACAAAATCGCTCTTAAATCCTCCAAGGACGGTACACAGCCTGTTTCAGCTGCACTCTTTCGCCCGATCTCGACTTAAATCCTCCTGGCGGAACCGGCATTAAGAACCCATCAAGCTAGCTTAAATACGCTATCAACAGACCGGAAACGCATTAGCCTATTTTTCAAAATAAAACAACACACCCCTAAATATTTGAGCTAAATTGCTTGCAGTATTTAATAGTGTAGATTTTAAGTCATTCAAAATTTGATAGAAATCGGAACGTCTTCGTTTAACAGAATAGAAGTTCAATTGCTTTGTTTTTAAAGCTCTAGGACACGCCATTTCTTATGTTGAAGGTCAAAACCGGAGGTACATATCTGCATCCTAGCTAGCTTGAAAGCCAACTCATCCCCAGACCAGGGATCAAAATCGGCATTAAAATAAAATAAAATCCAGCAAAACTTTGTCAGCAAAGAGTGATTTAAAAGTCTATATAAGTCGTAATAAAAGTTACAAAACAACAACAACATCTACCGTGCTGTAAAACAAACGAGGGGGGTGAAGTTGGGAGCCGGTCCGGTCGCTGTCAGAGGTGTCGCCGCAACGGGGCTGAGCTGCAGCCTGAGCCCCGTATGACCTCCTCCGCCTCCTGATTGGCCGCCTGCGGACGGGCCTCTGGCTGATTACTGTCACTGAACAAAAGGATGATTTTTAACCTTCTGCCCTATTGGATGAATATATATATATATATATATATATATATATATATATATATATATTTTTTTTTTTAGATTAAAGTTTCGCTTGTTGCTTTAAATTTAACGAGGAATTTATACAAACTTCGCTATTCCACATAAACTGCTGCTTTATGCTTATTTTTGCTTATAGATGCAAAATTTAAAAAAACTGAAAAACCTTCAGACACCATAAAGACAGTGCTCAAACCTACTTCAAAAATTACAATAAAAGGTGGCTTTTTAAAGGTAAAGTTTTTATTTAAAAAGGAAATCTGGATCAAAACCTTTGCACAGGACTAATAGACGTTTAAGTAAACTACAATTTTTTATGATCCTAATCACAGCTAACTAATTTAATTTACCCTAGAAGGAAACATAAAGGCTCATATTCCAAAATAAACCAAAGGTTTGAAACTAATCTGATTTGTTTTTGTATTTTAAGACTATATTTGACCACAAAGACTGCCCAAATCTTTTTTATTAATAATTTTTGCACCATTTAAGGCCAAAATCTCCAATCAGTCTTAGAGTGTAGGTTGTCCTACTAGAAACTGTACATCAAAAGCTATAGAAAATATATAATCAAGTAAAACTGTAAAATTTTATACATTTTTCATTTTAAAAATTAATATGTAGTTGTATATGTAGTAATTCCTACAACCGACCACAAGGGGCGCTAGTTCTCAACTTTCAACATTCCTCTGGACATTCGGCTACAGGAAGTGACGTGTAAAACCCGGAAGAGAAGCTTGTCGGATTAGGAAGTTGGGTATTAAAAGTGACAACAATACATTTGCATGAACGCGACAAAAAACAATTTAAAGACAAGGATTTGTATGTTTTAAGGTGAGTGACATTACGAAGTATTTAATTTGAACCATCCTATTATAAAAAAACGTTTCTTTTGTCTCAGTTTAACTGACTCGTTAACCTAGTAGTTGTTGGGTTAACGTTAGCTAGCTGTCAATTACTAATAGATTCTGACTCACTTGTTAAAATGTGTAAAGGTAATTTGAGTTTGATTGCGTTTGTTACATTGAAGCATAAGCTAAACGAAGCAGGAGTGTGTGCATGTTGACATTTCATCCTGTTAGCTTCAGCTAAATTAAGCTAATAGGCTAATGTTGACAGTTTTAAGCTACCGTTATTTTTCGGCAAATTCAAAATACTTGCGTTGTTTTAATATTTATTAAAATTACAGTATTGCATTGCATAGTTTAGTAATTAAAGTCATCTAATTGTCAAATATCACATGAAATAAGTTCACACTAGTCTCTTGTTCCTGTAGAAAACACCGTTTAGCTCAGTGTTTTTAAGTTTAAATCAGCTGTGACGTTTTGTGATTCGCCACAAAGATCCCGCCCTGAAATCCTCCTCAGTTGGTCTTCTGTCTCATCTTTGGCAAAGAGAAAGACAGACATGTGACCGTAGAGGAAAAGAAATAAAACTAGTGCCTTCAATTTTGCACTGGAGGTGAAACAAATATTACCTTTAATTATGGCTTTAAACAGAAGACATTCTTATACTCCCAGGGTGAGTAACATGAGCTCATCACAATAAGGACTGTTTTCTTTAACACAAATATAGATGCTTGTATTGACGCATTTGATTAATAGTAATGAATAATTTAATATGGTAGTAAAATGTAAAAGTTTGTTGTACTCACCATTCAGGGTGTGGGATTTCATCCGTGTGCCTGTTTTCTCTTCATCACATCAAAATGTAAGGTTAGAATTTTGTTTCAGGTGTAAAACAATTCAGTCAAGGATATAAAGTTATTAGTGACTTTTACCCTGTTTGCAAGCATCTAACAGTGTGCTTCAGATATAGAAATGTCAAATGTATTTTGGCTTTATCAAGTTGTTCTCTGCTGGCTAATTTTAAACAGCATGAACTCTTGTGTCCTGACAGACTCTCATAAGGAACATCCTCCTACCGCAGACCTAGTTTGTGTTGAATGAGAATCTTTGTCTGAGATGTTGCTTCTTTATTAGGCTGTTTGCCGTTTCCCAGGACATATGACCGGGTATGTGAGGGTGCCTCTGTGCTCTGCACCCTGAGGACTCTCTGGTGAAATACTTTGTCTTATGAGACCGAGCAGTAGGAGTTACAGATTGTTAGCTTAAGAGATAAAAACCTTAGTGTTCATGTTGGCCCTCTGTGGATGTTTGAAACATTTGAAATTCTTAAAATAAATTAAAGGCTTAGCATTCCTCAAGGGAGTGCATCTCGTCTGGCAGCTTTCATGTCAGAGATTTAAACTAAGAAAATCTTCTACAAAAAACTGATGGAGTTTTAGCTATTTTAGTTTAATCTTTAAAATAATGCTATGTATGATTGCACACAATATTTGTTGTGGTGGCCATCTTTAAATGGATTTATTCCAAAAGTTACACTAATTTCTGTAATTATTTCCTGAAGGTTTCAAGACAATCCATCCTCTGCTTCATGAGATATTTTGCTAACAGACAGATAGGGTTCACTCCAACAGTTAAAGCCAAAGTTTTAGGGAAAGATCTTGTGCGATGAGAAGTGCTTAGAATATGTGTTGAGGATGACTCTCAGCTACTACCACACGAAATCTTAGCTCAATATCTGTAAAACTGACTGAGGTACAGACATTTCTTTTGTGGGTGATCCTCTTTTTTTTTTTTTACATATATCTATTAAGGAATGTCTTTGATTTAAAATAAACTCTTTAAAGAAGGCCAAGTTGAAGAAATTGAGTATAAGCAGTATATTTTTTTGGTTTACAGTATATTGACCTCACATTCTCAACTTGACTTTTTTTTACCACATTTCTTTATCTTTTCTACATATCTCTTCATCTGTACTTCCCATGTCCCTCAGCTGACCAGCCCATTGATCAGCAAAATGAGCAGCGGAGGAGCAGTAGAGAGCGTTAAACCTCCAAAGGTATGTTTTGTGGAGAAAACATGCAAAAATATTTAGATTTATCAGTTAAGCCTGTTATAACTCAGTTTCCTGTCCTCATTGCCTCTCAGGTCGGCTCCATAGTCGAGGTGACAGGAAAGGGTCAGCGAGGGACTGTGGCCTACATCGGCGCTACCCTCTTTGCCTCAGGTAAATGGGTGGGCGTCATCCTGGATGAGCCTAAAGGCAAGAACGATGGCACAGTGCAGGGGAAGCGCTATTTCACCTGTGAGGAGAATCATGGGATATTTGTCAGATCGTCTCAGGTTAGTGATCTAAATGTGTTTGGATGTAATCAGAAATGTAGTTAGTTTTATAGGAAATGTTATTTTGTTGTTTAATTTATTTTAATTGACTTATATCATCAGTATTTGCTCATACATGGTCTGGATTCACTCCTTTGTGACTCTGCAGATCCAGGTGGTGGATGACGAGTCAGGCAGCACCTCCCCCGAGACCCCCGAATCCACCGTGACAAAGACGCCCAAACAAAAAGGTGAGCATTGACCCCAGGGATCTGACGGTTGTGTTTCTGACACATCAAAGTGGGAAACAATAATAAAAGTTGTAATTTACTGTTTTTCCAGATATTCCTGAGACTCCCAAGCCAACCAAGCAGGTAACAAACTGTAGATTAGACCTTTTGTTGAATTTTGAATTTTATTTTTTCAGGCTTGGTTTGAAAGGCATGGGCTTTCTTAGATTGTTGTTTGTGTACTGGGAACTTAACAAATACATATTTGTTCATTATTAACTGAAGTTTAGACATTTTTACATCGTAATGTATTTTTCCGTTGTTTGACCAACAGCTTTTTATTTTGATTTCTCTTCCTATTTTTTGTCTTTTTTTCTTTTTTTTGTACTATAAGAGGTAAAGAATTTATTTCTCTGTTTTTGGGTTGACTTTTGTTTTTTTGAACACCTTTTTGCAGACATCAGCGAACATTAAGAAGGTACTCATATTTAAATTCAGCACTTTTGCTTCTCCTGAGTTGTTGTAAATCTCACTAATGTGGCAGCTCATCTTTTGCTTTAATGTGACCTTTCTATCTGTTGGCATTTGCACGGCACATCAAAGCATTAACTACCATTTTTTTTTTTTTTTTTGCTGCATTTTGTCTCGTTGCTTCCGATTTCTTTCCTTGACATTTTTATTTTGGTGAAGGCATCCTGTGGACACATTTTATAAACCAAAAACAGAAAAAGAATCACCATGTTGTGTTGCCATTTATTTGTGGCCTCAGTCTGTTTTATTTTTTTTTAGCTGCATGAGTTCAAGTTTATATTTTTTCCTGTTTCTTAAATCATCAAAAATAACTATTCATCGAAAGGGTGCTAAATGATGGTTATGATGTTGCATGCAATCAATATAAACAGTATAAACTAACAGTAATTAATATGCTTTTTTTTTCCTGCCACTAATATATTCTTCTATGACTTCATGGCTGAATGTGTGTGTTTCCTTGCCTGCGTGTGTGTTTGAATCCATCCTTCCCTCTCCAACTCCCTTCCTCCTCTCCAGTCCTCTGCCCGTCGCTCTGCAAAGGTGAGACCGTTTACAGGAAACGGAACAGCAGAGGTCAAACATGTTCTGGGGTGTTTATTTTTGCAGGGGTGCTTCTTAAATTAAAGGAACATTTGAAAATATCTTCGATGCTAAGAAGCACATTTTAAACACTAAATTGGAAAGAAGAATCAGATTTGGATGTTTTTGCTAAATGCAATACTGACGTTTCAAAGTATTGCATGCTCTCTTGGCTATTCGAAGGCTTTTTTCTGGTTGTTTATCTTTTTGTTTAGTCAAGCTCTGTGTTTCTGGACATTGATTACAGAATAAATCAATGAACGTAGCATAAAAAAACAGAATCAGTAGGTTTACATCCATACTAAATTAACATCATGTTGTAAAGGTTTGCTTTGGTGAAAATTACAAACATGATGGCAGACAAATAGAGCTGTTTTTGGATGAACAAAGCACTCTTTTTTTAAATCTACATACTTTAAAAGAAAGTATTTAGATTTAGAAGAAATACTTAGCACAGCTATTATCTTGAGGATGAACATTTATTCCTCATCAGTTTCATCAGCAGAACTTCAGAAGTTAGACCCCTGATAATTCTCTAAAACTCAGAGGACTTTTAATGGTCCTTTAAACGTTAAATAGAAACTTGTTTTAAATTTATGAGTAGAACACAATAGTTTGTCTCAAATATAATTTTCTATTTTTTTACTTGAGGTACTTTTCACCTCCTACCGTATGAGCTTAAACACCACGTGCTGGTTGTGTAGCTGACCTTTAGTTAAATCCGTGTGATTATAATCAGGTGATATCAATCGAATTGAGCTTTTTTTTTTTTTTTTTTTTAATTTAACTCCCCGGTGCTAACACGGTTTCTGTGCTCGTTCCGTGGCAGTGGAGCATTCCACGCCTCGCTCCTGCTACCTCCCTCCCCTCCCTGCTGGTCCGTCCCCCCGGCCTGCAGCTCCGGGTACGCTCTCCGTGTCAGAACTCCTCTCGTGTCACCCCACAGGACGGTGGTGTGAAAACGGTTGAATTTCTTACTCTCTGGGGCACGGGTGCTTTGGAGTCTGTAAGAACTTGTAGGTCATTGGGAGCCGATATAGTTTCTCCTGGAAGACACAGCAAATCGAGAAGATTGTCACAAAACATTTCATAAATCCTTCGGTCTTCACTGGGGTTTTTTAAGGATCGTATCTCACTGGGCTGCAACTGTTGGTGACAAATCGTCAGCTGTAGGGAAGTTTACAAAATTTATAAAAACATCCATGGTGGTTTTAAATTTCCTCACAAGTCGCAGTGCCTTGATCTGGAATTCTGAACAAAACCTGCAAAACAAATATTCTCTCAAAATAGTCAGTTGTTGCAATCGCCTCAAAGCAGTCTCAATTTAGTTTCTGTAATTCAAGTGCTATATTTTATTTGCTGCTCTTTGAAAACCTGTTTGAATTTTAAACCCTACGCAGTAAACATTGTTTGCACTTCCAATATAAATAGTCCATTAAACAACAACAAAATTTCATTTTACAGATAGATTGATAAGGTTTTTTTAACATATTTAAATAATACAAAAAATAGTTAGAACACAGAAATAAAATAACAGTCAATACATACTTAACCTGTTCAAAAAGAAGTAGAAAGAAGAATAATCTGATTTAATTCCACCCCTTCTCTGTCATTTAGAAACTAATAATTCTGTTTACTTCCTGTTTTATCCTATTATTAGTCCTTACAATGACTGCTTTATAACACTTTCATCTATCAAGTTTTTTTTATTTTAGTTTAATGAACATTTATATTTTATTAAAAGCTTTTAAAGTTTATAAATAAAGACTGAATGCATAAAAAGCACAATTATTATTTTTTGGCCTGGGGAGAGGTCCCATGGTCCAGATTTCTTTTTGTCAAGCGTAACTATCATTATTGGACAGTCACAAGTGCCAAAAATTTTAAACGTTGTTGCATAAGATTTGCTTGATATGCATGAGAACTCCCTGTAAACCTTGTATGAGTTTGTGGAAATGTGTCATATGTGCAGTTCAGTGTAAATCTAAGTGAAAATTTGCTTATTTTCACACAATGTTGTGTCTCCAGCTTGTTCCCAACAGTTGCAGCCTGGTGAAATACTACCTTTAGTTGCATGCTGATGGTGGCTGATGAGGTCTGTTTGACAACAGACGTGTTTGTTGGCTGTGAACTATCACATCATCTCCTCTCTTTCGCTTTGGTTCAGTTTCTTCGCTCTCTGAAACACGTCTGTCTGCATCAACAGGCCTCTCGTGAGAGTCTTTCACCTTCTCTGTCTGGAGACGTCAGTGAGGTGAGCCTGTCCTCCCAGCAGGGGGCTCTCGGGGCCCCCGCCACCCCGCAGCTCGGCGGGTCCCCTGCAGCTGCCGCCGTCCAAGCTACTCCCAGCAAGGTGGGTCCCAGACTGCAGTGCTTTCATATTCCTCAGTTTATTTAAGTTTCGCATCCTGTTCATCATGTTAACGGTTTTGTTCCATTTCATCCATGCTGTTACTGTTTGACCAGGTGGAACCTGCCATTTCCAAGCAGGTAGAATTTTCTCACAGCTACATGCATGCTGGCATGAGTTTTCTAACAAACTCAATGTCATAGGGAAATAATACCCTCAGCACACCTCTTTTGTGATGGGTTTGAAATGTTCTCACTGTGATGATGCATGGCTTCACTTCTCAGATGTCTTCTGCAGTTCCGGGAGAAACTAATTCAAGTTTCATTACTGCCTTTAAACTTGGTTCAGATGGGGTGTTTTCATAAACTGGTTAAATACATTTGTTTTTATAACTTCTTGTATTTACGTTTCTACCATAAAATAACATTTTCTTGAAAGAAAAAATACATTTTTAAAATTCACTGATCATGCTTTCCTGTGTTCTCGACTCTTCCTCCCACCACTTGTTTCTTTCTCAGGAGGAAGAGTCTCTGCGAGCTCAGGTCAAGGACCTGGAGGAGAAGCTGGAGACTCTGAGGATGAAGCGAACGGACGATAAGGCCAAGCTGAAGGAGCTGGAGAAGTACAAGATTCAGCTGGAGCAGCTGCAGGAGTGGAAGACCAAAATGCAGGAGCAGCAGGCCGAGCTGCAGAAACAACTCAAAGAGGCCAAGAAGGTTCGATGTGCTGTAAAAAAAACCTAATTTGTAGGGTGTGAAAGTCCGTGTGCTCTTCAGTCGTCATGTTAACTTTTTACCTTTGCACATTCAGGAAGCCCGGGAGGCCCAGGAGGGTAAAGACCGCTACATGGAGGAGATGGCGGACACGGCAGACGCCATCGAAATGGCTACGCTGGACAAAGAGATGGCCGAAGAGCGAGCGGAATCGCTGCAGGTGGAGGTGGACTCGTTGAAGGAGAAGGTGGAGGAGCTCTCCATGGATTTAGAGATCCTGAGGCATGAGATTTCAGAGAAAGGTGCGAGAGAGAACTGAAGAGCACTGAGACTTTTTTTGATGATCAGTGTTACCATCAGTACTGTTTCTGTCATGCAGGCACAGACGGAGCTGCATCCAGTTATCAAGTCAAACAGCTGGAGGAGCAGAACAACAGGCTGAAGGAGGCACTGGTCAGGTAATGAAAGGGGCTAATCTCAACTAAATATTTGTATTTTAAAAGCTCATTTACTTCTAAACAGCTGTAGAAAGTGACTTCTTATAAACAGACATGAATAAATTTGTTGGTACCCTTCCACAATAATAAAAAAACCTGATTTAAACGATTGAAAAGCTCCAATTTTGTGTCATTAGTCCCAGAAACTCTGGCCTGTCAGCATGCATTGTGGCAAATTCCAGTCTGGCTCTTTTTTTTTCTGTCAACAATGGAGCCTTTCTGGGTCTTTTTCAATGGAGTCCATTATGATTCAAAAAGTGACGGATGGCGTGGTCAGAAATGATGCACCTTGACCTTGAAATTTAGCTTGAATTGTTTTGGTCTCCTTGGCTCTTTTTCTACACGATCAGTCTGATCAACCCAGAGTTTCATTTCTTGCCTCCACGTCCTGTGAAACTGGCTACAGTCTTATAGTTTTTAATAATATTGGCAGCTGTGGTCAGAGGAACATAAAGCTGCTTGGAGATGGTCTTGTAGCCTTTACTGTAATTTTCTTTCTGAGCTCCTCAGCTCTTACCTTTGTTTTCTCTGCTCCAAGTTCAGTGTAAAAATCAAAAAATAAACAACAAATGATTTCTTTTCACATTTTTTTTGTTTACCCAATCACATCCTATAGCTGTCAGGGTGCCAACGAATGTATCCTCACCTGTGAATAAGAATTGCTCTCCCGCTCTTCGTCAGGATGCGTGACCTGTCTGCCTCAGAGAAACAGGAACACATCAAGCTTCAGAAGCACATGGAGAAGAAGAACACCGAGCTGGAGACTCTGAGGACTCAGAAAGAAAAACTGCAGGAAGAACTCAAGCAGGCTGAGGCCACAGTCGACGAACTGAAGGAGCAGGTAAAGCCTGGGAGCTACGATCAGAGGAAAGGATTTCAAACAGCACTGATGAAGAATTTATCACATACTGAGACTCCTGCAGTAATAAACATTCAAAGGAACCAAAGTCTACTCTTGTTTGTTTTTTATGGCTAAAAAAAGGTGATTATAATTGTGTGTACCTTCACCAGGTGGATGCAGCTCTGGGGTCAGAGGAGATGGTGGAGACCCTGACTGAAAGGAACCTCGACCTGGAGGAGAAAGTCAGAGAGATGAGAGAGACTGTCACTGATTTGGTCAGTCAATGTATTTACATTTATTTTTTATTGAAATTGCCTGTTTTCAAGCCTTTAAACTAATCCTCAGTTTTTGGAATGTGCTAACCTGTCACAGCATCCTGTCAAAAGTTCTTATTTTCTGTAAAGCAACATGCTATGTTGGTATAAGATTGGTACTAATAACAACCCCACCTATTAGGACATCTGCTGCCGTTTTAAATTCACGTTTAATATTATTAAAGATTTATGTGAATGTCATGTCTTTTACCTTGAGCCTGTGATGAATTTTCAGTGTCATTAACTAAAAAAAAATAGCCAAAGGAGCAGATAAAGTGAAGAAATTAGGTTTGAAAGTAAAAACAATGCACACAAAGGGACAATCCTGCTTTTTTTCTGCCCTAACAGGAAGCCATAAACGAGATGAATGACGAGCTGCAGGAGAACGCCAGGGAGACGGAGATGGAGCTGAGGGAACAGGTGGACCTGAGTGCAGCGAAGGTCAGAGAGGCAGAAAAGAAGGTGGAAGCTGCTCAGGAGACTGTAGCTGATTACCAACAGACCATCAACAAGTACCGAGAGCTCACCGCCTCGCTTCAGGTGAGAACATGCCTCTGCTTGGCCAGGAGCATAACTGAATGTAGAAATCATTACATCGACTCTGAATGAGCTTTTCTCTGCAGGAGGCAAACAGAGAGCTGGTCAATCAGCAGAGTGCAAACACAGAACAACCTCAGCAGCCGCCCGCAGAGCTGTTCGACTTCAAGATCAAGTTTGCAGAGACCAAAGCTTATGCCAAGGTAGGAGATCAACGAGACTGTCCGAGTTTACTGATGTTGTCTCACGTTCTTATTAAAACAAAAACAACTAATTTTCCTGTGTATCCAGGCTATTGAGATGGAGCTGAGGAAAATGGAGGTGGCTCAGGCAAACAGGCAGGTGTCCCTGCTCACCTCCTTCATGCCGGACTCCTTCCTCCGTCACGGCGGCGACCATGACTGCATCCTCGTGCTGCTGCTCATCCCCAGGCTCATCTGCAAGGTACTAAACAACGGGACCTTCCTTTTATCGCCTGCCACCAACTTCTGTTGGATAAAAAAAGATGGCTGCCAACTGACTCTAAAAACACATTAATGGCTATAACGCAGACAATTTTAGAGACATTGACCTAATTTGGTTTGAGCTAAGAGTCATTTACAACACAAGATGGCTGCTACATCCAGTCAATAATCCAGTCATTGAGGGTTATTAACAACACACACTCTGAGCATAAGATCCTGTATAAAGTTTTTTTCAAAACAGCTACAACTCCATCATTTCTCATCGTAAAATAATTTAAGCCTAAAGTCTATGAAAGGTGGCGATCGATATATATTCTGTCAAGGAAAGCTAGGACTTTAATCTTGATCTGTTTTGTTTTTTTTTCTAACCCGAAGGCCGAGCTGATCAGTAAACAAGCCCAGGAGAAGTTTGACCTGAGTGGGAATCTGGTCCAGGGCTCGGCGCTCAGAGGACCTCCAGGGGAGCAGCGCAGCTTTGCCTCCGGTCTGGTCTACTCCCTAAGCCTGCTGCAGGCCACCCTGCACAAATACGAACAGTAAGTAACACCAGAAAAAGAAAACAGAAACAAGAACTACAGCTGCTTATTTCTCCCCCGTTTGTGTCTCGGTTTTAGGGCTCTGAACAGCTGCAGCGTGGAGGTTTTTAAGCGCATGGGAACACTTTACTCTGAAATGAACTTCCACGAGCGCTCTCTGGATTATTTCATTGACTTGCTGCATAAAGATCAACTCGATGAGACTGTCCAGGTGGAACCTCTGACTAAGGCAATCAAATACTATCAGGTAGGGGAAGATTTTCATTTCCTCATCTTAGATTTTTCTTTGTTTTTTCTTCATTGTCATGCCTACAATATGCTAAAATTCTTAAAAAAACAAAAACAAAATTGCTATTTTAGCTTTACAGAGCTTGTGATTAACTATAGATTGTGGCTGTTTGCTATGACTGAGTTTTAACATCATTCAGAGGAAAAGATTGGGAAGAAAGGATTTTTCATTTTAGTTTCAAAAATTAAAGTGGAAATAAATACACGCACCAACACAAATTAACTTTCATAATTATGTTGAACAAAGTGATATTACAAAAAGTGTCTCTGCAATAAAAATTTTAGTGGATTCAGAAAGTTGTTTCTGGTCTTTCTGAATCCTCTTTTTGTTTTTCTAAATTTAAAAACAACTACAGGTAAAGGGTAAATGGAAGAATTATCACATAGTTTGATGTAAAACACCTTATAAGTGTATGCATATTTATGATCTGAACCCTTGTTGTACAGCTGTACTGCTCCGCTTATGTAAAAGCTTCTTTTATTAAAAAACTGTAACCAAAAAAAGTATTTTTCTCAAATCTCAATGTCATGTTGTCTCTTCCAGCAACTGTACAGTGTTCATTTGGCAGATCACACTGAGAACTGCACGGTGCAGCTAGCCGACCACATTAAGGTACCTGACCATTTAAAAAAATAAAAAGATTTTTAAAGTCTGAATGGTTACCTCAACACCTGTCTGGTAAACAATAAAAAGCACGTTTAATTTTACAAATAGCCAAAATAAGATTGTGATGGTTAAATTTAATCTACCCATCTTTTCACCTTCTCACCTCAGTTTACTCAGAGTGCCTTGGACTGCATGGGAGTGGAGGTCGCTCGTCTGCGGGTGTTCCTGTCAGCAGGACAGGAGAGCTCAGGTCTGGCCGTTCTTCTGAAGGACCTGGACACGTCCTGCTCCGACATCAAACAGTTCTGTAAGAAGATCCGCCGCCGTATGCCTGGAACTGATGTAGCCGGAGTCCCCGCTGCTCTCAGTTTTGGACCACAGGTACAGAAACAAACATGCGACATGACTGACGTATTTTTAATCAAAACTAAACGTCATTTGAGCTGCATGTACCGTGTCATCCTGCAGGTGTCTGAGACGCTGACGGAGTGCAGGCGGCAGCTGACCCGTGTGGTCGCGGTCCTGCAGGAGGTGGCTGCGGCTGGAGCTCAGATGGTGGCTTCACTGGGAGAACAGGAGGGTCTCAATGCTCTCAAACTGGAAGACATTGCCTGCAAAGTTGTGGAGCAGGTAGTGCTTAAACTCCATCAACAAATGGTCTTCTAGTTGAAGTTTGAACACTAAAAATAATTTTATTTCATGTCCTTTTGTTTCAATTACAAGAATGAATTATTATTCCCTTCAAACATTGGATCAAGTGATTTTCAGTCCTTTTAGGCTGACATATTTGTTGTTTATTTACCTAAATATTCTTTACTCTGCTGAGTTCAAATAGAAACTACAATTGGTACATATCAAACTAAGTTGTTAACATTTTACTCGACTCAGTCTTGTGTTCTGAGCATCAGCAGCAACCATACTGTCGTATTATGTTAATTGTATCTGCGTTCTCCTCTAAGGTCTACTGTGCCCAAGGTGTGAATGGTCCTGAGCTCCTGCGGCAGTCCTGCAGCTCCGTCATTGCTACCATGAACAAGATGGCTACAGCTATGCAGGAAGGAGAGTATGACGCCGAAAAACCACAAAAAATGGTATTTGGAAGCTTTCAGCTTAAGCCTGATTTTTCTTCTCTTTCATCTTATCCTAACTCTTACCCTCTGAAACCTTTGTGTCTTTAGACCCCTCCGGTGGAGATGAGAGCATCCACCGTCAGGGCTGAGATGACAGACGCCGAAGGTCTCGGAGTCAAACTAGAAGACAGAGAAACTGTCATCAAGGAGCTCAAGAAATCTCTAAAGATTAAGGTGACATGAAACTTTGATTTATAGGTTTCTGAAAAATCAGCGGCAGGAAGAAAAGCTAAACCAACAAGCTGTGAATGTTTCCAGGGTGAGGAGCTCAGTGAGGCTCACGTCCGCCTGAGTCTCCTGGAGAAAAAGCTGGACACGTCCACCAAAGACGCCGATGAACGGGTGGAAAAGATTCAGACCAAACTGGATGAAAGCCTCGCCCAGCTCAAGAAAAAGGAAAAGTAAGACAGATACCCATTTTGCCGTCTGTTGTCTCTCACCTTTTCTCCGCGATGCTTTTTATTTACCTCCTCACTCACCTGCAGGGAGTTTGAGGAGACGATGGATGCCCTGCAGGCTGATATCGACCAGCTGGAGGCGGAGAAGGCAGAGCTGAAGCAGCGCATCCATAATCAGTCAAAGATGACTATTGAAGGTCTGAGAGCCCCGCCTGCCTCAGGAATCTCCTCCATCGTTCATGGATCTGCAGGAGGTGAGTTAATGTAGTTGTAATCACTTTTTGGAGCACACTTTAAATCTTAAACCACTAATGCAATAAATTTGGCGTCAGGAATTTTGAACAGGTCCAGAGGTTTAATAGTTTTTTTTTCCTTAACTGATTAAAATTGGGCGACTAGATGTTGTCTTTTAACGTTTTCTCTTGTTCCTTCTTTCAGCAGGTCTGCCTCCAGCCATGGCAGGACCAGCACAGGTGGTGGACTCCCCTCTCCTCCGTCAGCAGGTTGAGGTCCAGAGACTGGGCATTAAATACCTCAAGAATGAAAACAACCGACTCAAGGTAAACTGAGATGAAGTTATTAGTGGAAGTCTGCAGCTTTTACATTTTTTAAGAGCCATTTTTACCATCTTTCTTACAAAAAAGAACAAAAACTATGTAGTTCTGAAAATATAAGGGAGAATGTACATATTTATGTGCGTAAATATGTACCAATACATCAAAACTGTTGGATTTCTTCCTTCCAAAATGGCTCTCCAATGGATGTCGCCATTGTTGACATATTTTCAGTCTCTTTGGCCGTTTCTGTAGGTAAACAAATATATGTGATAGCTGCCAGCTGGTTACAGATTTTGCCTCCAATATTTTAAATTTACAGACACATTAACCATCATTGCAAGAAAAATACTGTGTGAATTTCCTTTTTTTTTTTTTTACCTGTATTTATGAGATTGTACCTTTTTAAACATATTTTAGTGAAATCATAAGTCATTTAGCCAATTCTGCTCCTGACATGATGGGAAGGATCGATCACTGTGCGTTTAGAACAACTATATTTTAATCTACTAATTTCACAATTCACACAGGCAGCCCAACTCATTTTTGCTGCAGAAATCTTATATTGTGAAAATCTGTTTGAAAAAAAAAAGGCTAAAATTAATCTTTTTCCATCAATTTAAATATAAACATTACTCAGGTTCATGTCATGTATGGTCAAAGTTACAGAGACTCCTGGTCTAGACTAAGGTCTTGTATTTTACCTTACAGGCTGAGAAGATGAGGGATCAGCTCGCCTCCCTGCCTCCTCTATGTCCTCCTAAACTCCCACAAGTGTCCAAAGAAAGCTCCGTGCCTCCCGAGGGTCTGAACACGGGCATTTACCGGAGGACCGACCAGCTGCTGGCCACCCTGCTCAAACTGAGTGCAGAGGTCAAAGTGGTGGACATCACTGGGAAGACAGCAGGTGTGTGAGCACGTTTGTTCCATCGGCGTCTTTGAGTCGTTACCGGTTTCTGAACCTTCTCTCCCGTCTTGTAGTCAGCGCCAGCGCCCAGCTGCTGGAACAGACGGCTCGACTGAAGAATCTCAACGATGCTCTGGACAAACTTAAAGTAACACAGTTGTATATGTCATGTTTTAGCAGCTGAGGGGGGGAAACAAAACATCCAGAGTAACCAAAACCTTTTTTTTGTTTCAGGGTGAGGTAGCTGAGCACGTGGTTTCATACCAGCCTGGAGCCAAGGCTTCCTCAGACTTCGCCACATTCCCAGTTTCCTCCTTTGTTAAGGTACAGTACATACACCGGTATATTCTTTTTTTTCCCTGGTTTAACAGTTTAGATTCAAGTGAAGCATGTTAATTTACTGGTGTTGTTTGTCAGGCTAAGGAAGAGAAATACGGAGGAACGGTGTTTGTTGGTCGCGTTGCCATTCCATGCACCCGCGGTCAGGAACAAGTCCACCGCCTGGTCCTTTCACAGCAGCAGCTGCAGCAGGTGCACCAACTCCTCGTGGTCTAAAAGCACAATGAACACCGTCCTCGACCTTCATATTCCATTTCAACAGTCTTCTCACTTTATTTCCCCCCAATACTATACTCAGGAAACTGTATCCTGTTAATGCAAAGCACTAATACTGTTGACCAGCAGTCTTTGAAGTTGAATTTGATAATTTATTGTCACATTATGAAGATGTCATGTTGTCATTGAAACAACTTTTGCACCAATTTTGACATCTCTTGTAAGAACAGAGGAGAAGTCATTGATTTAATTATCTGAAACCTTTCTTTTTTTTCTGTCTTTGTATGTTTTGTAATTGTAGTCAATAAAAGATGTCAGTTCACTTAAACATTGTTGCAGCTTATCTGCCCTGATAAACATGACTAAAGCAGTTTGAGGTAAACTTTATTGGTAATCTTAACATTAAAACAACATACAACAAGCTATTTATAAAATGTTGTTCCACAGGCAGGTTTAGGCCTTGTTCAGTCACCGTGCCTGACAACCTGTGTGGACAGGAAGTTTTTAATTAAAGGCATGCTGTGGCAGACTAATTTACTTCAACAATTTTAAAACTCAAACAGTATAGTCGTGAAACTATCAAATTAGAATACAGCACATGAAAGCTTTCAAAAAAAAAAAAACCTAACTAAAAAGCACCTTGAAAATTTAATCCAAGTGCTGAAGGAAAAAATTCAAAACAACTAAAATGTACTCCTGCATCTAACTGGAATGTGATCGTGTCTGAAACGTGTAAATCCACCTCCTCTTCAGTAAAAGCCGTGGTGGGGGTAGTGGACTGGTCTGTGATGGGTGTACGGGGCGTAGTGGTGTCTGCTGTGACGGTTCCGCATCACAAGGTGATCAGAAGGAGGAGGATGGGAGTGATGATAATCTTCACTAAACTCAAAGTAGTGAGGAGGTCTGTAGTCGAAACCTGCAAGGATAATTAGATTAGTAAACTCAAGAGCCAACATGGTTGTTTAAAGACAAGAGATGATTTATGAAGTGAGATCAACAGTTTAGTAGAACTGAACGTTTTTCCAGATTTTCCTGACTCTGGTTAGACAAAGGCTGAACAGAAGTTAAGTTTCAGCCTAAATTACTTAAAAAACAAAACAAAACAAAAAAAACTACATTAACTTATTTCTCAGTTTTTTTCCTCAGCTAAAGAAAAAAATAAATCAGAACATTTTATGTGGTTATAATTCCAAGGGTTTCAACCTTTTAAATAAACACCACTGTCATTTTAAAAGGCAGTCAGTACACTAAATTTAGGTGTTAATTACATTTTAATTGCTAGATTTCAACACAAAACGGTGTTTAAATAAGAACATTTTCATTTAATCTAATAAATACAAGAGCTTTGGGTTCTAGTTCTGGTCAAATCCTCCTGTTTGACCAGAACTGACTTTTAAATAACTTGGTATAATATATGAGAAGCTTTAATATGATCACAAGCTGATTTTCTTATTTAATAAAATTAAGCAGTTAAACTACATTAAGATTTAAGAACAGATTGTAGGAACAATACTATCAGAACCATAAATAAAGCTGAGGATGTAGAATTGGTTGTATATGTTTTTATATTTGGCTGGATTTGCTAAAACTTCCATTAAATAGCTATTAGATTTTATTCCTTAGTACCTTTGTATATCAAATAATTTTAATAATAATACAGTATTTATCTGATTGCACTTTATGGGCCAGTATCAGAGTTAAATAACTGTCTGTGGAGTGAAAAGCGTTGGATCTTTCTGCCCTGATCTAATAACAACAGGTATAAACCTACTGATTTATTTTCTCCAACATTCCTCTTTAACTGTCCTGACTGTGGCAATTATGTTTTCCCCATTAATATTTTTATAATCTTCACTATTCATCAATGAAACTTGATGTTCTTAGGAATGAAAAAAAAAATCCCTTTAACTTTTTTTGAGCTGTAAAAGCATCAAATGACACACAAAACGCTCACACAGAGTTAATCATTTTAACTACCTCTGAAGTACCTGCCATCAGGTGTTGTTAAGCCAGGCTACAGAAGGATAATATATAATAGAAGTAATATATAATATGTACCCGGTACTTAAATATGTAGTCTGTAAGTACAGGGTAACAAGTTACATTATAATACCACCTGGCCCACATAGATACAAAGTACCAAATGTATTTTATACCATTTTTAACCTAAATATTTAGTTAAAACAATATTTTGGTATAATTTTTTAAACTAACCGTGTAGTGAAAACAGATTATCTGTTGATCTGATTGAGCTCTTACCGTTTCTGGACGGTTTCTGTTTATGGTGATGTCTGCGAGGTGGCAGGAGAGGCTGTGGTTGGACAGCAGGTCTGAAATTTTCTGCATTTTCATGGCGACGTGGCTGTGGCACTGGGTTTTCTTCAAAGCTCAAGTACCCACAAGGGAGGGAATCGGTACAGAAGTCATCTCCATAGCCGGTGGAATTTACCCCTGTCGGGGACAAAAAGGTAAGAAGGAACAGAGGTGCAAGGAAATAATTACAGGCAACGTGCAAAGTTTGTTAAAAAAAAAAGAAAACAGTTAAAGAGAAATAATAATCTGTCATGTTACTGATTGATCAAACTTTGAAATCTCCTCTCACCATCAGCAGTCAGCGGGTGGTGCAATATTACTCCCCAGGCTTGTGCGATGTGCTCCATCAGAACAGAGGTTATCTTGCGGTGGGCAATGGCATTCCAGTGGACTCCGTCTTTCGTACGATGCTGCAGAGAGAACCGGAACTGAAAGTGGAGGTCCAGCACATCCATGTCATAGGCATCGGCCAGAGTCCCGCTGTAGAAGTTGGCTTCGATCACATCGTAACGTAGCTGGGGAGCTTTGTGCTCGATCTGTGGTCAACGAGGCAGAGTCAGAACTTTTAATTTCCATCAAAAATATACTAAAAACAAATTGATTGCTGACAACCTGATTTTCTGTTGTCTACAAAACACTGAACCAACGAGACCCGATTATGGGTCCAGTTCTGACACAGTTATCTTTGGATGATTTACCTCAGGCACCAGAAAGCCACCTCTGATGCTCTCTCCTAAGGGCATGGTGAGGTTCCATATGACCAGGGTTTCCTCTGGTAGGACCCCTCTCAGCTCATTAAAGAACTGATGAAGGTTCTCCTTGTAGTTGTCAGTCCAAATCGAATTATATCTAGGAAAGAAAAATGAAAAAGCAAAATTATTCATGAACACATCAAACTTGATTTTAATAAAAGTGAACCAGTAACATTTCATCAAGAAAAAATCAGACTTAAAGTTGGAATTTGGAATCAGGCTGGACAGCAGAAAGATGGATTTTTCTTTTTTAAATGCATATTTTTTATGTATTTTAGACAGACCAGTACCAGTGAAAAGTACTGTGAAGACAGACAACCTCTATTATCCCCTGCTACCAAAGAGCAGGTGATAATGTTTTTACCTGTGTCTGTTTGTCTGGCAACAAAAATCTCAAATGAACACTGGAAGGATTCTAATAAAGAGGTCAGAAAGCAATCATTGGATGTACATCTACAACAAATTCACTTCCATATATTTGAACTTTTTCCTCTCCTTTCAGAGTCTTGGTTTTGCTAATTTTTAGGTTTCAGAATTCATGTTTTTGTTTTATTTATACTGTACATTTTATAGTTTTAAATATGATGCGTCTTCAGTTTTTTAAGTCCCCTCATGTTACAGTCACCATTGTTTAATCTTTTTATGACTCACTGCCGTTTTAAATGTGTTTGTTTGGCTTTCCTTTGCTGTTTGTCACACAGCAGTTTGATTTAGTATCTCAACCACTACGATCTAAACCAGGTGTTGGCGTCACAGGAAATCAGAGTGCAGTGGATTGGTCAGAAACACTGACAGAGAGCATGTGCATATACATTTGGATATATTGTGCAGTCCTTATATCTCTGGATGTACAATGGCTAAGACTATTTAAGACTTGTGAAGTGAAAAAGAAATGTATTAGGTAAAAGATGATTGCCAATGAATGATGGCTCCTTATTGACTCCCCAAAATTAGACAATGTCTAATAAAATCACCTCTACCTTCCACCCACCTTGAAATATCCCAAACACAGGAGTTGACAATGACCACGTCTGGCTTCAAGCCGTGACGGATGTCCTCCATGATGCTCTGCATGTACTGGGAGAAGACGCGGGTCACAAAGTAAAAGCGGACCAGGTGGTGATTGGACTGATACTGCCGGACCTCTCTGTACTCCGTCCCATTGCTCATTGTACCCAGACAGCCGCCTTCCACCAGGCAGTCCAGCTCGAAGCTCATCTCACCCTAAAGGAATAAAATTCACAAACAAAAAACGCAGAAGAAACATTTATTGTTAACGCACCAGAATGACATTAGTTCTGATAATTTAAAACAACAACAATAAGCACATTTATTGGTCTAAATGTATGAGTTTCTTTGATATATGTTTGTACTTTCCTTGCTCTTTAGTTGTTTTAGGGATAGGTATTTGTCCTTTTGTAGCAACACAACGAGGTCCTTGTATACAGACCGCTGAACTGAGAGGGAAATACAACTATACAAGGATCAAGACAAACTCAGAATAAAAACAAGTTTAACCATAATTTAAAAAGGAGGCAAATTGAACTCACTGGAGTCACCCAGCACCATCACAAACTTGTTGTGGAGCAGCTGGCAGACCTGCTGATGGTTCACGGTCTTCACTGTGTCCTTCTGTCAAATAAATCAATCATTGGTCGGCGTTTTTATTTTTGTTAATCGTCATAAAATATGTGACAAATCACTTTACACGTAAAACAACTCAAACGGGCAATGAAACAAAATGGTTAGGTTACTTATACGAAGCCAAATATACTTACCATTGCTTTACTTTAAAGGAGAAATTCCTAATTTTACAGTTTAAACTTTCAACTCAAATTAGCAGCGGTCTGAAAACTAACGTTTCTTTGAACCACTTCAGCTAACGTTAGCCATAGGCGGAAAGGCATATGAAAGTTTTTAATCTGTGGATAAAAACTCACAACAATTTTGTTAAGTGGCTCCGGGTTTCACTTTTTTTGTTTGTTTGTTTGTTGGAGGCATAAAAACAGACAAAAACAAAACAAACAAAAAAAGGCTGTTATTTAACTTAATACGGTTAGCATAAATGCTACAACTGCCGTTAGCTTAAAAAACGCAGGTGACGTTGATTTTAAGAGGCGTTTAAAGAGTGTCGGAAAATTTGTTTCCGTTCTGCAAGGCCACTTAAAAAATAAATTTCCTTATAGACATTTTGTTTTAAATCCAGTTTTCACCTATATTTTTATTTGATTTTGCTGTGGGACTTATAATAAAACACTAAAAATAAAAATTGTGGCGCGGTGAAGAAATTAGGCAGCATGTTCAGTTCAATAGGTATTACTGTTACACTGATATTTACTGAGTACATTGAATATGTTACAAGTTCAGAGGCTTGAAAACGTGTCAATCAGTTTTGTAACCATGACAACTAATAAGCAGAATAACTTTCTCAATTTTAACAGTAGATGGGTTTTTTTTTTGTAAAATATACGTTTAAATTTGTCTGCAAAATATTGCTTTCTGATTTTATTTACATTTTATGCAGCATCACAACTGTTTTTTCAAGATTGTAGTTACATTAAGATAAAAGAAACTGCAGAAAAATTACCCTTTGAACTATTTCTTTTTCGATTTATTTTGGATGAAAGATACAGATGCAAAAATAATAAAACTGTCACATTTTACTTTTTATAATAACTATTTATTGGCTTTTCATAATATTTAAAGGATACAAACATGTTTGTTTAAAGTTGATTCACATATTTTTATGTTTAATAGAAAACACTGTCATCATCATAATCTAGCACTTGTATATGATCTGTTTTCTTCTTCTTCTCAAGTTTTCCTTTTTCCTCTTCCTCTTCCTCTCCTGTCCTTTCCTCTGTTTTTCTACCATCTTTTCGGTGAAACTCCTTGTATATCCCAGTCAGGGCTTTAGCTGCTTCCAGTGACACCTTCAGATGTCCTATCACCTCCTGGTCTTCATCCACACTCACGACTGGAGAAAAACAAGACATCTTTATAGAAACATTGTCTCAAGTCTAATAGGCTGTGAAACCTTTTTTTAACCTATATCAACAATTTTACACACATGCATTTTTATTGTGTATCTATGTGTGTTAATGAAACTTTCAGAAAGTAATAGTGAGATGTGCATCTACAACTAATTAATGAATGAGCATGATTGGCCACAGCTAATTGACCAAACACAAAAATGGTTATACCTCTGTCAGTTTTACAGATACTGAGCTTAAAGTTGATGTGGTAATGGCTGAGACTCATCCCCAACACATTCTCTGAGTGCTACAGATTGTGCAAGAGCTTTGTTTAAAACTTTACGAGTCAACCCTGTCTGTCTGTTAGCAAAATATCTCATAAACCAGTTGACTGAGTTTGATAAAATGTAATCATCTACAAACAATTACATTTTGGAGTCACCCCAATTCAACAGCAAATCCACCTTAGACAACAAACAAAAGAAACATGTATCGCGCAGTCAGTTTTACAGATATGGCGCTACAAGTTGGTGTGGTAGTAGCTGAGACTAATGTCCAACACATTGTCCAAACACTAACAGATTGGACAAAAGCTTAAGATATTGCATGTGATTCCACTTAATGTTATTGCCAAGATTTGACCAAAACTAGATAAAACGGCATCATATTTAAAAATTAGATTATGTTAGTTTAAAACTCTGCAATGATAAGCGACGGATGATGTGCATTCCTTGAAGACATGCGAGGCCTTTAATTATTACTAGCGTTGTTTTTATTATTTTTCAATTAAAATATGGCACAATCTAAAGTTTTCCCCACTAAATTCCCCAGATACAACACCTACTTTCAATTTGTTGTTCGTTGACATCATTTCCTGTGAGCAGCAGTTCCTGTAGGTCCAGGAAAGCATGTCCGACGTCCACACACTCTTCATCGTCGTCAATCGGCTCGCTGACTACCGTGAACTTTAACCTGCCGCAACAAACACACCAACATGGACACATTCTGTGAATTAGACCACAGACGTAATAAGATGGACAAACTCATTTACTCTGCCTGGTGTGAATCGTCAGAGATGTGGATGACCCTACCTGCCCTGGTTTGGGTCCGTGCCCTCCAACATGGTGTACAGATACTGTCTGAGAGGAGCTGACTGTGAGCCGTCCACATAAATCACTGAGAAGGACAAACAAAATCAGGATCTCTGAAATACACTTTAAAAACAGACATTCACTAAGTCTCACCTCGTGTGAAGTTGTAGTGAATCTCCTCGCCTTCCAGTGGCTTACGAAGGGACATAGGTGTTTCTGTCGTCTCCATAGGAACGCCCAGCAGCCGATATTCCACGTATACACGCTGCACCGACTGGTCCAACGCCACGTGGGAGGATGGTTCAAACGTCAGGGACAGAATTTCCACTCTTAGCTTGTCTCCCTAAAAAAAACAACCAACCAAAATGAACAGTGACATTTATGTCTGTTATGTCACAGTTTCAGCTCGCCGTTTATAATTTGTTCCACTTTCATTCACATGAAGTTTGTACCTTCTTAATTCTTCGCTTTGGAGGTATGATAATAACGTCGCTTTGTGTGGACTCTGAAGATTCAGGGGCTTCACTGTCTTCTGAAGAAGATAAGAGAATAATTTTAAAGTTAAAGCAAGCGTTCCAGTTGTTTAAAGTGGGGTTTTGTGGAAAAGTTGTGAACATTTCATATCTTACCTGTTGTAGACTGATTTTTTTAATGATCTCAGTTTGGAGAAAAAGGGACTGACAAGCTAATGGTCGAGGTGAGACCAAAACCAAAGTATATTACTGTCATCTTAAGACAACTCTAATCTATCATGCAAACACTATTTTGCATACCTATAGACCACTATCCACTTCTTGTTATATAAATATAAATGGATATTTGCAAGATCAAACCATAGTGGCAGCAGCTTTATTGTTTTCTTTGCAGCATGGATCATTTTCTGCAATTTATTTCTGCCAGAATAACCATGTAAGATGCTAACTGTTCATAACATTTCCACAGAACCACACTTCAAGAGATCTGAAATATCTATTTAAGGACAGTTTAATTGCTTTAAGTTGGAGTTTTAGATTTTACATCTTTCTTTTTGCATATTTAAAGAAATGTAGATCATGACTTTAAATCACAGAAAGAAACTGGAGGTAAATCTGGCAAATGTGTGTGAATCGTTACCACTCTCACTCCTCTTTTCTTCTTCTTCCCCTGCTTCAAACACGGACACCTGATCCACGGAGGGAACATCCTGACAAAAATACAAGACATTTGAACCCAAAGTTGGTGCCTTTTTAGCCTAAATTACACAGAATATTTATGAACAGCCTTGTGTTCAACTGGAAAGGACTGAAACTGAGTGATCTGACCTGAATCCCAGCATCACTGACAGAATTTCCCCTTGACGCTGTGGTGAGTGATAGTCTGGATACTGAAGACCTTAAACAGAAGTAAGTGTATTTTCATGATAATTTATAAGATTTATCTTCAATTATATAAAAAAAACATTATAGCAGATATAAAAATGATGGATATACCCGCCACCGGCCAAATGCGGGTAAATATTTGAAGTGGCGGGTGAATTTGATCAACACACACGCCACTGTGGCGGGTTGGCAATTTAAACAGAAAAGGTGTTATTTGTCCTCTTGACATTGTTGTCCATGATGAGAGGAATAAACACAGTTAAGGACTTTTTGGTAAATTATTTTTGTCCTGTGTTTTAGAGGGGGAACCGATTATTTCAGACGGCTGAAATATTTGGTTCCCCCCTGGTAACTTTTGCAAAAAAAGAACAAATGTCTCCAAATTCACAGGACTTGTTGTTCAGTTAAAAACTTGTTGGTAAATTAACTTGTTGTTGTTGGATAATTAATGATCTAAATAACATTCAACCCGAATGTTATTTAGATAAAAGCGAAATACCACTATGTCAGCCACTATGGCTGGTGGACAACATTTTTAATTTAAACCCCTGGATATACCTATAAAGAACAGATAGTATAATACAAACCTTTTATATTTAACCCAAATTAAGGTTTTACGAGACTAAATTCTAACATTTTTGTAGTAGTTAGCCCTGAAAACATACAATTTTTCTATGCAAAACTTACATTTTTAGATTAGAAGGATTTTGTTTGCATAAATGAGCTGTATCTTACTTGTGAGAGAGTGTTTTCTGTCTTGGCTTCAGCGTCCGGTGAGGTGTTCTCTGACACACTTCTGTTGACCTCCTGCTGGATCTCCTCCTGTCTGCTGACAGACGAGTATCCAGAGGTTTCACAGAGGTGACGTGCTCTGATCGTACGTCCTGTGAGCTTTGCTGTTTTACAAGTGCAGGCTGAGGCTGTAAGCAGACAAATACAGCATGTAGCTGTAAAAAAAACGTGTACTAACAACCTGTTTTCAGTTGTAAATCAGCGTGAAACCTTACCCAGCCTTTTGTCTCTTTCTGCACAGATTTGGTCTCTCTGCCATCAAGTTGTCGAGTCTGTTCAGGAAACAGGAAGTAGATTTGAATGTGCAGGCATGACTCACTCCACGTACAGTAGGATCGAAATGTTTTGATCCGACAGAATGAATAAACACCTTCACTCTTGGCTTTGCTATGGGTCTATGTGATCCTTCTTCTCTTCTTCTCTCCTCCCTCTGAGAGCTTCTCATCGCTCTGCCCTGCTCCTCCACTCCCCTCTCCTGTCTCCCCTGCAGAGCATCCACCGGCGGCTGAAAGGGGTACTTCCATTTCAGCATGACTCTGACCATCCCCCGAGGTCCACCAGCTGGATCCCTCAGGACATAATCACCTGACGGGGCACAGGAAAAATATCCAGTTGACTGATGCGGCTCTGAATTATACATTTAAATCTGTTATAATGAGAAAATCAGTGTTAGTTTTGTCACATGCTCACCTCTGATCTCTCTGCCTGTGGCCAAAGCTCGCAGAGGGATTGGAGTCTTGGCCAGGTAGGCTGGTGGTATCTGATCATCGCTGTCATCAAAAACATACACCCACAGACTGCTGGACCTGAGGAAAACATACCTGAAAGGTGTTAGCAAGAACAGGAAACTCGATAAGATCACTCTTTAAATAGAACTTCAAACCTGAAGCTAACCTGAAGTAGTTCAGCACATCGGGTGCAACTGCCAGAGGGTAGCTGGTGACGTCGTTGAACACCGGATCGGCTGCACACTGGACGGTTTGCGAGGTGTGAGGTGGCAGGTCGTACAACCTGTACGTCAGGTAGGCGTCAGGAAGTAGTCCCGGCCAGCGAGCGTTCAGTCCCACACAGCGCTCCAGCATCACCACCAGCTCATTGGGGATCCCACTACCATAATCATGCAACTCCTGCCACGAACAAGAAAAAAATATTATATAGTTTCAAATTAGATGTGTTATTTAATTTGACATGGTTTGTGGTATAATGCTTTTTGCTATTTATAGACACAAATAGATCTATATTCATGCCACAGCTCCAAAGATATGGCTAAAATCTTGGTTCAGTGGTTTTTCTTATGATCATAATCTTATAAATCTTGTGAAAATACCACTGCATTGCACAATAACTTCATTAGTAAAGATAATCTTAATTTGTTGAAAAGAGTACAGAGAAATTTGGCATTTGTTCCATTTTTTTTGTAATTTGGTCACACCTAAACCAGAAGCACCCATCATATTACCTCTATTACCTCCAGTAAAGATCTTATAATGGTATTATAGTTTGTGTTTTTGTGTTTTACCTCATGAACGGTGTCTTGCCAGCCCAGCAGAGTCTGAACTGGACTCCTCTGAGTTACTGTTCTCCTTTCAGCTCCGTTCTCTGTCACGGTACCAATGGGTTCTGCAGGAGGGAACAGGCGCACCCAGAAATCCACAACACCAATAATTTCACCCTCATGACCTACAAAAGAAGAAATTTATTATTTGAAAGACATCTGTGTTTTTTTTTTAAACAAGTGGAGAATATGAAACACCAGGAAGATGTGAGTTGAACATCAGATCAACTTCTCACCAGTGATATTGACACCTCCACCGATTCGCTCTCCTCTCCTCTCCATGGCGCCCATGAGGGACATGTGTCCACTTCCATGGGTGACAAACCGGACTCCCCCTAATGCCTGGTGGAGCTCCACTCGCACTCTTGACCCTTGACCTCCCAGCCTGCCCAGATCGCGGGCTGTCAGGGCGTAGCGTGATGTAAAGCCGTAGTTCGGTTGACTTCCTGACACGAGGGGAGTAGAGTGCATCTCAAAGTCCAACAGGCAGTAGGTGCAGAAGGTCACGATATTTTCATTTTTGTCCGCTCCTGGATGGATGTTACTCATGATGCAGAGCCCTGTGGGGGTGAAGGTGGCAGCCTGGAGGTACAAAACCAACATCAGTTCTCTGGGTAAACTTATTAGAGTTATTTAGGATCATGTTTTTACCTTTAGGTGGATCTCCAACAGTGACTCTCCAGTCTTTAGCTGAGAGAAACACAGATCATCCTCGATGGGCTGGACCACTTCCTGGTCTCCTGCTGGCCAGGTGTACTGTATCGGTATGGTTCGTTTGTAGTTTCTGGGGCTATACGCCAACTCTTTTAACTGAGCTTTAGACACATACAGATGTAGAGGTTCTGTGAGCCACCCTGTCAGTTTTATATTGGGTTGTCTCGATACAACAATCACCACAGATATAAACATACCTTGTAAAGTGTTGATCTGAAGAGCTCTTTTAGCTAGAAGTTTGTCTTTCTCTGCCATTCTCCTCCTGCTCTCTTCCTTGTCTCTTTCCATCTTCTGGTTGACTGTATTTAACTCTTCCTTAGGGAGAAAAATAACTTTTTTAGACATTTTTAGAGAAAGAAATGAGCTAAAGTCAGATTTTGTTTGAGTTACATATAAAGGTTAATGCCAACTTTTTAAAATTGCAAAATGTGAGTTCCACAAAGATGAATTTTAATACTATTGCACTTTTACTTGTATAATAATGATATAACTTAATGTTGTAAATATGCTCATTAAATGTATGCAGATGATTCTGTCAGATATGTAACTGCAAAGACTCCACAACAGGCTGCAGAGTCACTGAACAGATGGAAATTCAGTGGTTTAAAGAACCATCTTACATCTCAAAATTGCACCAAGATGATCCTAATGTGTTGCAATCAGACAAAGGTGATGTAATAATTTTACTCTGAGCTCAAATACTGGGAGTTGTGTTGGATTGTCATCTTAAATTTGAGGTTTGTTGGATAGAAAGCCTGTGCGCAGGACAATGCATGCACTGAAAATGTGTGTGTACCTGCAGGTCTTTGGTAATTTTGTGCTCCAGCAGCAGGAGGTTTCTGGTTTTCTGTAGCTCGAGCGCAGTTTCGGCATAAGAAGCCTGGATATTTATGAGCTCACGGGTTGAATCTTCCACCTTCCCGTCGGCCACAAGGAAGCGCAGGTCCTCCCTGCTCTCCTGCTGCATCCTGAAGGCCTGCGGTTGGAGGAGGGGCAACGCATCAGGTTTATGGGATAACGTTTTAGGTCTGTCTGGTTAAAGCTTTACAAAAAGGTGCAAACCTTGATCTGCAAAAGAGTTTCGCTGAGCTCCTCAATGCTCAGGTCGAACTCCTGGAACAGAGAAGAAATGTGTCACAATATGTGATATAACAGACAACGGGATGAGATCTTTTTTTATTTTCCAACCTTAGAAATAGCATTCAGTCTGTCCTGCAGAGTCGAGACCTGCTGTTTGTACTGGACTGCCTCTTGTTCCAGGCGCTCCTGCCTCTCTTTCATCAACACAGACGACTCTGAATGTGATGAAAAGTTGCGTTTCAGTGTGAGGCTCCACGTGGTTTCGTCAAGTAATAAAAACCCTGATTTAAACAAAATGAAATCATTAACCTTCCTCTCGTCCCCTCTGCTCCTCAAGCGTCTCCTTCTCCTGTCTCAGTTTCTCCTTCTCCAGCTCCAGCTTGCCCCTCTCCTCCCTCTCTGCTTGCAGCATTTCCTCCAGTCTCTGAATTTCCTCACTGAAGATGTTTTCCACCAGCTTCTCCTTCTTCTGCTCCACATCCCTGAGCTTTTCAGCCTGGTTGTCATTGTTGCTTTGGGCAGATAAAGTACTAAAAAACGAAGAAATAACACAAAGATTTCTACGTTTTCATCTAAAATTGTGACAGTAAGTCACATTCATGTAAAAGACCTTAACATTTTATAAATGAAAGATGCTTTTGAATGTCATCATCTTAAATCATAATCAAATTTGACAGAATTTGTTTAATTCTTCTTGATTTTTTTCAAACCGTACCTTATCAGTAGACTGTCATAATTTTCTTTAATCAGATCTCTCTCTCCTTCCAGATCTGATATCCTCTCTTGGAGCTAAAAGAAAAAAAAGAGGATTTTTAAACAAAAACCTGACACCATTTAAACTCATCCCCCTGCTTCAATAATATATCTCGTCCTTCTATCTTTCACATGGGTTCTTGTCTCTTTTTTAGAGAGTTTGTAAACCCAGATAAACAGTAGATGTGTTGCCTTGTCGAGGGTCTGTAGAGACAGAGTCATGGTGGTAAGCTGTCCGTCCAGCGTCAAAGCTTTCTGTCTTTCCTGCTTCAGCTGTTCAGTCAACTCCTCCACTTTCTCCAGCAGAGCTCCTTGGCTTTCCTTCAGCGACCTCTGAGTCTGGGGTGGATATAAGACACGGTCGTAATTAATCAGGTAGAGTCTGAAGTGTTCCTTAGAATTCATGTGTTCGTGCAAATTTTTACCTCCTCAAGCTGATTCTCGTATGCCTGAAGGGAAAGACAGGCAAGTATGTAGTATGAATATGAAATTGTTGTAATATTACAGAAATATGGCGACAGGAACTGTGTCTGACCTCTTGCAGGTCGTTGAACTTCTCTTGGCTGACTCTGAGGGCTGCACTTTTTTCTGAGAGCTGCTTTTGTAGACGGATTAGATCCACATTCTCTCTGATAGTCGTTCTGTCAAACGTAAAATACACTTTATTTCAATTATCAATATATTATAGTGACAGATAAATACATTGGTTTAAGTCTTTTTTAAAGTTTGGGCAACAGTTGAAAAAAAAAAGCACAATTATAACATTTTTCTTAGCAAAAAGAAATAAACAAATGAGCATGAAAATATTGCTGGATGCTGTTTGGTTTGACACTGTTTTAGTGGAAATATGATAATGAGTAAAAGTAGCTCTACTTGTCTGACAACTCAAAAATGCATAAAGCCTACACAGTGTCTTTTGATCACTATCGTGAAAATGTAAATGATCACCAGCTGTTGCGTAAGCATTAAAGCCAAGTCATACCTGTGTCTGTCAGCCTGCTGCTTCCTCAGCTCTCTAATCGTTCCCTCCACCTCCACCTCTTTCTCTCTCAGCGTGTCTCTGAGTGCCTGAGCCGTCAGCTCAAGTTCTGTCATCCTCACCTGGTCTGTCAAACTGGACCTGCTGGATGGGACAGATGTGGTGACAACAAGGAGAAGAAAAGTATGGATTTTGGTGCAGCGTCATACATGCAAGGACAATGAAGGGTGTTGCAAACTGTGCCAGACGACAGATGGAAATGTTGCATGAATAAAAGTCTGTATTTCTGTGCTTTCCACGTACAATCTCTCCATCTCTGCCCTGGTGTCCTCCGATGTGACGCCGTAGCGTGGGGGAGCAGTCTGTGCAGCCCTCCTGACCCCAGCCTCCCCCTCCACATTTTTACCTGAAAACATGAAACAGATGGATGGAAATTCAAAATCCAAGAGTTAAGGTTAAGCAGCAGCCATGTGCTTTGGCTTAAAACTCAAACTCACCTTTGCTGTATTTGTAAGGACTGCGAGCCCCTAAGTCCACAATGTGCTGCTTGGCTAAGCTGAGTTTATTCTGCAGCACTTCTTTCTGACTCTCCAGCATCGCCACCCGGGCCTCCAGCTCCTGCACTGTGTCCTCCATGTCCCTCTCCTTGACAGCACTGGAGCCAGGACGGGTCTGACGAAGACGCATCAGCCGTGTGGACATCCTGGGAAGAAGCAGAGGGTTTGAACCGATCACAGTGGGCACCAGAAGAGCCATCATCTGAAGTTACTGTTAAAATGGGCAATCCATTTCATTAAAAATTACATACTTTGTCTCATTCATACCACTCCACAATTATAATCAACTCTGTGTTGATTTATTACAAAAAATTCCAGTGAAATACTTTAAAGTTTGTG
Organism: Kryptolebias marmoratus; assembly: GCF_001649575.2. Taxonomy (NCBI): domain Eukaryota; kingdom Metazoa; phylum Chordata; class Actinopteri; order Cyprinodontiformes; family Rivulidae; genus Kryptolebias; species Kryptolebias marmoratus. Next base: position 4,962,676 of record NC_051436.1, read on the forward strand.
GTTGTGATGCTGAGTCTCTCTTCACCATCGACCAGTTGCTATAAAATCTTTCAGCCTAAATAAGAGTTTTTAAGACCTTTTCTACACTAGTAAAAATAGAAAAAGAGGTCAAAATGTGTGTTTTATAAAAGAATGCACCATCTTTGTTCAGATGTCAGAATCTGCACTGACTCGTGTTTACCTGCGCAGCCTCTGGTCCTGTGTTCGAGTGTGATGTCTGAGCACGCTGTTCTCCTCCTGCAGTCGGAGGCACAGGTCCTCCAGGTGCTCCCTGGGAAATCGAAACAACCGCTGAGGGTCGGCTGGGGACAGAAACGCACAAACCAAAAGATTAAACTTTTGTTAACTTTGTAAAATTTCTGCAGGATTTAATCTTAAATTACAAATATTTGAAGTCCAGAATTGTTCTACCTTTTGTTTTCATGGCACGATGCTTCTTCAATGCCTTGCCCTCACGTAGAGTATCTGGAACAAAAGCAAAAATCTGATTTTTACAGTACTCCTTAAAACAAATCATTAGTTTAATTTCTTTTTTTTTTAGGAAAACATCTGATCTTTAATGATTTTGAGTGATTAAAATGGTTTTGAACAAGATGACTGGCAATATTTCTAAATATTTTTGAGTAAACATGTTTAGTAGTTAACAGAGCAAGGTCTAAAATCTTTCCAAAAAAACCCCAAAATTTGGCTCCAATATTAGTTTTGTGCATGATCTATGCTCAGTGGCTAAAATCAAAGGCTAAATACTTTTATAACATAATGCTTTTGAATCACAAACTGGATTTTAAACATATTAATATTATAAATAGCAAAAATTGTTAATGTTTTTTAGTAAAAACAAGAAAATTACAAAGAAAAAAGACTGAATTACAAAGCAGTAAGAAATAAAAAAATCTGCTGACAAAAATATTAATATGTTGGTGGTCTGAATATTTCTAAAGGTCTACACAGAATAATCTGCTTTTGTCAAACAAAAGAAAGTGTAAACAAAATAAATAAAGTATACCTTGACATCATAACTCCAATCTACATGTTTTAGATGTAAGTTAGGATGATTATTGTTGCTAATAAAATGAATTTTTATACAATTTTGATTACATAAAATCCACGACTAACCAAAGTTGGTAAAAGCGTACATACTAATGCAGTACAGGCAGTGACGTTTATCAGGGAAGACAAACCTGGGGCCGCTGGCATCAGCCCTGCCCTCATCAGTCCCACATCTCTGACTGGGAGGTCCCCGGCTGTCTCGTCCACAACTGGAGACATCACACCTGTCTATGATGGACTCAGCCAATCAGAGCGCTCCAATCTGGACCATGGGCGACATGCAAGGATTTTGAAACTCAATGGAAAAACATTGTGCTTAGGAATCGTTACTTGTAATGTCCTGATCTTTTTCATTCCAATGAAACAGATTTAAATTTAGGGGACTGCAAACTCAGGGCCTGAATCTGGGTTCAGTCAAGAGTCTCAGCTGAAGAAATCTGTTTCTGACTGACACATAAAATCCATCCTGTAAAGCAGGGGTGTCCAGTCCTGGTCCTCGAGGGCCACCATCCTGTATGTTTTACTTGTTTCTCTGCTCCAGCACACCTGATTTAAATCAATGGGTGATTAACAGGCTTCTGCAGAACATGAGGAGGTCATTTAACCTCTGAATCAGGTGTGTTGGAGCAGAGAAACAAGGAAAACATGCAGGATGGTGGCCCTCCAGGACCAGGATTGCCCACCGTCATTTTACAGTCTACATTCCTGTGCAGTTTACGATACAATAGAAAAGCATAAAAAAACAACATGACAGCAGTGTAAAATATTTTGACTCACCTTTGTTTGGGTGCCATCCAAAGACTCTGGTAAGAAGGTGTGTAATATTTTCACGTTAGCCTTGTTAGATTTGAGCGTCCCTGCCCCGAAGCCTAGAAGTTTTAATCCTCCTGTCAAATAAGTCTTGACAGATACCTCATTAAAATCACTGAAATCAAGGTCTGCAGATAGGTTTCTGTGCAGTATTTGTGTGTAATGAAAATAAAGTGACAGAGTGATGAAGTCTGTCCCCGAGCTCCATCTGCCTCGAGGCTAATCCTATTTCTGTGCTAATCTGATCAGTAAGCTTCGGGGTGTTTAACGTGAAGATGTGCTCTGAAGTCAGCTCTGTGGATAAGCTGTGGTCTCTGAGGACAGATCTTTGTAGAGAAGCAGACCTGGGATCTGTGCAGTGTTTCAAGAGAGCTCAGGTGTGTGTGTGTGTGTGTGTGATGAGAATAACAGTAATACAATAGATGCACCAGATATTACTGAAGATTACTGTGGGGGTCAGGGAATTCAAAAACAGGAGCATCCATGTGTAAAAACTGAACAGAAACATAAACTGGAAACCTTTAAAATGTTCAATATCTGTCAGAATTTGTCCAATATATGTCTGTTTACATTTCCATTATTCGTTTTTCAGAATTACTGATCATTAATTGTATTTTTGGTATATTTCCTATAGGTTAACATTTCTCTTATATTTGCATATTTACACTTTTTCTACAGAATTAATAATAAAGTAGTTTTTTTTTTGCCTCAACATAGAAAAAATGGTGCCAATATTCAAGTATTTTTCTTAGTATCAATATCAAGTTTGAATTGTTATGATAATTGTACTCTCTATTCTACTTTATATCTATATTAGTTATTTTTGTGATGTCACTTTTCTGCTATAGTAATGCAGATATCCTCATTAAGAGACAAATAAAGCATTTTTCTTGTCCTACAGAATATAAAAGTAGTATCAAGCTTCGACACCAGAATGTGAGATTGCATAAATAATTTATTGCACTGTAGAATAATTGCTTTCAGAATAAAACAGTTCATTTGCAAAAGCTCCTGTTAGACATTTAATACCAAGAAAGACTTTGAGATTAGAAAAAGTTTACTAGTGTTAAATAAATCAACAGCCACGGGAGAAACTTTCATTACGTCATATAGTGACATCATCTAAATCCCTGCCTCTGTAGACTTCACTAAAAGGGCGGACTGTCAGCGGTGACTTGTTGTTACCGTTTTCATTCGTGTCCGGGTTGAAAAAGGGAAACATGGCCTCAGTGAAGCTGAACTCTGTGAATGAGTAGATGTGTGATTTGGCCTCCGCGTCGTAAAAGGACACCGTCCCATCCTCGTAATCCAAAAACACCCCGATGACCTGCGGCCTCTGAGGCAGACACAGCAGCTTGGCCTGGTCTGCACACGCCCGGTACTGGATTCCCTTCCTCAAACAGACGGCCCAGTAACCGTCCTCCGGGCTCAGCGTGACCAAACCTTTCCTGCTGATGGACTCTCGAGCCACACCTATGTCCCACGCCGTCTTGTCTCCAACATGTACCTCCCAGTAGTGTCTGCCGGCGGTGAAACCCTGCAGAAGTCAACTGTGATCATGTGGTTCTCAAAGGAGGAAACAGAAAGGCATCATCACTGAGCAACGTGAATTAAATTAGGATTTCTTACCGTGACAGCAAGGACACATGGAGCTTTGTCAAAACGCTCCGGTACGTCCTCCACTCTTTGTTCAAAATCTCCGTCCCGCACCTGCCTCCTGTCCTCTGACAGGAAGAGCCAGGGGTTGGCGGTCCTGGGGTCAAGCTGAACGTCATCTTGGCAGACAGAAAAATAGTAACTGTATATGAACATATGTTAATCTTTAATTTCTGAAGCTAAGTCATGTTTTTTTTTACCTTATGGTTTCTGAAAAACACCAAAAACTGAACTAAATCATGATTTCTTTGGACTATGAAAGCTTTTCTAGGTATCTCTTTATTTCACAGTCAGCAATAACACTTAATTAGGAGTAAAAATGAAATAAAATTATGCAATTTAGGTATTTACTAATGTAATGGCAGAATTTACTATAGGGTAACACCTGTTGTTTATAAGTCCTGATAATGTTATGACTTCTGTTCTAAGTCCCATGGGTTCTCACAGAATGAACTTGTTTATAGAAGTGATGTTGAATTTTCTTCCCTTGGGAACCAGACTGACTAACTCCTCCTTCTGGTCCAGTATTTCAATATCTTTAATAAAAGCACCTGTGTTGACTGGGAGAACCAGAGCTTTGATTCGGAGCTTCCCTGTTCAGAACTGCTCTCTATATTCTGTGCACATTATATAAATAAACCTGCTTGAGTGATTTCATCTGACAGTGCCTGGAAATTCATTTATTGCTGCCACAACACTAAGAAGTAATATATTAAGTTCCTAGCATAGGTGTGGGAATGTGTTTCAGTTGGGGACTGCTATATGGAAAAATATAACAATACTAAATATATGCAGTATGTATATATTTTAATGTCCTTCGTCAGAGACAATATGTATAAAATTGCAATCATGACCTTATGCTAATCTGCCCATTTTTAAGATGATTATGAAAAAAAAAACAGTTAATCAATAACAGTGGTGGTTCACAAAACTCAAAATAATCAAATATTTTTGGAATTTAAACATATACAGCCATGTTAAATTCATATTGTAATTAATTTTCTATGTATTTAGATGTTTTGGACATCCATCAGGGGCTGCTGCAGCACCCTCTGAACCCATACTTCTCAGATTCTTGGTTCCCAGTTTCTCAAAATGGATTTTGATGTTAATGTAGTCTTGTTTTGTACAAAATGCACTGAGAAACAAACTCTACATTACTCTGCTACCTATTGTTACGATAATATGAAGTCTAAATTATGCTTTATTGAAATCTAATTAACCAAGAACAGGACAAAAGGTTAAAGAAAGATGTTGAAAGTTGTAAAAAACTGGTTGTACCTGCATACTGTTGGATCTTTTCATGCTCTGGAAGGTTATAAATACATACAATTAAAATTTACACAAACCGTATTGATGAGGATGTCATTAAAAAGTAGCTGTTATTTATTTGTTGTGATTTTTCACGAAGCTGACCTCGAATGGAGAGTTTTTTCAGCTCTGACTGAAGCAGCTCTCGAATGTCGTCCACCGCTCTCCTTATGGACCCCAAACAGGTGTCTGAATGGACGAAGATGTCCGAGCAGGCTTTAACAGACGGAGGAGAGCTCACAGCTGGAAACCTCTGATGTCAAGAAGTCAAAGAGAAGAAACGAGATCTTAAATCCAAGGAGATCAACAAAAAAAGCACCGGTAATCAAACTCTACATTACTCTGCTGTCTGTTCGCTGCTCTTAGACATCTGTTTTGGGGTATTTTTATGTTTTTGTTTTCATCTTGCTGTAATACCGCCACTCAACGATTCATCCAGGCATCAGTAAACATCTTACCTGCACCACATGCAGGTGGTCCTCTGTGTGAAAAAGCTGCTCCAGCTCACTTCTTCGCCTCTGCAGCTCTGTGATTTCCAGCTCCAGGTCTTCGATGAGCCTCTCCGCTCTCTGCTCCGCTGCCGCCTGCTTCCTCCGGATCATCTCCAGCAGCTCGGCTCGGACTTTCTCCATTATGCGGGACAGAGCCGAGAAAACCTCTGTGCTTTTTTCTATGTCCCTTGCAGAGCTTTCCTGTGGGTGTTGAAAAAAAGAGAAGCAGGTCAAAATATTGGAAGCTATACCTTTTTAATGAAAGAAGTGACGTGAAAGGCTGAAAGGTGTCACAGTGTGATAATAGTTTTACAAAAGAATGTAAACATCTGAAGAAATATTGATGCAGCCACTAGCAAAAACACATCAACTTACTTCTAGTATTTTGGGTCTTATCTTTGTAATAATCTAAGCTGACAAAATGCTTACAGTTTGATGTATAAACTGCATAAAAGCTGACAGACAGAAAGAAACTTAGGCTAGAACGTGAGCCTCAGACAGTCCACCGTGTTTTATGTAAGAGATACAACAAACTAAAAATACCCTTCACTCAAAATTTTGAGCTCAGATTCAGTCAAAGTCAATAAGGGTTTGGATGTGCACACTGCACATTTTGATTTTAGGGAGGATTTAAGAAGAAAACCTACAGTAAAAGTCCTACAGTAGTGAGACACAAACTGGGTGAAAGAAGACAAAAATACCTACATCTTGACGTATCAACTGTATGACATTTAAAGTTTGTGAAAACAATTTCAAAGGTTTAGACAGCTCAAAAGTTAGAGCTTGTTACATCATTAAACCCTTAATTCTTTTCTTGTAAAATCCTTAAAATGATAAACTTTAAACTGTGATTATAAAAAATATAGAAATACCAGCTCAGTCATGTGAAGACTAACTTATAGTGACTTCCTTTGAATGATGTTTCTTCTATGAAGTCTGTCTGGACAAAGGAGCTCAAAAGAGATGGGTTTTTGCATTTGTTTTGCAAAAAAATTCCTTTTTTCCATACTGGGAAATTTAGAATTGTTCAAATTTTGATTAGGCCTTTGGATTGTGTACTACCAAAAGTCATACTGGATTGTTCCCAATTACGCTGCATGTTTGGATTTGATTTTCCTTCATGGGCTTTCCTAAAATTTTGTAAAGTATTTGACCAAATCTTTGATAAAAACAGAAGAAATGTTGGTTAAATAGTATTATATCTCTTATGCACTGGATTCTGTTTTTAAATATTTAATTCACACACTGCAAACAGGTTGATTTATAAGCTGTTTCCGAGGCTCAGTTTCCATGCAGCTTCAGATGAAATTGTTCCAAGTTCAGCTCACCTTGCTAAGCTCAACATTGAGTTTGAGCTCCTCCACCTTCTGCTCTCTGTCGTGGATCATCTGCTGAACCTCGGCCACAGTCGTTCTCATCTGAGCCTGAACACCAGGGAAAGAATAAAAAGCCACGTTGAGCCCATAAATCGCTGACTGAGTTCACATCAGAGGCTGATTTAAGGCTCACCTTCTTCTCGTGGCTCTCTCTCTCCACTGGGACGGTGTCATGGAAGCGGTGGTCGGTTTCGGTGCACAGCACGCAAACACACCTCTGGTCGCTTCTGCAGAACAGCTCCAGGAGCCTCCGGTGTTGCTTGCACATCCTGTTTTCCAGCATGGCCACTGGCTCGATCAGCTTGTGCATCTTCAGGGTGGCGACCCTCAGGTGCGGCTCCAGGTGGGTCCCGCAGAACGAGGTCAGACACACGAGGCAGGACTTCAAGGCCTTACTCTGCTGCCCCACGCACACCTCACAACGGATGGTCCTTCCTGTCACGCCGTTCTGCCTTCTGGCTCGGATCTGCTCTGAGATCTCTTTGGCGAAGGAGTTCTCACACAGCTCTGGGCGGACTTTGTACACCCTGTGACATTTGGGGCAGCTGATGCCGGGCTTGTCCTCCCAGTGGGATGTGATGCAGCCGAAGCAGAAGCTGTGTCCGCAGGGGATGGAGACAGGCTCGGAGAAAACATCCTGACAGATGCAGCACTGGAACTGCACCTCTGACAGGAGAAGGCTGGGGGAAGCCATGACCTCAGAACTAAAGGAGGAACATCAGTGTGAATGATGCAGGGCTTTGAAAAAGTATTCACACTCCTTGAAACTGTCCACACTATGGCACTTTACAAGCACCAAATTTTCACCAGTATTTCACTGGGATTTTATGTGACAGACCAACACACGGTAGTGCACAAAAAGGAAGTGGAGGGAAAAAAAATGTGTGTTTTGAAATTATTTTACAAATAAAACTCTGAAAAGTGTGGCATGCATTTGTATTCAGCCCTAATGAGTCAATACTTTATAGAACCACCTTTTGCTGTAGTTACTCTTTTTTGCAAAATATCTTAAGCTGAGTCAGATTGGATGGAGAGCGTCTGTGAACCGATGTCTTAGTGGGACTTTCAAGTCTAGCCGATGTCTTAGTTGGATTTAGGTCTGGTCTAATTTATGAATATGCTTTGATCTGAACCGTTCTGTTGAAGTTCTGGCTGGATTATTCGGGTCGTTGTCCTGCTGGAAGGTCAACCTTCACCCCAGTCTCAAGTCTTTTGTAGCCTCTCACAAAAGCCTTGGTCTTCATGATGCTGTTTTGATCACTAGTGTTCTGTAACAAACCTCTGAGGTCTTCACAGAACAGTTGTATTTATATTGAGATGAAGTTACACACAGATGGACCCTAAAATGAGGACTTTTGAAGGCATCTGGTCGCTCTGGGTTATAGTGAGAGGTATCAGAGTGAAGGAGGCTGAATGCATCACACTTTTCAGATTTTTATTTGTTTAAATTACCATTCTACTCATTTTCAAAAATGCAAAAAACATCTAACACATTAATAGAAGCTCTTTTTATATATCCAGACTTATATGATCATTAGCTAGTAACAATTCACACATCTCCATTGACCAAAGTCCACCTGCAGGGTCACATGACCCAGGCGTTTCCTCTCTGTCTCAGTTTAATTTGAAACACGGGCTGAGAAAAGCTTGTGAACTGAATCACTAACACACTTCCTCTTTTCCCTCCAGTGTAATACAAAACCCAGAAAATGTTTATTACAAGATACATTTTATACCTCAGTGTGAACTACTTCATGTTTTCATCCCCTCTACATTAATTGCTACGCAGCACAAGACAACAGGCTAACATTACACCAATGTTTAAACATTTTGTTCTGCTAAAAGGCTGAAACATGCTCAGCTTTTATTTAGTTCTGCTCCTACCTGGTCCCGGAATGTGAAAGATGACCTCGGCAGGAGCGAAAGGCAAATACTGGCATTGTGATTGTGAAGCCAAAGTCCTCTCTGTGTAGCTCTTACCACTCCCTGTGGGATTTTTTTTTTTCCTTTTTCTTTTGCATATTGTTCTAGGATGGGAGGAGTAAAGTCTGGATAAAGTGCTGAAACTAATTTGTTTTGTAAAGCATTTCCTGTTTTAACTTTCCCTTTTTTTAGCATTAGTCTTTTAACTCAGTGGTGTCTAGTCCTGGTCCTGGAGGACCACTATCCTGTGTGTTTTTGTTGTTTCCCTGCTCTTTAGGTTCTGCAGAAGCTTGTTAATCAACTCAGTCATTCAAATCAGGTGAGTTAAAGCAGAGAAACACCTAAAACATGCACAATGGTGGCCCTCCAAGACCAGGACACCACTGTAATCATCCTGGGCAACAAGGATGAAACTGACTGTTTCATCATCTTCAAAAACTTTATTTAAAAAGAATAAAATAAGTTTACACGTTCCTATATTTTTTAAAAGTTGCTCCGCCAAACTGAATGCTGTATTGCTCCTTCTGCTGTATATATTTGCACCAGGGTTGTGCATTAAATGATGCCGTGCTCAACAACATGCACAGCTCATGCCATTTACTGACAACTTCCAGACCTTTTCCACATCATCCTGGAGACCTAATCAAACCTTGCCTGTTGAGAAACATGTTAAATGTTTTAGGTGTTTAATAACTCATTATGAGCCTTCCTGCTGCAGTGAAACAGCAAAGACCTCCATCCATCCATCCATCCATCCATCCATCCATCCATCCATCCATCCATCCATCCATCTTCTTCCTCTTATCCGGGGTCGGGTCGCGGGGGCAGCAGCCTAAGCAGGGAGACCCAGACTTCCCTCTCCCCAGCCACTTGGGCCAGCTCCTCCGGGGGAATCTCAAGGCGTTCCCAGTCCCTCCAGCGTGTCCTGGGTCTCCCTCTGGGCCTCCTCCCGGTGGGACGTCACCAGGGAGGCGTCCAGGAGGCGTCCAGGAGGCGTCCTCACCAGATGGCCCGAGCCACCTCAGCTGGCTCCTCCTTGACGTGGAGGAGCAGCGGCTCTACTCTGAGTCCCTCCCGGATGACCGAGCTTCTCACCCGATCTCTAAGGGAGAGCCCAGACACCCTGCGGAGGAAACTCGCGATCTCATTCTTTCGGTCACTACCCAAAGCTCGTGACCGTAGATGAGGGTAGGAACGTAGATCGACCGGTAAATCGAGAGCTTGTTAACGAATGAGGGAAAAAAAATGGAAAGACCTTTTTCTTTAAAAACGAACAAAAAAATCAATTTTAGTTCAGTTGATAAAATATGACACAGGACATGATTAGATTTTCAATTCAGCAATAATAATCCCCTTTAACATCGATTTGCTTTAAGCAAGGATTGAACACAAATTATACTGAAAGGTCTTTGCAAACAAGAGTGTTAATTATTACCAGACACAGCAGTTGACCTTATAATTGCGGTGATCAATAATTAAACTAAGGTATTTGCTAAATATAGTGAAATTCATCACGTGTTTGTAATCAGTCCCCACAAATGAGTACATTTCTTGATAAATTTGCTATGCTCATACTAATACAAAGCAAAAGACAGACATGAATTCACAAGTTAGACTATTTTTTTAATCACAGTTTCCAACACATACATGAAGTGCTTGTTTAAAAACTTTGGCATGCAGTGCATTCCTTCAAGGAGTCCTACTTTTTAATCATCTATATATGTTATTGATTACAAGTAATTGTGAAAATTTGATATTAGCGACAGTTTTTTACATTCTCAAGATCACCTGAAAACCCCTGAGTTAATATTTCATGACCAAGAGTGTGGTCCTGAACCTTATGTATAAGAAAAAAAGAGATTAAATAAAGAATAAAGCAGTTTGACAAAACAAGTTTTGATTATCTCTGTTTTAAACAAAAGAAAACTTCATATTTTCAAAAGAAACTTCTCCATTTTAACCTTCAGCTTCCTCCGCTGGTCTCAGGGTTTAACAGAGCGAACAGAGATGGAAACCTCCGGTGGCACACCATACTTTCTGAACAACTGGATTAAAAAAAAAAGCAACATACACACATACAGTGTTAGTACTGAATATGAACTTATACTTAATTCAGGTTAAAAGTTAGAGTACTTTATACATTTACCCAAAACATGAGCTGAAGCAGAAGATAGACTCACCTCTGCAACGGCATCTTCTAACTCTGTTTCTGACAGTCTGGTCAGAGACTCTAATCGCACGTTTATACCAAAAACAAAGTCTGTTGATGAAAACACAACATATTTCAGTAAAAAACACCACAATGTAACATATCAGTGTCAAGATAATTACATCACAAGTATTAAAAAAACTATCATTATGCATTTTTAACTTATTAATGGGTACTTTTTCTAATATCATTGTTATAATAATTTAGTATATAACACAAAACTAATGTAAAAATTACACTTACTAACACATACATGGCTACAACTTAACCATATATTTTAGTGTCTAAAGAAATTCAGTTACTATGAACATTTAATTTATAGTTAAAATAATATTTTTTACTTTTTATATGAGGATAATTATGTACAGATCTTCTAGAGGAACAATCAAAATTGTAAATGTTTTAAATAAAAAATAATTACAAAACAAGAAATATGAAGACGGAGCAGGTAATTATAACTGAATGTGATCAGATGTGATCCTGTATTTACTTACGTGGTCCTTTGGTTGCAGGTCAGAGACGTTTCAGAAAGATGATGTGTTTTTACATGAAAATAAGAATATGTTGTTAAATTATTATTATTATTATTCACAAACTGTTTAAATTCCACATTGACATTATTACATAAAACATAAAAATTACATCAGAACTTTAAAGAAACAAGAAAAAAATGTTTATAACATATAATTAAAGCAAAAGTCAAACAACTCAGTACATGAAAACACAGAGTAAGAAATAAAATAAAGTTTGAACTGTTGCCCAAACTGCAGTTAGCTGCAATAAAACGTATTTCTCTAATTTTCACTGAATGTAAAAACAATGATGACAGTTTAACTTCATTTTACTGAAGTGGGACATCTTACCAGTAGCTGCAGTGATGCTGACTCCGCTGCTTCTGATGTTCTCAAACACAGAGAAGAGCGTGAAGGTGTATTTAGTTCCAGCAGTGAGAGACGAGACTGTGTGAGTTACTGCTCCGGCTCCATCTGGTGCACTGATGTTTGTCTCTGTGTCGTTAAATTGAAGGACAAAGTTGGTGTTGTTCACTTTGTTCCACTGCAGAGTGATGCTGGTCTCAGTTTGTGCTGAGGACCCGAAACCTTCTGCATTTACCGGAGCTGAAATAGAAGATTTAAAGCAGAATTAATGACAATTAATGACCCAAAGTGCCAAAAATCAATAAAAGAATAAATATATATATATAATATTTACTATCAAAACCTGTAATTATTTGGTTTTTTATTACAATATTGCAGTGCATAATAATGTAATTTTAATGGTTACTGTCATTACTTAACGCCTGATTGGTTGCCCTGCCCAGAAAGTCAAGACAGACTGATCCCAGAGAATGAGTTGATACAGAGGATAGACATGTATCATCATACTACACTAAGTGTCTCTGCATTTCCTCTACTGTTGTTAGTTTATAAATCACTGAACGGTTTAGCACCACAATACATTAAAGATCTGTTATCGCTGTACCAACCGTCTAGACCCCTCAGATCTTCTGGTTCTGGACTGCTCTGCATCCCCAGAACCAGAACCAAACGAGGAGAAGCAGCTTT